>NC_133455.1:22040796-22396592 GCF_048565385.1 Saimiri boliviensis | reverse complement strand
CAGAAAGATGAGAGGACTCGGTCACAGTCACAGAGCTAGTGAGAAGGAAAGCCCAATGTGTCATTCATAAACACTTCCTTAATGTATGAAGACCTATGACTGTTTGGGGGCAGGGAGTGGGAAGAGCTGATAAAGACTCTACTAGAACGCGTGGTTTGTTTTGACAGAATAACCTGGATCACTTAGGAACGGCGGCCTGGTGGGTTGCATCCTGGATCTATGTGGAAGGAGCAAGAGGACTGATGAGTAATGTCTGCCGTGGGATCAGCCATGGGGAACTAAATATCTGCCATGTCTGGAATTGGAAATACCTGAGGGAAAAGAAGGAGGGAGACGCAACAAGTTAAAGTTCAGGGAAAGCTCTTTGGCGGTGGCAGAGGTGCCCCGAGCGGGAGGGGGGATGACTGTGGCTCTGAAGGTGTGTGGAGTGTTGCATCCACCCAAACTGGAGATCTCTGGAGACAGAACAGCAGGCTGGAGAGTGCACAGGCCCTGGATTCAGTACAGTTTTGGTTGGCTTGTTTCTTTTCCTTTCTTTCTTTCCTTTTTTTTCTTTTTTCTTTTTTTGAGACAGGGTCTCACTCCGCTGCCCAGGCTGGAGTGCAGTGGTGCAATCCCAGCTCACTGTAGCCTCCACGCCCCGGTTCACGTCTCAGCCTCCTGAGTAGCTGGGATTACAGGTATGTGCCACTATGCTGGGCTAATTTTTGTCTTTGTCTTTGTCTTTTTTCTTTTTTTTGAGACAGAGTCTCACTCTGTCATACAGGCTGGAGTGCAGTGGTGCGATCTTGACTCACCGCAACCTCCGAGCCTCCCAGGTTCAAGCAATTCTCCTGCCTCAGCCTCCTGAGTAGCTGGGATTATAGGCATGCACCACCACGCCCAGCTAATTTTTGTATTTTCAGTAGAGACAGGGTTTCACCATATTGGTCATGTTGGTCTTGAACTCCTGACCTCGTGATCTGCCTGCCTCAGTCTCCCAAAGTGCTGGGATTACAGGCATGAGCTACCACGCCTGGCTGACTTTTGTGTTTTTAGTACAGACAGGGTTTCACCATCTTGGCCAGGCTGGTCTTGAACTCTTAACCTCAAGTGATCTGCCCACCTTGGCCTCCCAAAATGCTGGGATTATAGGCATGAGATACCATGCCTGGCCTGTTTTTTTTTTTTTTTTTTTTTTTTTTTCTTTTTTAGAAAGAGGGTCTAACTCTGTCACCCAGACTGGAGTACAGTGGCAGTGATCATGGCTCACTTCCCCGTCGATTTCCTGGGCTCAAGTGATTCTCCTACCTCAGCCTCCTGAAGAGCTGGGACCACACGTGTGTGCCACCACACCCAGCTCATTTTTAATTTTTTTTGTAGAGATGAGGTTTCACTGTGTTGCCCAGGCTGGTCTTGACTTCCTGGGCTCAAACTATCCTCCCACCTCGGCATCCCAAAGTGCTGGGATTACAGGCCTGAGCCATCCTTGCCCGGCCTGAAAGAAATTGTGAATTCAAATTCTGGCTCATTTATTTGACCTGTGACCTGGGGCGTATCATGTAACCTCTCTGAACCTCAGTTCTCTTTTGTAAAATGAGGAGGTTATTGGGATGATTGCCGAGCGCCTATCTTGGCATACGGAGCCCTGACTACCATATTCCGAGGGAGGCAGTATTGTGGGCGCCACCACCTTGCCGGACACCCCGGGATGACGTTCGCCGTATAGTCTGTGTACGTGGCGCCCCCTGGTGCACGAATGGACATGGTGTTTCCTGGAATTGTGCAACTTCGCGGCCTGGGTCTTGAAGCAGAGGCCCCCTTGCCCAAGGTGCATCGCAGAGGTGGGATTCGAGATCAGGTCTGTCTGCCTCCACCGCCCAAGCCTATAATATGCCCTCCTGGCCATTACCAATTTACCAAATCTGCAACAGTTAGGCATCGGTGACTGCTTGAATGTCAGGGGACTGCTTCAGCTGTGTGACCTCCTCCATGTGGCTTTTCCCGCAGGGGAGCGCAGCAAGGGAGCTCACGCCTGCAGAAATCTCAGGCACACAGCCGTCAGTGCAGGGGGCACCTGGGCGGGGGAGGGCTGAGCATAAACAGCAGAACAGCGAGGGGGAGGCTTGCTGGGAGATTGCCCCCACTTGAAGCTAAATGTGAGAGAGGAAACGCTGAGAGAGAGGGGGGTGACAGCCCTCCCCTCCCCGGAGCATTTTGGTTTTTAAATTTTCATTTTATTTTTTAGTTTTAAGACGAAGTCTCACTCTGTTGTCCAGGCTGGAGTGTAGTAGCACTGTCTCAGCTCACTGCAACCTCCGCCTCCCAGGTTCAAGAGAGTCTCTTGCCTGAGCCTCCTGAGTAGCTGGGATTACAGGCACACAGCCACCATGCTCAGCTAATTTGTGTATTTCTTTTTTTTTGAGCTAGAGTCTCACTCTACTGCCAGACTGGAGTGCACTGGCGCGATCTCGGTTCGCTGCAACCTCCACCTCCTGGGTTCAAGCGATTCTCCTGCCTCAGCCTCCTGAGTAGTTGGGACTACAGGTGCGTGCCACCATGCCCAGTGTATTTTGTATTTTTAGTAGAGAGGGGGTTTTACCATGTTGCCAGATGGTCTCATCTCTTGACCTTGTGATCCACCGCCTTGACCTCCCAAAGTGCTGGGATTACAGGCATGAACCACTGAGCCTGGCCTTAATTTTTCTATTTTTAGTAGAGACGGGGTGTCCCATGTTGGCCAGGCTGATCTTGAACTTCTGACCTCAAGTGATCCGCCCGCCTCGGCCTCCCAAACTATTGGGATTACAGGCATGAGCCACTGCGCTGGCCCCCAGAGCATTTTCAATGAAAGGAAAAAGCCCAGGGGTCCTTGGGCCAGAGGCAGAGAGGTAAAGGGAGCCGAGCAAACAATGTGGGGGGCTGGGAGGTGTGCTCCGTTCTCAAAAGGACTGCTGGGTCTCCAGAGGTATCAGTTAGGGTCCCTTGGAGACCTTCACATGGAGTGAGTGTGTGGGCAGGATGGGGAGAGCCAGCAGGGATGGGGAAGTGCCTGGACAGGCAAGTGCAGAGGAAGGATTGTTCTGGAGTCTGAGAGGGGAAGCCCATCAAAGGGGAGCTCCCCGACTGGAGCTCTCAATAGAGGAACCAGCTACCTGCAGCTGACAGCACCGGGCAGCCTCCACAGCCTCATGGACTGAGCGCCAGGAGACGGGATGACTCCACAGGGAAATGGGGGTGCTCTTGCAAGAAGAAGGCAGAAAAGCCAGCAGTGGGTCCTGACGAAGCCCTGAAAACGGCAATGTCCTGTCCCTCCCCTCCCCTTCCCTCCCCTCCCCTCCCCTCCCCTTTCCTTCTCTCCCCTCCCCTCCCCTCCCCTCCCCTCCCCTTTCCTTCTCTCCCCTCCCCTCCCCTCTCCTTCCCTCCCCTCCCCTCCCCTCCCCTTTCCTTCTCTCCCCTCCCCTCCCCTCTCCTTCCCTCCCCTCCCCTCCCCTCCCCTTTCCTTCTCTCCCCTCCCCTCCCCTCTCCTTCCCTCCCCTCCCCTCCCCTCCCCTCCCCTCCCCTTTCCTTCTCTCCCCTCCCCTCCCCTCTCCTTCCCTCCCCTCCCCTCCCCTCCCCTTTCCTTCCCTCCCCTCCTCCCCTCTCCTTTCCTCCCCTCCCCTCCCTCCCTCCCTCCCTCCCTTTTCCTTCTCTCCCCTCCCCTCCCCTCTCCTTCCCTCCCCTCCCCTCCCCTTCCCCTCCCCTCCCCTCCCCTCCTTTCCTCCTCTCCCCTCCCCTCCGCTCTCCTTCCCTCCCTCTCCTTCCCTCCCCTCCCCTCCCCTCCCCTTTCCTTCTCTCCCCTCCCCTCCCCTCTCCTTCCCTCCCCTCCCCTCCCCTTCCCTCCCCCCCTTCCCTTCCCTCCCCTCCCCTCCCCTCCCCTTTCCTTCTCTCCCCTCCCCTCCCCTCTCCTTCCCTCCCCTCCCCTCCCCTCCCCTTCCCTCCCCTCCCCTCCCCTTCCCTCCCCTCCCTTTTCCTTCTCTCCCCTCCTCTTTCCTTCTCTCCCCTCCCCTCCCCTCTCCTTCCCTCCCCTCCCTCCCCTCCCCTTTCCTTCCCTCCCCTCCCCTCCCCTCTCCTTTCCTCCCCTCCCCTCCCCTTCCCTCCCCTCCCTTTTCCTTCTCTCCCCTCCCCTCCCCTCTCCCCCTCCCCTCCCCTCCCCTTCCCTCCCCTCCCCTCCCCTCCCCTTTCCTCCCTCTCCCCTCCCCTCCGCTCTCCCTTCCTCCCCTCTCCTTCCCTCCCCTCTCCTCCCCCTCCCCTCCCCTCCCCTTCCCTCCCCTCCCCTCCCCTCCCCTTTCCTCCTCTCCCCTCCCCTCCGCTCTCCTTCCCTCCCCTCTCCTTCCCTCCCCTCCCCTCCCCTCCCCTTTCCTTCTCTCCCCTCCCCTCCCCTCTCCTTCCCTCCCTCCCCTCCCCTTCCCTCCCCTCCCCTCCCCTCCCCTCCCCTTCCCTTCCCTCCCCTCCCCTCCCTTTCCTTCTCTCCCCTCCCCTCCCCTCTCCTTCCCTCCCCTCCCCTCCCCTCCCCTTTCCTTCTCTCCCCTCCCCTCCCCTCCCCTCCCCTCCCCTCCCCTCCCCTCCCCTCCCCTTCCCTCCTCTCCCCTCCCCTTCCCTCCCCTCCCTTTTCCTTCTCTCCCCTCCCCTCCCCTCTCCTTCCCTCCCCTCCCCTCCACTCCCCTTCCCTCCCCTCCCCTCCCCTTCCCTCCCCTCCCTTTTCCTTCTCTCCCCTCCCCTCCCCTCTCCTTCCCTCCCCTCCCCTCCCCTCCCCTCCCCTTCCCTCCCCTCCCCTCCCCTCTCCTTCCCTCCCCTCCCTTTTCCTTCTCTCCCCTCCCCTCCCCTCTCCTTCCCTCCCCTCGCCTCCCCTTCCCTCCCCTCCCTCCCCTCCCCTTTCCTTCTCTCCCCTCCCCTCCCCTCTCCTTCCCTCCCTCCCTCCCCTCCCCTCCCCTTCCCTCCCCTCCCCTCTCCTTCCCTCCCCTCCCTTTTCCTTCTCTCCCCTCCCTTCCCCTCTCCTTCCCTCCCCTCCCCTCCCCTTCCCTCCCCTCCCCTCCCCTCCCCTTTCCTTCTCTCCCCTCCCCTCCCCTCTCCTTCCCTCCCCTCCCCTTCCCTCCCCTCCCCTCCCCTCCCCTTTCCTTCTCTCCCCTCCCCTCCCCTCTCCTTCCCTCCCCTCCCCTCCCCTCCCCTTCCCCTCCCCTCCCCTCTCCTTCCCTTCCCTCCCTTTTCCTTCTCTCCCCTCCCCTCCCCTCTCCTCCCCTCCCCTCCCCTCCCCTCCCCTCCCCTCCCCTCCCCTTTCCTTCTCTCCCCTCCCCTCCCCTCTCCTTCCCTCCCCTCCCCTTCCCTCCCCTCCCCTCCCCTCCCCTTTCCTTCTCTCCCCTCCCTCCCCTCTCCTTCCCTCCCCTCCCCTCCCCTCCCCTCCCCTTCCCTCCCCTCCCCTCCCCTCTCCTTCCCTTCCCTCCCTTTTCCTTCTCTCCCCTCCCCTCCCCTCTCCTCCCCTCCCCTCCCCTCCCCTTCCTCCCCTCCCCTCCCCTTTCCTTCTCTCCCCTCCCCTCCCCTCTCCTTCCCTCCCCTCCCCTCCCCTTCCCTCCCCTCCCCTCCCCTCCCCTCTCCTTCCCTCCCCTCCCCTCCCCTTTCCTTCCCTCCCCTCCCCTCCCCTCTCCTTCCCTTGCCTTTCTTTTGTTCTCCTGTCTCAGTCCCCTGAGTAGCTGGGATTACAGGCGTGCTCCACCAAGCCTGGCTAACTTTGTATTTTTAGCAGAGACGGGATCCGTGTTGGTCAGCTTGGTCTCAGACTCCTAACCTCATGATC
Organism: Saimiri boliviensis; assembly: GCF_048565385.1. NCBI lineage: Eukaryota > Metazoa > Chordata > Mammalia > Primates > Cebidae > Saimiri > Saimiri boliviensis. Next base: position 22,390,783 of record NC_133455.1, on the reverse strand, counting down.
CACCCATCTCGGCCTCCCAAAGTGCTGGGATTACAGGCATGAGCCACCGTGCCTGGCCTTCTTTTCTTTATTTTTTCCGTTCTGAGACGGAGTCTCACTCTGTCGCCCAGGCTGGAGTGCAATGGCGCAATCTCTGCTCACTGCAACCTCCACCTCCCTGGTTCAGGCAATTCTTCTGCCTCAGCCTCCCGAGTACCTGGAACGACAGGTGCCAGCCACCACACCTGGCTAATTTTTCTTTTCTTTTCTTTTTTTGTGATGGAGTCTTGCTCTGTCATTTAGGCTGGAGTGCAGTGGTGTGGTCTCCGCTCACTGCAACCTCCATCTCCTGGGTTCAAGCAATTCTCCTGCCTCAGTCTCCCAGGTATCTGGGATTACAGGAGCATGCCACCACACACAGCGCATTGTTGTATTTTTAGTAGAGACAGGACTGGTCTTGAACTCCTGACTTCAAGCGATCCACCTGCCTCAACCTCCCAAAGTGCTGGGATTACAGGCGTGAGCCACCGCGCCCAGCCCGAGCAGGATCATTTCAGAACACATTGACAGCTCTCAAGATTTTTTAGTTTGATGACTGTTGAGTTGATCAGCTTTTATTTTCCGGGACATTAAATTGTATGGAAGTTGGTGGAACTTTAAAAGGGGACAGATTCTGGGCCGGGTGGGTGGCTGGGGGGAGGGGGCCGAGGGCTGAGGCCATCGGTGTGTAACTACAGCGCTTCCTCAAGCGGCCTCTGTGTTCAAGCCACCAACGCTCCCAGAAGGTGGAAAACGCACTGTCTCCAAACTCCTGCTGTTATTAATCAGCAAACGTGTCAGGGGCAGGTGCGCATGAGTGAATTTTGGGGTCACGGAAGGTAATCAGGTCTGGCCGGGCTGAAGCAGGTGACCCGACTGTCTGCCTGATCCTGAGCTATCGAATAAGGGGATTAATCTAATTCTGTCTGAGGAGAGGATGCTTTTTGAGAAAGCCTGGGACCCAGAAAATGCAAGTTGGACTTAGACCTCAGGCTAAATTCCCAGCCCCGGGGCCAGTGTGACCTGAGGGGTGTTCTCTGGGACCTTTCAGCAAGGCTGTCATTGTGCTTGACCCCCAGGGATGTGAGCGCAGGAAACACAGAGCTCAAAAGCCCTGGGAGGCATGGAAATAGGAAATTGGTGTGGCAGCTGGGGCCGAGTGGGGAGGCCGTGTCCTCCTTGAGGGGGTGATGAAGATCTAGTCCTATCTGATAGTCACTGCCTAGATCCAGACGGTTGGAGTGCAGTCCTGTCTCTGCCCTTCACTCATCATGTGACATTGGACAACTCGCTTCCCCTCCTCGTGCCTCAGTTTTCTGTAAAACCGTACGATAATAGAAGCCGCCTTGGCCGGGTGGGGTGGCTCACGCCTGTAATCCCAGCACTTTGGGAGGCTGAGGCGGGGGGATCACCTGAGGTCAGGAGTTTGAGACCAGCCTGACCAACGTGGTGAAACCCCGTCTCTACTTAAAATACAAAATAATTAGCCGGATGTGGTGGTGCACATCTGCAATCCCAGTTACTTGGGAGGCTGAGGCCAGAGAATCGCTTGAACCCGGGAGACAAAGGTTGCAGTGAGCAAAAAAGGCATTATATATAACATTTACTAAATAAATTAGGTAAATAAGAATGTAAGCATTTTTGTTGCCAGATCTTCTAATCTTTCAAGGAAAGTAAATCTGGAAATCCAAGTTTTCATAATCCTGTTAATGCCAAACACTCAGGCAGTTCCAAAACACTTTACAATAGTAAATATTGACAAAACTTTATGACGTAGATACTGTTATTACTCCCATCCTACAGATGGGAAAACTGAGGTACAAATATGTCACAGAACATGTGCTGGGCCAGGCGTGGTGGCTCATGTCTGTAATCTCAGCACTTTGGGAGGCCGAGTCGGGTGGATCACTTGAGGTCAGGAGTTCAAGACCAACCTGATCAACATGGTGAAACCTCATCTCTACTAAAAATACAAAAATCATATGGGTGTGGTGATATGCGCCAGTAATCCCAGCTACTTGGGAGGCTGAGGCAGGAGAATCACTTGAACTTGGGAGGTGGAGATTGTAGTGAGCCGAGATCACGACGCTGCATTCCAACTGGGGTGACAAGATGAACAAACAAACAAACATGCTAAAATTATACTAGTCGTTGGTAACTGGGATATAGGGCGACCAACTGTCTTGATTTTCCTGGGACTGTCCCTGGTTTTTGCAGTGTAAGGTCCACGTCCCAGGAAACCCTTCAGTCCAGGAAAGCGAAGGCTGTTCATCACCCTAGACTGAAACCTGCTCAGTCCTGCTGCTCGCCACTCTGACCCGTTTTCTCTTGCATGAATGCTTTGGATTGTTAAATGTTGGTCCCTGTGAGCCAAACGAACAAGCTGCAATTCCTGAAAGACTGCTGCTTCATGACATTAGATTTCCCACTTGTTACAGGGACGGGTCTCAGTTTCCTTACCTGTAAAGTGGGAAAATCATAATCTAGACCTCATAGGGTAGTTGTGAGGATTAAATGAGTTTATAGATGCAGATCGCTTAAAACCATGCCTGGTGCAAAGAAAGTGCTTTATAGATGTTTGTGTTTATGATTTTGTTTGTTTGTTTCTTTCTTTTCTTTACTTATTTATTTATTTATTATTTATTTATTTTTTGAGACAGAGGCTCATTCTGTTTCTTAGCCTGGAGTGCAGTGACATGATCTGGGTTCACTGCAACCTCCACCTCCCAAGTTCAAGCAATTCTCCTGCCTCAGTTTCCCAAGTAGCTGGGACTACAGGCACAAGCCACCAAGCTCAGCTAATTTTTGTATTTTTAGTAACGACCTGGGTTTTGCCACGTTGGCCAGGCTGGTTTTGAATTCCTGACCTCAAGCGATTCGCCTTGGCCTCCCAAAGTGCTGAGAATACAGGCGTGAGCCAGGGCACCTGGCCTATCATTACTGTTAAATGCATTCTCAAGATCCCCTCAGACTTCCTGAATCGAAATCTCCAGCCACGTCTACGTGATCGGCCTCCAATAAAAATTCTGGACACCCAGGCGTGGGTGATTCTTCCTGGTTGGCAATGCCTCTGCCGTATTGGTGTACGTTGTTGCTGGGAGAATTAAGTGGCGTTTGTAGGATTCCACTGGGAGAAGACAACTGAAGCTCACGTGTGGCCTCTCTTGGTCTCTGCTCTCTGTGCCTTGAGCGTTTCCTGGTTTTGATATGTACCCCGTCTCCGTAATGAACCGTAACCATGAATATGATGGCTTTCCTAAGTTCTGGGAGTCCTTCTATGAAATCACCGACCCTGAGGTTGGTCTTGGGTGGCCATCTTGGAGCCTCCCTGTTACAAAAAGAGGGAAAGCGGGAGATTTGCCCCTCACGGTCTTCTCCTTTCTGGGGAGAGACTCCCTGCGGAGATCTCCGTATGCCTCGTTTGCCTGGAAGGATATGCCCACCCCCTGACTAATATATTAGGTATGGTTTAGCTCAAAGTCATCTGTCCCTGGGGCTAAGGAGGAGGTGCAATGGCAGTTGGGCAGGCAACTGAAAGTGACTTCTGTGCTGATGGGATGGGTGCAGTCGTGACTCTCACTTTGCAGATGAGGAAACCGAGGCCCAGAGAGGTAAAGTGTCTTGCCCAAGATCTCACTGCTAGCCAGTGGCAGCCAGGTCTTCCTGACTCCAGAGCCTATGTCCAGATGCTGTGATGTACCACTGCACCCAGCGTGGTGCCCTGTGAACAGGAGACTCTATGGAAATGAACTAGGTAACCACAGATGCCCGCCAGAGGGCCCAGGAAGAGAGGAAGGTGGTACTTGCTTCCCCGAGCTCTGCTGGCAGGGCATGGAAGCATCTCTTTTTATTTACCAAGAGAAACAGCTTGGCGTCTCATTTTTTAAAAACAAAGTGAGGAAGAGCTGATCGTCTTCAATGTTGTCTGTGATTTCAGTTGTCTGTGGGAGAATCTCTCTTGGGATGAAAATTGCTCTCTTATTTAGGAAACCATCTGGACGAGACATTTTAGTTTCAGAGGTGATCCTTCCTAGCTCCTCCCATTTTTCCCAAGCCAATCTAGCAGAATCAGGAGATGAAAAGGGGTTAAATTTATCAGCGTAATGTGCTAACTAGAATTCTGATTTTTGGATGGTTTAGGAGAGTGAGCAGTGAGGAGTTAGCTTGAGTTATTCTCGGTTGCCTCATCTGTAAAATGGGAATAATGTGGGTACCTACCCTGTGGGGTTGTTATAGGAATGTTGACTGGGTGCGGTGGCTCACGTCTGTAGTCCCAGCACTTTGGGAGGCTGAGATGGTTGGATCATTTGAGGTCAGGAGTTTGAAACCACCCTGGCCAACATGGTGAAACCCAGTCTCTAATAAAAGTACAAAAATTAGCCAGGCGTGGTAGTGGGTGCCTGTAATCCCAGCTACTTGGGAGGCTGAGGCAGGAGAACTGCTTGAGCCTGGGAGGTGGAGGTTGCAGTGAGCCAAGATTGCACCATTGCACTCCAGCCTAAGTAGGTGACAGAGTGAGACTCCATCTCAAAAAAAAAAAAAAAAAAAAAAAAAAAGGCCAGGCGTGGTGGTGGCTCATGCCTGTAATCCCAGCACTTTGGGAGGTTGAGGTGGCTGGATCACCTGAGGTCGGGAATTCGAGACCAGCCTGAGCAACGTGGAGAAACCCTGTCTCTACTAAAAATACAAAATTAGTGGGGCGAGGTGGCGCATGCCTGTAATCCCACCTGCTCAGGAGGCTGAGGCAGGAGAACTGCTTCGAAGTGAGAGCAAACCTCCATCTAAAAAAATCAATCAATAAATAAAAAATGTAAAAGAAGAATGTTGAATGAATTATCGTATGAAAGGTGCTTAGGATAGTGCCTGATACGTACAGAGCAGGTGTTCAACCACTGTTACTACTGCTACTGCTACTATTATTACCATTGCTACTGTCAAGGAAGAGACAGCTTTTCTATGGAGTGGGCGGGAAGCTATAGGAGGTGAGTGGTGATCAGGATCTAAATGGAAAGATATTCTAGGGAGAAAGTCCCTGTCATGAGGAAGATTGTAGAACTTTATTAGTCTACTGTATTAGCAGTTCTGTAGGTTGCTAAATCTAAAACCTGAAAAAGAGTGGGCTGGGCACAGTGGCTCACACCTGTAATCCCAGCACTTTGGGAGGCCGAGGTGGGTGGATCACCTGAGATCAGGAGTTCGAGACCAGCCTGGCCAACATGGTGAAACCTTGTCTTTGCTAAAAATACAAAAATTACCCATGCATGGTAGCACATGCCTGTAGTCTGTAATCCCGGCTACGTAGAGGCTGAGGCAAGAGACTGGCTTGAATCCAGGAGGTGGAGGTTGCAGTGAGTCGAGATTGTGCCACTGTACTCCAGCCTGGGTGACAGAGTGAGACACCATTTCAAAAAAAAAAAAAAAAAAAAAAATTAACACTCTATTTTTCTCTTATATAAAAGAAGTCTGGAAGAGGTAGGAGTCTAGGACTGTTGGGTCCCCAAGGTTATCAGGAAGCCACAATCCTTCTGTCCCTATGCTAAGCAAGATGTGGTTACAAGATGACTGCTGGAGCTCCAGCCATTGCATCATTACAGGAAGGGAGATAACGGAAAAAGAAGGAAAGAGAGAGCATGCCAGTTCAGTCAGCCTGTTTTTAGCAGATTTCTCGAAAGGGTCATGCTTAGGTCACATTCTCCCAGAAGACCCTGAACCAAAGATCCCGATGCAAGTGGTTAATTTGGGAAATGCTCCCAGGGGAAACTGATCAGGGAGTGAGGGAAGCAGGATGAGGAAAAGGAACACGCCAAGCAAGGGCGTAACTTCAGGCCAGCCTCACCTGGATCCTTCGGGAGCTTGGAAGTGTAAATTACATCTCAGAGTTTGTCCGTCTTCAAAGGAAAGAAACTGGGCTCCTGCATCCCATCCCAGCCCTGGGCTGCCCGGAAGAGGCTGGGAGGAAGTAAAACTCCAGAAACTTCTGGCTTTCCATACAGCAGAGGTGGCAGCATTGCCCAGATCTATGTTAGAAGCATAGAATGGCTGCAGATGCTGGGGAATGTCTGCAGAATTAGTAAAGGGGGAAAGGGCAGGCATCTGCTCAGGGCATCAGGGCATCAGCAGTGTTCCCTCTACACCACTCACCAGCTGCTGAGCCAGATCTTAGTCACATGGCTGTCAATTTCTGTAAAGGAGCCTGGGAAATGCAGTTTTTATTTTTTATTGATGTGTTTTGAAATGGAGTCTTGCTCTGTCCTCCAGGCTGGGGAGCAGTGGCATGATCTTGGCTCACTGCAACCTCTGCCACCTGGGTTCAAGCAGTTCCCCTGCCTCAGCCTCCCGAGTAGCTGGGATTACAGGCCCCCACTACCACAGCTGGCTAATGTTTGTATTTTTAGTAGAGACGGGATTTCACCATGTTGGCTAGGCTGGCCTTGAACTCCTGACCTCAAGTGATTCACCCACCTCTGCCTCCCAAAGTGCTGGGATTATAGGCATGAGCCACCATGCATGACCAAGATGTGGTTTTGAAAGCTGGGCATGTGCCATCCCCAGTAAAAGTAAGAAAAGAAAAGAGAGTCGATATTGAGGAAGTAAACTGTCACACTGAAGCTTCCATGTTCCCTTGAGGAGGAGGCGAGCCAGGCATGAGCTTCGCTGGGGGCAGCTGAGCGGCACACTGGGTACGTACAGTGCTCGGGGCACCGGCTCGCTGCTGCCGCCTCCAGATGGGCGGCCATTTGCTCTCCAGTGCCTCGCAGGGTCACAGCATGGCCCGCAGGCTCCTCTCTCCCTCTCACTCTCCAGCTCTGTGGGCTCTCCCTGCTCAAAGCCTCAGCTGGGAAAAGTGGAACCAGGACAGGGAGAGGAAGGTGGCGCAGGGAGAGGAGAGAGCTCAGTTCTTTACTTTTTCAAAAAGATGAAACAAGGCTGAGGCAGGAAGATCGCTTGAGCCTGGGAGGTGGAGGCTGCAGTGAGCCATGACTGCACCACTGCACTCCAGTCTGGGTGACACAGAACCTGTCTCAAAAAAAAATAAAAATAAAAATAAAAAAGGAAAAGAAAGAAAAAGAAAAAGATGAGACAGGTGCAGTGGCTCCTGCCTGTAATCCCAGCACTTTGGGAAGCTGAAGTGGGAGGATCACCTGAGATCAGGAGTTTGAGACCAGCCTGGCCAACATAGTGAAACTCTGACTCTACTAAAAATACAAAAATTAGCCGGGCATGATGGCAGGCGCCTGTAGTCTGAGCTCCTCAGGAGGCTGAGGCAGGAGAATCGCTCGAATCTGGGAGGCGGAGGTTGCAGTGAGCCGAGATCGCGCCATTGCACCGCAGCCTGGGCAACAGAGTGAGACTTGTCTCAAAAATAAAAATAAAAAATTTAATTTAAAAAAAGATGAAAACAATTGGCACAACTCCTGGTGGCAAAGTAAAATTAATGCTGGCTTCACTCCCAGGCTGGTTCCCATCACCCTGCTGAGGGCACAGTCTCTGCAGCATTGAACCCAAGAAGGTCACTTGCTTGTCATGTGGGAAGGCCAGGAGGGGCTGTGACGGTCAGGGTCCCGAAGAAAACTGAATCTAACCCCGATGGCTCAAGAGACTTTAAAGAAGGACTTCTCTTGGAGTGTGGGCAGGATTGAGGAAACAGAGAAGGAAGGTTGAGGCACCAGGAGAACAGCAAGAGAAGGAAGCCATTGCCACAGTAGAGGTGGGAGGAAGCAGGAGAAGGAACCGGTGTGATGCAAGCCGAGTGAGGGCTGGAGCTGGGGAGGGGGGACCCTTTAGACAGAAGCTGTAGCTGCCCAGGGACGGGATGTCAAAGCACGAAAGGACTTTGCAAGAAACACCTCACATCTCCCACACCCTACCCTGCTGGTCTCCTGCTGGGCTCTCTCATTGGTCACACTCAACCAGAAGCCAGAGGGCAAGGGAGCCTGCGTGTGATCTGGACCACACTGTCCACTTTTTGGGACACGGAGCAGGAAGAGAAGAGTGGCAAAGGAACTGGAGGGATGATGGACTAGACTAGCCACAACAATATATACATACTATGCATATGCTTAATAGATGTGGATATTTGTTTTATTTTATTTTGTATCAAAAAAAAAATTTTTTTTTTTTTTGAGACAGAGTTTTGCTCTTGTTACCCAGGCTGGAGTGCAATGGCGCGATCTCGGCTCACCGCAACCTCTGCCTCCTGGGTTCAAGCAATTCTCCTGCCTCAGCCTCCTGAGTAGCTGGGATTACAGGCACGTGCCACCATGCCCAGCTAATTTTTTTTTTTGTATCTTTAGTAGAGATGGGGTTTCACCATATTGACCAGGATGGTCTCGATCTCTTGACCTCATGATCCACCCGCCTGGGCCTCCCAAAGTGCTGGGATTACAGGCTTGAGCCACTGCGCCCGGCTCAAAAATTTTTTAGTAGAGATGGGGTCTTACTATGTTGTCCAGGCTGGTCTTGAACCCTGGGGCTCAAACGGTCTGCCCACTTTGGCCTCCCAAAGTGCTAGGATTATAGGTGTGAGCCACTGCACCAGGCCAGGTGGGGTTATTTTTATAGTTTTCAACAGTCTAGAATGTCCCATGAATAAATAAGCCATCATTTACCTTAAAAATCCTCCTCTTGTTCATCTGTCTAGAAAACTTTTTTATTGGAGTACAATACACACATATAAAGGGTCCATATCATAAGTGTACGACTGGATGAATTTTCACAAATGAAATTGGTCATGTAACCAGATCAAGAAACAGAACATTTGCAGCCCTGGAAGGCTCCTGATTTCCCTTCCAGTTACTCCTTCAGTCCCCTCTACCAGATAACCTCTGCTCTGACTTCTACAGACAAAGTTAGCTTCCCCTAATTTTGTTCTTTACATGAATGGCATTTTTTTTTTCAGTATGAGCTCTTTGGGGTTTGGCTTTTTCCAGTCCATGCGTTGATTTTGTTGGTTTTTACTTATTTCCACTTGCCTGTGTACCCATAATTTTACAATGGGCATCTTCGTATATATGGATTTTTTTTTTTGCCTTTGGCTTATTTTCTTTTTAAAAAAATGCTATGCTGTTTATGTAACTTGAAAAACAGCTCAACATTATAAACATACAAAATATAGAAGATCCTTCTTCTTCTTCTTTTTTTTTTTTGAGATGGAGTCTTGCCTTGTTGCCTGGGTTGGAGTACAGTGGCAAGATCTCAGCTCACTGCAACCTCCACCTCCTGGGTTCAAGCAATTTGCCTGCTTCAGCCTCCTGAGTAGCTGGGATTACAGGTGTACGCTACCAGGCCCAGCTAATTTTTTTTTTTTTTTTTTTTTTTGGTATTTTTAGTAGAGATGGGGTTTGCCATGTTGGCCAGGCTGGTCTCGAACTCCTGACCTCAGGTGATCTTCCTGCTTTGGCCTTCCAAAGTACTGGGATTACAGGCAAAAGCCACCATGCCCTGCCAAATTCTTGAAGTTTCATTGATCGGGTGGCTCTTTGCTTTGCTGACAAGGAAGAGTTCTGCAGTTTGTTTAAAACAAAACTTAGGTCAGGTGCAGTGGCTCCTGTCTGTAATCCCAGCACTCTGGGAGGCCGAGGTGGGAGGATCATTTGCGGTCAGGAGTTCAAGACCTGCCTGGCCAACAAAGACACTGCCTCTGTTAAAAAAAAAAAGAAAAAGAAAAAGAAAAAGAAAAGAAAAGAAAAATTAGCTGAGCGTGATGTAGTTCCAGCTCCTCAGGAGGCTGAGGTGGGAGGATCACTTGAGGCTGTGAGGTCAAGTCTGCAATAAGCTATGATTGCACCACTAGGCTCCAGCCTGGGTGACAGAGGGAGACCCTGTCTCAAAAAGAAAAAGCCCAGACGCAGTGGCTCACGCCTGTAATCCCAGCACTTTAGGAGGTCAAGGCAGGCAGATCACTGGAGGTCAGGAGTTTGAGGCCAGCCTGGCCAACATGGCAGAGCCCTGTCTCTACTAAAAATACCAAACTTAGCCAGGCATGGTGGCGCGTGCCTGTAACCCCAACTACTTGAGAGGCTGAGGCAGGAGAATTGCATGAACCCAGGAGGCAGAGGTTGCAGTGAACCGAGATCATGCCATTGCAGTCCAGCCTGGGCAACAAGAGTGAAACTCTGTCTCAAAAAAAGGAACAAAAACCCAAACACTTATCATGCCAGCTGATCCCTCTTTGTCCACAGCTAAGAATGGCAGCAGAATGCTACGTCACTATACAGAAACAAGACAACCTGAGCTAAATGGATGCCCAGCATGGAGTCGACAGGTCATTCTCACAGTGCACAACTTCTGAGCTACAACTTCTCCAGAGCTGTCTTCCCCCACGGCCTCATTGCCAACTGAGGAGCATCAAGAGTTTGCCTTGGTTGGTTTGTTCTGATTTGTAAGCTATGGATATGTATAGTCAATAATTCAGGATTCCTAACCAATGACCATATAGTTACCGCCACCTAAGATTTTAAAAAAATGCCAAAACATCTTTAAATGCCTTGTCATACCACCAAACGTCACAGAGAAAGGAGAACACATGAGTGCCTTTGCATTTTAAAAATCTTTAACTTGACTGGGCACAGTGGCTCACGCCTGTAATCCCAGAAGTTTGGGAGGCCAAGGTGGGAAGATCATGTGAAGTCAGAAGTTCGAGACCAGCCTGGCCAACATGGCAAAACTCCATTTTTAAGTCTCTACTAAAAAATGCAAAAATTAGCTGGGTGTGGTGGTGCACACCTGTAGTCCCAGCTACTCGGGAGGCTGAGGCAGGAGAATTCCTTCAATCTGGGAGGCGAAGGTTGCAGTGAGCCAAGATCATGCCACTGGTGACAGAGGGAGATTCTGTCTCAAAGAACAAAACAAAACAAAAAACCCCCCAAAAAACCCAACTTTGACTTATTTTCTTAGGATGGGGCTGCACATTTAGGTTTCCTGGGTTGAAGAATATAAACATTTTTAGAACTCTTGCTGTGTGAGGCCAAAATGTTTTCTGAAGCATGTACACACCTGTCTCAGAAGTCTGTCACTGAGATAGTAATGAGTGACACTTACCTTATGGACTAGTACTGTTTTTATTTTGTTTGCCTGTGTTTTGAGATGGAATCTTGCTCTGTTATCTAGGCTGGAGTGCAGCGGCATGATCTCAGCCCACTGCAACCTCCACTACCCAGGTTCCAGTTACTCTCCTGCCTCAGCCTCCCAAGTAGCTAGGACTACAGGCACGTATCACCACACCGGCTCATTTTTGTATTTTTAGGAGAGACGGTTTCACCAGGTTGGCGGTGGGTAACACCCCCCATGGGCACCGAGGGAGAACTGTCCAGACCCCAGGGACAAGTGGTGCCTGAAGAATATCTTAGTTTATAGCGTTATTACTCAGCTATTTCCCTTATATAATCCTTTATATGTAATCATATATTAGTTTATAGAATGTGTCTGAAGCATGACTTACTGCTTACATATGTCTGTCTAGCTTATATACTAATACTTATATCTAGCATACTTAGTTCTATATAATCTTTCTATATGATCATATAGGTATTGTAGTCAGAGCTGTACTGACATTTAGTGCTGATTTATAGAATTCTTCTATATAACCATATAGTAGTTTGTAGTAGGAGGAATGCCCAGAGCAGTCACAGAACAGACGCAGTGCATGGGAAAACAGCCAGACCAGGACAAGCACCGAAGACCCAGGCGGTGGCGTCCCTGCCTGAAAGAGCACACGCTGTATGGCAGGCTTAGAGCAAGAGCCTCTCCTGATAAAGAAGGTGTAGTACCTTGCATCCAGTTCCTGTGGAAAGCAGGCCTCAGGCCTGAGATCCTGGAAATAACCGAGGGAGAAGAACCCCTCTGGTATGACCAGTCACGGCGGCTGTACACCCTGTCGCTTCTGTGCTAGCTCAAATCATCCTCCCATAAATACCTTAAGAGAAGAGCACACGTCTGTCAGTTCCTACTGCATTGGCTTACAGTGTCCTTCTATTAGAAATCCTTTGAAGTCTCCAGTCCCCAGATAAGAAGTGTTGTGCACGACACGTGCTGCATGCAGCCCACCTCCTTGCCTTGGTGACCTAATGGGGGTGGACACTTTTCTGTACACGACCCTCTACTGTGCATGGCACGGCCCCCTACTGTGCACGGCCCACCTCTCTGGCCAGGTGACATAATGGGGTGGCCCCCTCGCTTGTGACTCACGTGATCTGGTATGCCCTATTTCTAAGCCTATAGATGATGACCTCACTCACGATCCTTCCCCCACCTGTGCCTAATAAATACAGATGCTTCTGGGCGTTCAGGGCCCCCGCCTGTCTCCGCTCATAGGTGGTGTGGTCCCCTGAGTCCAGATGCTCCTCATCAGTTCTTCAGTGTCCTGCCTCTTTAATTCTCTGATTTTGCACCTCAGCACAGCATAAGGGACCCCCCATGACCCTGTGGGGCCCTACAGCCCTACATTGGCCAGGCTGATCTCGAACTCCTGACCTCAGGTGGTCCACTCGCCTCAGCCTCTGAAAGTGCTGGGATTATAGGCGTGAGCCACCATGCCTGGTCCTGTTTTTATTTTGAATGTCATGGGTGGGGTGAAACGTTTCACGATCTTCGCAGGCTTTAAAATTCTCCATTTGGTCGGGGAAATCTCAAGAAATCAAGGCTCGGAGAGGTCTACTCGCTTTTCTAGGGGCACACGGCAAACCAGTGGCAGACCCAGGAGTCTGGCGTTCCCTCCACTGTGCCACTGTGCCTCATTGTGTTACAGGAAGGGGGTCCTGATCCAGACCCCAAGACAGGGTTCCTGAATCTCGTGCAAGAATGAATTCAGGGCGAGTCCATAGAGTGAAAGTAAATTTATTGAGAAAGCCAAGGCATAAAAGAATGGCTACTCCATAGACAGAGCAGCCCCGAGGTCTGCTGGCGGCCCATTGTGATGGTTATTTCTTGATGATATGTCGAACAAGGGGTGGATTATTCATGTCTCCCCTTTTTAGACCATATAGGGTAACTTCCTGACGTTGCCGTGGCATTTCTAAACTGTCGTGGCACTGGAGGGAGTGCAGCGGTGAGGATGACCACAGGTCGCTCGTCGCTGCCTTGGTTTTGGCGGGTTTTGGCCCGCTCCTTTACTGCAACCTCTTTTCTCAGCGAGGTCTTTATGACCTGTATCTTGTGCTGTCCTCCTATCTCATTCTGTGACTTAGAATGCCTTAACCGTTTGGGAATGCAGCCCGGTAGGTCTCAGCCTCATTTTACCCAGCCCCTACTCAAGATGGAGTGGCCGTGGTTCAAACGCCCTTGACAACAGGAAGGAGGTCAAGAAGGGTGCGGTTCTGGACCCCACTGGTGAGGAACTGGAAACTCTGGGGGTCAACAATGCCCACTGTCTCTGTATCTGATAGTTCTTCTTATTTTTTCCTGCCTCAGTTTATTTGTACAGAGCACAGGAAGACAACAGCCTCATGGGGACGACAGCTCAGGGGTCACACCAGTCCTTCCGTCCTCATGTTGACAGACAGAGACCTCTACTGTGAAGCCTTTGTTGGGGCCTGGGTGCCTTTGGGAGCCTGAGCTGGAAGCGATGCTCTTTGATCCTTGGCCTTTGGCCAAAAGAGCCTGAGACCCTTGGGAGTGCCAGCATGAGGCAGGAGAATCACTTGAACCCGGGAGGTGGAGGTTGCAGTGAGCAGAGATGGCGTCACTGCACTCCAGTGGGGCAATGCAGGCAGGCCGATTGAGCTTCCCAAGCTTGGAGTGGGCAGTGCAGGCAGGTCGATCAAGCTTGCGGCTGATGCCCTTTGGGATCTTGGGCGTAGCTCTTTGGGCTTTGCAAGGGCCTTGACGGCCTCGGCACCTGCACCCACGCCCTTGGCATTGTCGGCCTGCATTCTTCAGGCTCTTTTTGTTGCGCTTCTTGGCAAAGCGCATGTTCATCAGAAACTCGGGGTCCACTCCCTTAAGAGATTTGTATCTTCTGCAATCGGATTTTTTTTTCTTTTTTCTTTTTTGAGACAGTCTTCCTCGGTCACCTAGGCTGGAATGCAATGGTGCAACCTCTGCCACCCAGGTTCAAGCGATTCTCCTGCCTCAGCCTCCCGAGTACCTGGGAGTACAGGTGTGTGCCACCATGCCCGGCTAAGTTTTTGTATTTCTAGTAGAGATGGGGTCTCACTATGTTGGCCAGGCTGGTCTCAAACTCCTGACATTTAGTGATCTTCTCACCTTGGCCTCACAAAGTACTGAGATTACAGGCATGAGTCACTGCACCCAGCCGGTGGTCAGAATTGTTTGATGCCACTTCTGTGCCGTTTTTTGAACTGGTTGTCTGCGGTGTGGTTCTTGGATTTGGCCATGTCTGCACCATAACCTGCAGCCCCTGAAGCACCTGGCTCTGGAAGGGAAAGGCTGTATCTGATAGTTCTTGCTTGTAAACAACAGAATCCTCTCCAGCTGGCTTAAGCGGAGGTGAAATGCATTGAAGGCCATCAGGCAGTCCATGGATGATCCGTGGGCTTGGTGGCTCTGCAGCGGGAACAGAACTCAACCGTTTCCACTTATGGGCCCAGGCGCTTCAGCTGACACCAGGGACTCTGAATGGAGACATTCAGCAAGCACCTGTCCCAAATTCTCCCAGCGGACTTCCCCTCTCATTGGCCACCCTGAGACCTCAGGATCTCAGGTGGGCTCAATTAGATCTTGAGATCTATGAGATCCAGGGTCCTCCACCCAAGTCTAGGATAAAAATGAGGACTTGGCTAGCAAGCAAAACGTGAGGGAAGGGCTCTGTGCTCCATCTGCCTGTACCGCCATGGCAGTGTAGACTTGGCGAAAGAAGGCCACCCTGGCCTGACTTCACACAGTCCATTGGCCCCAATACCCAATGCCTCATTAACCTATTAATCAGTCTTTGTTTCCCAGGGAATTTCTTGGAAATGGAGCTCTGATTGGTGTAACTCGAATGAGGTGTTCTCCTCTCATCCGATCCTCCACAGAAGGAGGGAGGATTGAGGGACCTTGAATGCCAAGACGTGGCGATTAGGCCTCTCAGCAGGGCAGGGGAAGGCGGAAGGGGCGAGAGCGGCCTCCTTTGCTGAGGAACAAAGACAGTTTGTTACCCAGAAAACAAGTGAAGTGAGACTAACGGCACTGGTGAAGTCGGGACACCCACACTTTTTTTCTCCAACATGATTTCTTATGTTATTTAATACACATGACAGCAGAAGTCGGAATCCAGACTAGTTGACGCTTACCTTGTAATCAATACTCTTTATATTGAATGTCATAGGTGGAGTGAAATGTTTCACAACCTTTGCAGACTCTAAAGTTCTCAATTTGGTCCTGGCAGTTACAAGAAATTGAGGCTCAGAGAGGTCTATTTGCTTTCTCAGGGCATACAGCAAATCAGTTCTCTCCATTACACTACTGTGCCCTTCCTGCCTGTGCCCCCTGTTCTGAGAATTTTTGTTATTTTTTATTTTCTGAGACAGAGTCTTGCTCTGTCACCCAGGTCGGAGTGCACTGGCATGATCGTAGCTCACTGCAGCCTCGAACTCCCAGGCTTAGGTAATCCTCCTGTCTCAGCCTCCTAAGTAGTTAGGACTACAGATGCATGCCACCGTTCCCAGCTAATTTTTCTATTTTTTGCAGAGACAGAGTCTTGCCATGTTGCCCAGGCTGGTCTCGAACTCCTGGGCTCAAGCGATCAACCCACCTCAGCCTCCTAAAGTGCTGGGATTACAGGCATGAGCCAACGTGCCTGGTGAGAATTCTTTTCAAGACCCTGTTGGGGGCCACCTGACCGTGGCCCTCTGGATCCATGTCACTGGGGCAGGACATCAAATCTAAACTAGGACAATGGTGTTCTCTTGGGAAGAGAGGAGGAGCATCTTTTGGGGAGAGATGAGGAAGTTGAGATGAAGACATTGGTTTTTTTTTTTTAAACTGGGCTCTAAAATGGGAACCCATAGAAGCAAGACGGGGGGAAGAGGAGAGAGCCAAGAAAATACTCCTTAAAAAAAGAGACCAAGTTGAGAGACCAGGTGGTTGCAGAGAGGGATGGAGAGAGGAGCTGCCTGGGTCCCTGACAGCTTACTAATTCTGGGTTCTTGATCCTCATGGGATCTGCTTCCAGCCTTCATGAGATAGCCCTAGTATTCATATGATGCAGCATGCTTTTAGATGAAAGAAACAGAAACTGCAATCTGCACTGGCTCAAACAACAAGAAAACATATTCATTTACATAATAGAAAGTGCAGAGTTCCTGTTGTTCCTAAGGTGGGTTTCAGGCATGGTATGATCAGGGTGCCAGCCACATTGTTCTGTAATTCTCTCTAGGCTCCTCCCTCCGTCATGTGTTAGCCTTGATCTCACACTGGCTTCCCTTGTAGTTGCCAGAGGGCTGCCAGCAACATGAAGGGCAACATGCTTTCTTGTTTGCATCCGTAAGGGCAGAAAAGCATCTCCCTTCAACCCAAGTTCTTCCTTTCTGATAGGCCACTGTCAGTTGCATGCCTATTCCTGGACCAGTAGCAGTTTCTGGGAGAATGCTATGCACTAATTGGCTTAAACTTAGATTCCCAATCATTGGCTAGGAGGTTAGGATGGCTGTGATTGGCTAACACTAATGGAGATCTACCTTGGAGGTATGTATAAAACTCAACTGCTCCTAGTTACATAGGCTCAGCAGGGAAGGACCATTACCTGAACAAATTGAGACCTGATGGGAAGAAGGAAAGGGAAACAGATGCTAGGAGCCAAAAAAAAAAAAAAAAATCTTTTGAGTTCGTTTGAGTAGGTTTCTGATTTTTGTAACCAAAGAGTCACTTGGACAGTTAGTTTTCTGGTCTATGTCCAAATGCCTCTGCCCAGCCCCTCTGCGGCTTGGCTCTAATTTCCTCCTGTGTTCTGGAGGCCCTGATGTCGCCAACATTTCCCACCGCTGGCTCATGGCTTTGGCAAGCTGGCGTCTCACCCTGCTCCAAGCCCCGCTGATGAAACAGAAGGTCCCTTTAGCAGAATCAATTCTGACATGTTCTAATTTAAAAAGCCTGGTACTTCTCTGCATGGGGGTGGCTGAGAGCTGCGCCCATAAAGACAGAGAGTAAATTCGTCGGGGGAAGGTCTATTTTTAACAAGTCCTGAACCTAATTGAACTTAATCATTTTTCAGTCGTTGACACTTGAAATGTGTGAGTTACTGGGCTCTGCGTGGAGCTGAGTGCTGGAGCGGCCGTTTAAATATCAGAGCTGGGTGATACCGGCTTGCAGGGCTGCTCAGCTTTGGGGCTGCGGGTTCAGTCAGGGTGTGGAAAAGCGTGGGACTCTAGAAACAGACAGCCTTAAGGTCAAATCCGGGCCGCTCCACTGACTTCAAAACTTGTTTTCTCCAAGTCTCAGTTTCCTCATCTGCAAAATGAGGATGGTCAAATGTATCCAAACATTTCATATGAATCATTTGGAGGCAAGGCCTGACATGCAGCTATTCATAATCTATCCTTATCTTACTTGACATGAGTGTTCATGCTTCCTTGCAGAAACAGTAAGGTGTGTGCTTTGGGCTGTGTTGCCCAAACCCTGTATGTAATACACTGCCCCACTGACGTCCCTCATGGTTACAACATGGCTGCCAGCAACATCAGGGGCAACATACTCCCTTGTGTACCATATTATCTTTCTGAAACCGAAAATATGGTAAGTTCTTTTTTTTCAAGACAAGAGTCTCACTTTACGCAGACTGGAATGAGCAAGATCTTGGCTTATTGCAACCTTTGCCTCTGGGGTTCACGCAATTCTCCTGCCTCAGCCTCTGGAGTAGCTGGGGCTACAGGGGCCCACTGCCACTGGGTGTGCACCACCATGCCCCGCTAGTTTTTTTGTTTTTTTGTTTTTTTTTTTTTTTTTTTTTTTTTTTTTGTATTTTTAGTAGAAATCCCAAAAAATACACAGGGTTTTGCCATGTTGGCCAGGCTGGTCTTGAACTCCTGACTTCAAATGATCTGCCCACCTCAGCCTCCCAAAGTGCTAGGATCGTAAGCATGAGCCAGCGCACCTGGGCTTCAAAATACGGTTAAGTCCTAAAACACATCCTGTCCCAAGAATTTACAGATCAAGTGGAGACCTTAGCAGGGCTGAACCACTACAATCCACTCAGGAGATAAAGTGGAAATCACAAGCCATCAGGATTACTGTAGAAATTTCCCATTAATTCTATGATTGTTTCTAGAGTTTAGCGCCAGAGGAAGCAGCTGACTTGTGTTTCGGGGCCAATTGTATGAAAAATGCGTATCTTTAAACTACCAAACTCCGTCAGGGCAGTGAAAAGCTCACTTGCCTGGATCACACTTGGGTTCCCGTGTCATGCTCACAGCGGGTGGGGGTGAGGCGGATGTTCTGAAGAAGATTCTCCTGCACTGATGAAGTTATGTTTCTTATGAATGATTTCTCTTCCTCCCCCACTTTTTTTGGGGGGCTCCTTTGAGAGTGTGTCGCTCCTCTCCCCCAACCAAAAGCCTCCCTCCAACCAGCTGCTCTTGTCCTCTCCTCCAGAGGGCCCTGTGCCCTCCCAGGGACTTGCAGGGGAGAACGTCCAAGTCTGTGCGGGTCACAAAGGCGCCCGTTCCAGGGTCCCAGAACTCCCGAGCGTGGAGCTGGGGGTGTGGCGCAGCGAGGCCGCGCGGCAAGCAGCCCTCCCCGCGGCGTCGCACGTGCAGCTGCAGCCGCAGTCGGACTAGCCCGAGCCGCCAAGGGCACAGTCCGGGCCCCGCCGCTGGTAAGTTTTGTCGCCGGCCCAGCCGCTCCTGCTGCGTCATAGCTCCCACTGCCGGGGAAAAGCGAAGAGCGGTCGCAGCCCCCAAGTCCATTCAGTCCTCGGTGCCCTGAGCCTGGCAAACACAGGGTCTCCAGCAATCAAGCATAAATAAAGTGTAGCGTGTAAAAGAACTCCAGGGCCCCGCGAGGTGTCTCATGCCTGTAATCCTAGTACCTTGGGAGGCTGAGGCAAGAGGATCGCTTGAGTCCGGGAGTTTGAAACCAGCCTGGGCAACTTTGGCTCTACAAAATCTTTAAAAACTTAGCCGGGCGTGGTGGCGCCACCTGTAGCCCCAGCTACTTGGGAGGCTGAGTGGGGAGGATCACTTGAGCCTGGGAGGTTGAGGCTGCAGTGAGCCGAGATTGCACCACTGCAAGCTAGCCTGGGTGACAGAGAGAGACCCTGTCAAAAAAAAAAAAAAAAAAAAAAATTCAACTAATTTTTATTCTCCTCCCATAATAATCCTTTAAACAAACAAACAAAAACCCAAAAAACACCGCGTGTGTGTTTCTAGGGCTCCTGTTTGGCTAGTGCCCTAAGCACCTGTTTAACTCCATCAGCAGGTTGTACAGCCCTGACTCAACATGATCCACATAGCTGCCTGTCCCGAGGTCCTCAGAGAATCCTTCATGGGACAGGCTTGACTTTTAAAGGCAGATTGCTAAAATTCAGAAGCAGAGGAGCTGCAGACCTAATTCGATATTAGACAAATAAAGGTAATCTCTGCCTGGAGGGAACTTCATTCATTCAAACTTTGCCAAGAGCTTCTCATGTGCCCAGGACTATGGATGCTGTAGTGAATAGACTGAGGCCCAAGAATCGGGAGGCCCTTGCCTGAGGTCCCCTGACCTGGGCTGCTGGGCTTCTCTGCACTTCTCCTTGCACACGCTGCTCCCCAGAAGTGAGCAGGTTTTAGATTCCTACCAGGAACTACAAATTCAAATTCCTGCTGGCTCTAGGCAGTTACAGAAAATGTGAGAATTGAGGGGAGGGGAGATTAGCCAAGAGGGAGGAGTGTGGCCTGTGGCCAGGAGAGTGAGTGTGTGATCCACAGTTATATTTTGAAACACTGTGGAACAGAACTGGAGGCAGGTTGAATTGGGCCCATGGGCTGGGAGTTTGAGACCCTTGAATGAGAGCGTGGTAAGCCAGAGGTCAGGACATCTGGGAGATGCTCTGCAGGCCAAGCTATGAAGACAGGGGTGGGGAGGGGGTGGATCTGTTCCGCAGGGAACAGAGGAACCCACTCCAGAGGGCACTGACCAAAAGAGAAAGACCTGGGTTAGCATCTGGAACCTGAAGAGAAGCCAGCACCCTAGTGGGGAGTGACTGTATGCGCGTATGGACCAGTAAAAAGGCGGGAGGTGATGGAGGCTTTGGCTCCTGGAGAATGGTGCATAAAACAGCCAATGAGCTCACGGGCCAGCCAGACTGGTACTTGGAAATCCTAATTCACAAACAAGCTACGTTCACCCGGTGTCTGTCACGAGCTAGGCAAACGCTAACCACTTTACAGGCAGTATTTTATGCTAAGATATGGGTGTGGGGATCTCCATTCTACAAATGAGGAAACTGAGGCTCAGAGAGGTCAAATCACACTGTCAGTGAAGGTCAGGTATACCCAACTCATGCTTATAAGATGGTGCCTTACAAATCCACTTAGGACCCAAAGGGCTCTGGAACACAGAACAGCTCCTGGACAATATGAAATTGAAGCTGCCCGGAATTCCAGGGCTGAAAGAGGTCCCAGAGAGAGTATCCTTTGTCCAAACCTTGTTAGGTAAATCCTCTTATAGCTTCTGCCTCCACCTGGAAGACCCTTCCAGAAATGATCAAGATACAGAACCATTGTCTTACACCACTTTCCTGCCTATGGAAACTTCCCAACATTAGACAATTCAGTTGGCCCTCAAACCCTCAAAAACATCAGGGAAAATCCAGGGGTTCCTACATTGCCAGCCACTATTGTCCTATCACCCGTTAACCTGAGAATCATTTTCAAGGTACGGATCATGTGAGTTAGGAATGCTTTAGGCTGCAATGAACAAAATACTTGGTGACTGCCTTAAACAACAGTGCCTTTTGCTATTTCACGTAACACGATGTCTGGAAGTAGCCAGTTCCAGGGATGGGGCAGTAGCCAGCAGTGTCAATTAGGACCTAATTTTTTCCCCATCTTTCCACTTTGCTGTCTTTAGTGTGATAGTGATATTTCTCCTCACAGGCACGGGATGGTTGCTACTGCACCAACTATCACTCATGCTTTCACAATAATTCCTATAAGCAGAGGTGAGAGGAACACGTACAAGCTCTCACTTTTTATGTTATTTAAAAAATTTTTTTGAGATGGAGTCTCACTCTGTTGCCCAGGCTGGAGTGCAGTGGCTCCATCTTGGCTCACTGCAACCTCCATCTCTTAAGCTCAAGCAATTCTCCTGCCTCAGCCTCTTGAGTAGCTGGGATTACAGGCACCTGCCACCAGGCCTGGCTAATTTTTGTATTTTTAGTAGAGCAGGGGTTTCACCATGTTGGCCAGGCTGGTCTTGATCTCCTGACCTCACGTAATCTGCCTGCCTGGGCCTCCCAAAGTGCTGGGATTACAGGCTTGAGTCATCATGCCTGGCCCATCTCACTTTTTGTCACAAAGGAATGGAATAGACTTCGCCTTATGTCTCATTGGCCACATCTGGGTTACACGTCCGTCCTTAAACCAATCATTGACAAAGGGAATTGGGGTTACCATGATTAGCAGGAACCAATCATGAGTCATCCTCTGGGACTGGGCACATTGAGTGGGGGCAAAATCAGATTTGTGTTAGGAAGAAAGAAGTTAGGGTATTCTCAGGCATGCTAGCTGCTGTAACAAATACATGCCCACATTTCGTTCGCTTAACGCAACAGAAGTTAATTTCACATTTGTGTAACAATCCGATGAGGATGTTCATGGTCGGCAGGTGACTTCTACAAGTTGATCTGGGGACCTGACTTGTGGCTCTGCCTCCCATAAATGTCAGATGGGGCCAGAAAGTTTGGAAAAGTCACATCTGCTTCTTAAAAGTTATGGTCTGGAAGCGACAGACTTCCCCTCTGCTCACATCCTATTGGTGAGAATTCATCATATAGCCCAGCCGGGATCAGAGAGGAGTAGGGTAACTCAAGCAACAATGCCACACGAAGGGAAGTGACTGTTGGGGAGGTGATGAACTGATTCTTCCACAGGCTGATTTCATCTCATTCTTGCTTTTAAAAAGCATCCAGGCCAGGCGTGGTGGCTGACACCTGTCATCACAGCACTTTAGGAGGCCGAGGTAGGTGGATCACCTGAGATCAGGAATTCAAGACCAGCCTGACCAACATGGTGAAACCCCATCTCTAAAAATACCAAATTAGCTGGGCATGGTGACACATGCCTGTAATCCAGCTACTTGGGAGACTAAGGCAGGAGAATTGCTTGAACCCGGGAGGCAGAGGTTTCAGTGAACCGAGATCGCGCCATTGCACTCCAGCCTAGGCAACAAGAACAAAATTCCGTCTCAAAAAAAAAAAAAAAAAGAAAAGAAAAGAAAAAAAGGCAGCATCCGGTCCCTTTGCTAGCCCCTTTCCACTACTAGACGCTGCCACCTATACTTGCCCACACATTCTCTGAACGCTCCTTTCGTTCGCTTCCTTCTCACTCTTTGCCCAGGCCGTTCTCTCTGCCCGTAATTCCCCCCACCAACTTTTCTTCTCTGCCTGGTGAACTATTCATTTTTCAAAACCCAAGTTAAAAGTCATCTTCTTTGTGGAGCCTTTTTCACTATTTCGTCCTAGGCAGGATTTATGGGACTTTGCAGGTTGACTTACCACTGAATTCCACACCCTGCGTAGCACACAGTAGAGGCTCAGTTTATGTGCTAAATAGAGGTAAGTACTTCAGGTATGAGAACTCATTTGGTTGCAAGCAATAGAAAATGCATCTCAGGTTGCTGTAATGGAATATATTGATTTCTGTAATTGGACATTACCCAGAGGTATGTCCAGATTTGGCTAAATGCTGGCGCTTGGATAATGTCCTGTCCTCAAGGTCGTCTGTCTTCATTTTGTCTTCTCGCCTCTGTTTTAGCTTGGTTCGCAGCCTCTTGCACAGGCAAGATGGCTGTCAGCCTCTCCTGACCTTATCCACTGAGGTTCAAGCGCAGCAGGAAACAAAGTCTCTCTCTCCTTGAGGGTTCCAGCTTAAATCCCGCCATTCAGTCGGCTTTGACTAGCTAGCTTCACGTGTCCATCCATCCCCGCTGAAGAAATCCCAGGCTAGAATGCTGAGGTCATGCAGATTGCCAGGGATCTTGCACTCTGGCTCATCCAGAGTCAGATGCCCCAATCATGAAGGTAGAGGGGTGTGGTCCGCCCCCAGGAGTTCGGAAAGGTGTGGCTTCCCACGGGAACTTCAGAGTATTGTTACCAGGAGATAGACGAACACCCCTCTCACCCTCATGAACATCCACCACCCTGAACCTTCTGAAACAATCCATATCCTGCCATATCATCCCAGCCACTGTGCACTGAGCACTTACTACATGCCAAGCACAGTGCTGAGTGTCTTACGCACTCAATGACATGGCTTCTAGAATTTCTCCCATTTTCCAGATGAGGAAACTGAGGTCTAGAGAACTGAAGTGACTTGCCCAAGCTTTACAAGTGGCTTTGGAGAAATTTGAAATGATATCCAACGATTAGCACAACCAATGCTTTACACCACTGCATTGCAGGACCCTCAGTGGTGGCAAAGCTGGAATTTCTGCATTTGGAACCCAGCCCCTGCAGTCTGGAATTGGCTGTGCAGCGGGTCTCACAACCTCCAAGGATGTGTGGGATTAATGCTGTACCTTGCTCTGAATAACTGTGGGCCAGATGAAGTTCAAGTGGTGACATGATAGGAATACTGACATCTGCTCTGAGATGAGAGGGTGGGGATTCCCCGACAGCTGCAGCTGAAGTTGGCCACATTTCTGTTTAACCCCATCAGGAGACACACTGCCCCAATGCCATTTTTTTTTTTTTTTTTTTTTCCGAGATGGAGTCTCGCTCTGTCACCCAGGCTGGAGTGCAGTGATGCGATCTTGGCTTACTGCAATCTCTGCCTCCAGGGTTCAAGAGATTCTCCTGCCTCAGCCTCCTGAGTAGCTGGGATTACAGGCGTGTGCTACCACACCCGGCTACTTTTTTTGTTTTGTTTTTGTAGAGACAGGGTTTCACCATGTTGGCCACCCTGGTCTCGAACTCCTGACCTCAAGTGATCCACCCACCTCAGCCTCCCAAAGTGCTGGGTTACAGGCATGGGCCACTGTGCCCGGCCCTCTGATGCCATTTTGCCCCCTCTTTGGGAACACAGGGAGCAGGAGGGTAACTGCCACATCAAAACCATCTGCCCAGTTCCTAATAATAAATG
This sequence comes from Saimiri boliviensis, assembly GCF_048565385.1. NCBI lineage: Eukaryota > Metazoa > Chordata > Mammalia > Primates > Cebidae > Saimiri > Saimiri boliviensis. Next base: position 22,366,550 of record NC_133455.1, on the reverse strand, counting down.
GTAAGAGAAACAGTTTCCGGGCAAACAAAGATTTGAAAAAAATAAGTGCCTTTTGTCACACTCGGGTAGCCATCTGCGTATCCTCCTCATGTGCCAAGCTGTGGGTGGAGGAAGGAGTGGTAGGGGGAGGGAGGAGGCGCCGTTCTGACCTGCACCCCCAGCAGGGGTGGCTTACAAGTTCTCTTCCTTTTGCCACAGTGGACAGGGCATTGCAGAGACAGAGAGACAGGCTCGCTGGCTTTGAGCTCCCTGGGTACGGCGTCTGAACGGAGGTCAAGTGGGATTCCAAGATGCCCGGGGTAGGTGATGCCAGCTCCCGGCCACAGAGCGCCTACTATGGGCTCAGGCACTGTGCTGTCCACTTCACACATGTTAGCTCATCTCATCCTGATGTCAGATCTGTGCTCTCCCATTTCGTAGGCAGGAGGCTGGAGGCTCAGAGACACCTAGTGACTCGCCCAAGTTTCCACTAGATGGCACAGCCAGAGCTTGAACCCAGAACTCCAACAAACACCCCCCCCCGCTCCATAGTATGCAATTACAAGTCAGTCATCTCTCCACCGAGCAAGCCAGGATGGGTTTTCCATGTAATAGACAAGCATCTGACATCACCCAAAGGAAGGTCTTCCACCTCTAGCCCTGGCCCAGCCAGACCCACTGCCCTTCGCCCTTAAGCCAAACTGTGGGCCTCTCTAGCCACCTGACCCGCTATGGCCTCCCCGTCCTCTCCATCTCTCCCAGTTGAAGAAGTACAGGAGGAAAGACTCTGACGTTCCTGTGGAACCTTCGGAGAAGGCCAAAGAGCAGCAGGCGGAAGCAGAGCTGCGGAAGCTAAGGCAGCAGTTCAGGAAGATGGTGGAAAGCCGGAAGTCTTTTAACTTCCGAAACCAGCAGAAGATCGAGAGTCAGTAGTAAGTGATGGGTGGCACTTTGCACGGAGTGGCCTTGGAGGAAAGGTGGCGTTGGGTTTCATGGTGCTTGTCTTCTGTCCTGTGACCTCCGGGGCAGGGAGCCACCTCTGAGCCCCGCTGGAGGACTCATGGTCTTTTATCTGCAGACTAATTTCAAGAGAAACCCACTTGAGATGGCTTCAGTGGAGAGGGCGAATTTATTGTCAGAATGCAGGGTGTTTCGGGGACCCCTGGAGGGCAGGGCACCCAGATCTCAGGGAAGGACCTAACTGAGGAAGGAGTTCTGGTTTTTGTTTTTCTCCACAAATGACTTTTGTTCTTCTGTCTCTGAATTTCAGCCCCAGCTGGTGGGAAGCGGCTGCTCCATCTCTTAAGTTTACCAGCCGCACAGAGAGTGGGCCGTGGGTGAATCAATTCCAACCCCACATCCCTGGGAGTGGGAGAATCTGATAGGCTCAGCTCGGGTCAGGGGTCTCCTCCTGGTCCAATCAGTTGTGGCTTGAGGATGCATGGGACACAGAAATGTCCGGGGCTGTCACTCCCTTTGTCCTACTAGGGAAGTGGAGGAGTTCCCAGAGAAGGTGGAAACTCCAACGACATTTCCTAATTGTGAGAACTGCACGATAGAATATTTAAAGTTGGATTGTACCAGAAATTAGAGTGTATTGTTTCTTTTCTTTTCTTTTTTGAGAGAATTTTGCTCTTATCACCCAGGTTGGAGTGCAATGGTATGATCTCAGCTCACTGCAATCTCCACCTCCCAGGTTCAAGCAATTCTCTGCTTCAGCCTCTCGAGTAGCTGGGATTACAGGTGCCCGCCACCACACCCAGCTAATTTTTGTATTTTTAGTAGAGGCGGGATTTCACCATGTTGGCCAGGCTGGTCTCAAACTCCTGACCTCAGGTGATCTGCCTGCTTTGGCCTCCCAAAGTGCTGGGAATACAGACATGAGCCACCGTGCCTGGCCTGAAAGGGATTCTTTAGATTTTCCATGAATTTAACTTACTCAGGGCCAGGTGTAGCCCATAAGAAGCCTCCATGTGAATTTTTTAAAAGGCACACTTTCTCAAGACACTTTACTGCCATCTACTGGAAAAAGTGTCATTATATAGAGATTTTGCTAGAATAAGAAAGTGTCTCCCACAAAAGTGTAAAAAATCTACAAAACAGTGATGTGTTTTCAAGCTGGTGGTGCTTCCTAGGGCTGTGCAGTCAACAACCCGCACATCTGTTTCTGGCTGGCCTGATTCTCAAGCCTACCTTTTTAAATTAGTTAACATTTTACATTTTAAATTAATTAACATAAATAAAAATAAAATAAAATTTAGTTCTGCTGCAAACGTGCAGCTCCAGTATTTCAAGTTTGCAGTAATCACTTGTGCCTCCCTGGATACTGTGGGCCCTGCAGATAGAGAGCGTTTCATCACTGCAGAACGTCCTGTTAGAACGGGGTCTGCAAATGTTGGCCACATCTGGCTGGCTGCTGGTTTGTGTAAATAAAGTTCTGCTGGTGCATAGCCACGCCTATTGGTTTCCTTTTTGGCCCTTTTTAGAAAAAGGTTTGCCAACTCCTGTCTTAGGACATTTTTTTTGTTTGTTTTTTTTTAAATTTGAGACAGGGTCTCACCGTCTCCCAGGCTGGAGTGCAGTGGCACGATCTCAGCTCACTGCAACCTCTGTCTCCTGGGCTCAAGTGATCCTCCCATCTCAGCTACCCTTTCTACTTTTTGTAAAGACAGGGCCTCGCTATGTTGCCTAGGATGGTTGTGAACTACTGAGTCAAGCAATCCTCCTGTCTCGGCCTCCCAAAGTGCTGACATTACAGGGATGAGCCACTGTGCCAGGTCTGTAGAACATTCTTTACTGTTCTATAGCAGTGTGTCCAAAACTTTTGAAGTATCTGGACACTTGATATTGTAACGAAGCAGATTCTGATCCAATTGGTCCCAGGTTGGGCACCTGAGGTTCCGTATTTCTCCAAGCTGCCGAAGGGCATTCATGCTACTGATCCACAAACCACATTGGGCAATGGCGTCAGTCTCCGGACCGCCAGAAGCTCGGCCTCCATGCCATGTCCCCTTGTTCCGTTGTTGTGCAGTCTTTCAAGCCCGCTTTGCTCTTTTCCAAATCCACCTGTTTACCCACATCCCAGTAAACAGGGAGAGGAGGAGGCTGGGATCAGCCCATTTCATCGTTAGCACTCCGAGCAGAGAAACTGGTGCAGCTTAGAGGCTGTTGTGTATCCTGTGTGGATGCAAACTTGAAAAATCCTGCCTGGCCAGGCGTGGTGGCTCACGCCCGTAATCTCACCACTTTGGGAGACTGAGGCAGGTGGATCACATGAGGCCAGGAGTTTGAGACCAGCCTGGCCAATATGGCGAAACCCATCTCTACTAAGAGTATAAAAATTAGCTCAGCGTGGTGACACAGAGTCCCAGCTACTCTGGAGGCTGAGGCAGAAGAATCGCTTGAACCCAGGAGACTGAGGGTGTAGTGAGCTGAGATCCCACCACTGCACTCCAGCCTGGGTAACAGAGCGAGACTCTGCTTAAAAAAAAATCCTGCCTGATGGTTTACTCCTCATTACCGGAGATAATTGGTGGCGAAGTCTGGAAAGATGGTCTGCAGAATCAGACAGGTGCCAGGGAGTTGCTGGCGAAAGAGAACTTGGGGCTTCCTCCATGTCTGGGTAATGGGTTTTGACAGGCACAGCTGCCAACTGTTCCCTAGGAAAAATACCTACCTCCGAGAAGGCGGGGCAGCGGGAAATCATGGTGAACCGGGTCTCAGGTGATCAGGCTTCCAGACCTGGCACTGAGACCTTGGACGAGTCTCTTTCGCCTTGTTGCTCACGTGGGAAGTTCCTCTCTCCGCATCTCCTTGCAGGGCTGATGTGCCTGGAGTGCTCTGTCAAGGTAAACTCAGGGGTAAACTCAGAGGTTCGGGGTTAATTGCGGGCTGCTTTTCCAACAGCAAGGAGATTAAGACCCTGAAGGCAGAGCAGGATGAGCTCACCCTACTGCTGAGTCTCATGAAATCCTCGAGGAACGTGAATCAGAGTGAGAAGGACTACACGGAGCTGCGTTTCCTGCTGCAGGCCAAGGAGGACTACGAGGCCTTGATCAAATCCATGAAAGTGCAGTTGGCTGACCTGGATGAGAAGGTGTGGTCTTTCTCTTAAAGAGTTAACCAGAACACAGAGCAAAGGGGAGCAGTTGGGGTGCATATTCATGATGCCTTAGGCCAGACCTGACACCCCAGAATCCCAGTATCTCCTCTGAACAGCCTGCTAAATGTGACTGCTGCTACTATCTCTGCCACCCTTGAGACCTCTGGGCTCCAGTATCCAGGCTCAGCCTCACCGATCCATCCTTCTGCCGTGCTCCCCAGCGCCACCCGCATCACCTCCGATAAACCACCACAGCCTCACCATATTTGTTAGGAGAGGTTTGATTAATATGAATGCAGCCCCCTCCCGCATTCTCAGTGGTTTAAAACTAAACATTTAAGGTTTTTTCCTTGTGGATGCCACATAACTGTTGTGGGTTGGCTAACAGCCCTTCTCACACTGAAACTAGGCTGAAGGAATTGCTACCATCTTGAACATTGCCAGGTGTTACAGGAAGGAAAGAGAGTTCTAGAGGGTTTCATGTTGGCAATTGAATGTTCCAGCCTGGAAGTGAAACATGTCACTTTTTTTTTTTTTTTTTTTGAAACAGAGTCTTACTCTGTTGCCCAGGCTGGAGCGCAATGGTGCAATCTCGGCTCACTGCAACCTCTGCTTCTCCGGTTCGAGCGATTCTCCTGCCTCAGCCCCCTGAGTAGCTGGGATTACAGGCGTGCACCACCATGTTGGCTAATTTTTGTATTTTTAGTAGCGATGGAGTTTCACCATGTTGGCCAGGCTGGTCTTGAACTCCTGACCTCAAGTAATCTGCCTGCCTTGGCTTCCCAAAGTGCTGGGATTACAGGTGTGAGCCACCACAGCTGACTGAAACATGTCACTTCTGCTCATGACCCAGGGGCTGAAAATAGTCGTGTTTTCTAATTATGGCAACAGCAATAACAACAAAAAACAAAAACAGACAGAGAGAGAAAGAAAAAGAGCAAGAGAAAACAGTCAGGTACATGACCCTACCCATCCACAAAGGGGTCTGGGAAGTGCCACCCTCTCATTATCAAGAAGTCAAAGAGCTGAAGGTATTTGCAGGACAGCACTAATGGTCACGCCCCTTACCATGGCTTGAAAGGCCCTGCGTGATCTAGCCCCTGCCTCCCGCTTGGCCCCTCTCAGGCCCTTCGCCTGTGCCTCCCATTCCCACCCCTCCCCGACTCCCCGCCCCTGTGCCTCCCATTCCCACCCCTCCCCGACTCCCCGCCCCTGTGCCTCCCATTCCCACCCCTCCCCGACTCCCCGCCCCTGTGCCTCCCATTCCCACCCCTCCCCGACTCCCCGGCGGTCCTTCAGGTTTCAACTTAAATGTGGCTTTCTCAGGGAGGCCTTTTCTGTGCCCCTTTCTAGTTTATACCTCCCCGTGTCCGTCAGGTTCCCGGCTGGGAACACAGAGCACCCCCAGCAGGGTACTTTGAGAAGAGTTAGTGCGGGGCCCATTTGCAAGGGTGTGGGGAGGAGTAGGGATCTTGAAACGCTGGGGTTCGCAATGGCGGGCGAGGGGGCTGCAGTCTGGAACTTGGAGAGTCCGGAGCAAGCCAGGGGAAATGCTTCTCTTTCTTCCAACCCTCTGATCGTCAGTGCAAGGGAGCCCCTTGGGGGATGCAGCCAGGTCAGCCTGTTGGGGCACAGAGCGGTCGGGGACAAGCAGGAGATGCCTTGGCTCCCCGCAGCACCCCCTTCATAGCTCTTCTCACCGCTGTTGTTATGCCTTAATCTGGTGGTTTACGGCTCCCTGACAGCTCCACAAGGGGGAGGACCATGTCTGCTTTGTTCCCCACGGTGCCACCCGTGCCCCCAACGCCATGCCTGTCCCAGTGTCTCGCACACAGGCGATCCTTGGGAAACATTTACTATTTCTATTATAGTATTTATTAATTGCTATGAAGAAATGGCTGAGACAGGTAATTTATTTAAATATTTATATTTATTTATTTATTTGGAGACAGAGTTTCACTCTCGTTATACAGGCTGGAGTGCAGTGGCGCAATCTTCGTTCACTGCAGCCCCCACCTCCTGGGTTCAAGCAATTCTCCTGCTTCAGCCTCCCAAGTAGCTGGGATTACAGGCATGTGTCACTATGCCTGGCTAATGTTTGTATTTTTAGTAGAGATGGGGTTTCGCCATGTTGGTCAGGCTGGTCTCGAACTCCTGACCTCGGGTGATCCACCTGCCTCGACCTCCCAAAGTGCTGGGATTACAGGCATGAGCCGCTGTGCCTGGCTTCTAACTCCCATTTCTTTTCCTTTCATTCTTCCTCCCTTCCCTTCTCCTTCCACTGAGTTGCTAATGACACAAGGTGAGGTGCACATGTCTTAAGGACAGCTCAGTGAACTGATGCTTAGATATACACTCACGTAATCATCACCAAGATCAAGAGGTACATTACTGCAGTGTCTAGAAGGCTTCCTTGGTCTCTTTTCACAAACCACCCCCAAGGGACCTCATCCTGATCTCCAGCATCATACCTTTGTTTTGTCTGCATATAGAATTGCATCTGAATCACCTCTTCCAGGATATGCACTTTCTATCTGGCTTTTTTCATTCAACCTTATGTCTGCCAACACCCTTTTTCAACAGCAAATAATTATTCCTTTACAATCCTGAAATGAAATTCACAAATGATAGAATCCTTTCCCTTTACTTATGCTTTGCAATCAATATGATGCCTTAATTATAAAGAAGAAATAAAAGGGAAGTTATTTATACTAAAATGATATTTATTTTGATACATGAATGTCCTCATCTGGCTTACCTAGAACAGGGCCAGCAAACTGTTTCTGCAGGAACCAGGTAGTGAATATTTTGGCTTTGTGGGCCACGTGGTCTCTGTTGCAAGTCCTTAGCTCTGATTTTGTAGCTTGAGGGAAGCTATAGATAATACATAAATGAATGGGCATGGCTGGGTTTCAATAAAACTTTATTGACAAAAATAGGAAGCGTGCCAGATTTGGCCAAGGGGTAGAGTTTGCAGACCCCTGGCCTAAAAAATGCAGTCACAGGTCTGTTTTGATAAGCAGAATCGCCAAAGATTACATACACTGCAGACAGATGCAGCCTGGCTATATCCACAACTTGAGTAACGTGATTCAGGCTGTGCTGGTGATGTGATTTTCAGAATAGTGACCAACTCTTAGTAAAGTTCCAAACAAATCAAAGAACAATCTTCTCTTGATTGATACAGTGACTACAGTCCTGGATAATTCAGTGTCTATTAGAACTGAATGGAAAATTCTGTGTGTGTACATAGAAAAGATAGTTGTGTTTTTGTTTTAAGACGGGGTCTTGGCCGGGCGCGGTGGCTCAAGCCTGTAATCCCAGCACTTTGGGAGGCCGAGGCGGGTGGATCACGAGGTCAAGAGATCGAGACCATCCTGGTCAGCATGGTGAAACCCCGTCTCTACTAAAAATACAAAAAATTAGCTGGGCGTGGTGGTGCGTGCCTGTAATCCCAGCTACTCAGGAGGCTGAGGCAGGAGAATTGCCTGAACCCAGGAGGCGGAGGTTGCGGTGAGCCTAGATCGCACCATTGCACTCCAGCCTGGGTAACAAGAGCGAAACTCTGTCTCAAAAAAAAAAAAAAAAAAAAAAGACGGGGTCTTGCTCTGTTCAGGCTGGAGTGCAGTGGCACAATCATGGCTCACTGCAGCCTTGACTTCTCATGTTCAAGTGATCCTCCTGCTTCAGCCTCTCAAATAGCTGAGACTATAGATGCATGCCACCACGCTTGACTATTTTTAGATTTTTTCATAGAGATGGGAGGGTCTCACTTTGTCCTCCAGGCTGGTCTCAAATTCCTGGGCTCAAGTAGTACTTTCACCTTGACCTCCCAGAGTGCTGGCCAAATTTTCTGTGCCTAGAATCAAACTATCTTTTTTGGCCAGGTGTGGAAACAGCCAGGCATGGTGGCTCACGCCTGTTATCCCAGCACTTTGGGAGGCCGAGGCGGGCAGATCACCTGAGGTTGGGAGTTCAAAACCAGCCTGACCAACATGGAGAAACCCTGTCTCTGCTGAAAATACAAAATTAGCTGGGCGTAGTTGCACATGCCTATGATTCCAGCTACTCAAGAGGCTGAGGCAGGTGAACTGCTTGAACCCCGGAAGCGTAGGTTGTGATGAGCTGAGATTGCACCACTTCCAGCGGAGATTCCAGCCTGGGCAGCAAAACCCTGTCTCAAAAAAAAAAAAAAAAAAAAAAAAATTAGCCAGGCATGATGGTGCATTCCTTTAGTCCCAGTTACTTGGGAGGCTGAGGTAGGAGAATCACTTTCACCTCTAAGGTGGGGGTTACAGTGAGCTAAGATGGCACCACCTTACTCCAGCCTGGGTGACAGAGTGAGAGATCCTGTCTCAAAAAAAAAAGAAAGTTTCAAAGCAAAGCAAAGTATAAAGAGGTCTCTCACCTACATAATGTCCAGAGGGGCACCGGGAAGTCACAAGGATAGATGATAAATCTTGGATTCCTGGTGCTGTCCCACATGTTGCAGGGTGTGTGACCCTCACGACCCACCATTAAATGCCACTAGTGCCTTTATCATTGCAAGAGCCAAAAAAACACCTCTCCAAGCTTAAAGAAGGCCCCTCAGAGGACGATGTCATTTCTGCTGGAAACCATGACTTTGGGTAGGCAGAATGTATGTCCATGTGTGTAAATGTCACAGGTGAGTGACATTTACATGCACAGGTGAGAGCAAAAACTCCATATTGTTTCATTGTACCCCAAACTGGCTAAGACTCAGTCTAATTGAGCAGGCATCCAAGAGACAAGTTAAAATGTCATTTATAGGAAAAGCAAGAACGTTGCAGTTTTTTCTGAGCACCCTTCAGTTAGTGAACCATAGAACTGGTACCCATACAGATGCTAACACAGCTGGAATTTCTCTCTCTCTCTCTCTCTTTTTCTTTTTTTTCAGATTGTTCAGATGGAAAAAAAAATTGCAAACCAAAAACAGATTTTCGCAAAAATGCAGGAAGCCAATAACCCACGGAAACTGCAGAAACAGATCCACATTTTGGAAACCCGTTTGAATCTCGTATGTAAGGTCTTCTCTGCAGCTCTGCGAGCAGCTCTGCCCACCCGTGCTCAGAGCAAAGAATGATGTCTGCCCAGCCATTAGCAGAGCATACCCATTTCCCTAGTTAACTCAGGAGCAGGTGAACTAATGGACACACAGACCAGGAAGCCTTTAGGATTTACCATCCACCTTAGCAAATATGGTTATCCCCTCAGACCCTTACCCGAATTCCCCAACCTACCTGGGATGCCTACTCTTAGTTCTGTGCCTCCAAACTTCCTGTCTGTTTTCAAGAAGCAGCTCAAATATTACCCATTACCAAAGCAGCAATAGCTAGACCTTCCTTCTCCATGACAAGCCGCTCGTGCCTCTGCCACGCCAGTGCCTGTTTGTTGCTGGTGTTGTCTCCAAGAATTAGCAGGGATAGATATGCATAACTTGCTAACGGGAAAGGTGGCAGTGATCACCCTTAATCTTCAGTGGCTTTTGCATTAAGCAGGATTCCCAAAAAAATAAAAAATAAAAAAAAAGCAGGATTCCCTAAATTGCAATGTGCCTTAAGCAAAAATAGAGAAAGATTCAGAGGAGGAAGTGGGGCCTTCAGGCATAGCTGGGTTCAGGTGCTCCACACTTGTCTTAAGGACATATTCTCTGTCCATCTTTCCTGTGAGTGGACTTCATTTTTAGGTAGCCCCCAATATGAACAAATGTCAGCAGAAATGAAACATCTTTCTCCTAAGAGTTTAACCACATGTTATGGGGAGAGTTCCCACTGGGCCAGCTTGGGTCATGTGCCCATCCCTGAACCAATCACAGTGATCAGAAGAAAGAAATATATGGGCCTGAGTCACATGACTACTCTGGGACCCCCCTCTCCCCACAACCCACCCACCGCCACCCCAAGTCAGGGAAGGGCAGCCCTATCCAAAATATGTGGATTAGAGGAGAGGTGGTTCCCCTGGAAACGCAAAAAGAGGAGGGGAAGAATGACAGACAGGTGCAAACCACACCTTCCAGTCTGGTTGGTGAAACTGTAGCTCCCACGTGAGCTACTGAGAAAGTGAATGGATTTGGAAGAAAGCCTGTCATTGCCTCACTAAACAAAGTTCTTAGCTTTCTCCAGACTTTGACCACCAGGCTTTGACCAGGCATGATGGGAACTAATTGGATCTGATCTCTGTTTGCCGCCCCAAGTTGCTGCCAGAGGACAGGGCACTGTCTTTTTAATATCCATGCCCAGCGATTTGCAGCTGTGCCTCAGAATTCCCAAGATATGTGTTAAAAATACAGATTCCTGGATGCCCTCTGGATTCACCAAATCAGAATCTCTAGGGCTTAGATTCAGACATCTGAACCATTATTAGCAAATCCAGAGAGACCGAAGGTCCCATTGGTTAAGAATCATAGACTTAATGCCTCACATGGTGTTTAATGCCTCAGCAAGTGTCTGTCAATTGAATGAATTACTAAATGCAGGCATGATGTAATGATGACTTGATGACTTGTCTATAGGTCCGGTTTTTTTTTTTTTTTTTTTTCTCTTTGAGACGAAGTCTCACTCTGTCATCCAGGCTGGAGTGCAGTGACATGATCATGGTGGAGTGCAGTGACATGATCATGGCTCACTGCAGCCTCAGAGGTCTGCTTTTTTCTTGGAAGTCTATTCAGATGTTCTATCCTTCTCAAGTCAATTTCAGTAATGTGTGTCTTTCTAGGAATTTGTCTGTTTCATCTAAATTATCCTAATCTCTTGGTATACAGTTATTCCTTATGCTTTTTCCATAATGTCTGTAGTAATGCTCCTTCTTACATTCATGAGAGATCTGTTTTTTAATATCTCAAACTGGTCCCCTTCATCCCTAACCAGATGTGATTGTGCCTTTTAGTAAGTTAGGCAGCTGGCCAGGCGTGGTGGCTCGTGCCTGTAATCCCAGCACTTTGGGAGGCTGAGGCAGGTGGATCACGAGGTCAGGAGTTTGAGAGCAGTCTGGCCAACATAGTAAAACCCCATCTCTACTAAAAAGCTAAAAATTAGTGAGTGTGGTGGTGTGCTCCTGTTATCCCAGCTACACAGGAGGCTGAGACAGAAGAATCGCCTGAACCCGGGAGGTGGAGGTTGCAGTGAGTCTAGATTGCACCATTGCACTCTCGCCCAATAAACAGTGTGAGACTCCGTCTCAAAAAAAAAAAAAAAAAGAAAAATTGTCAGGCATGGTAACACACACCTGTGATCCCAGCTACTTGGGAGGCTGAGGCAGGAGAATCACTTGAACCTGGGAGGCAGAGGTTGCAGTGAGCCAAGATTGTGCCACTGCACTCCAGTCTGGGTGACAGAGCGAGACCCTGTCTCTCCCCACCAAAAAAAAAAAAAAAAGAAAAAGTGGGGCTGAGAATCCTCCCCATACGTCAGGTCTTTCTCTCTCCCAACGATCAGAGGATAGATAGTATGGAGCAAAATACTAGTCCTGGAGTACAGTCCTGGAGCAAAATTCATACTAAAGAGCAAATGACTGAAAACTGCTAACTTCCCAAGAGGAAGTGGAGGATACCACCTAGGATAAGAATGCTCTGCTCCCAGGACTCTCCTGCCCTGTGTGGTGGCTAGGGGAGACACTTAGGAATACCCAGAGCTGGGCCTAGAGGAGGCAAGCAAAGAGCCCAGGGTGCAGCGTTTGAGGAGGCTCTCATGCTCAGGCTTGTGGAAGCGCAGGGCTGGCCCCTGAGAGCAAGTGGCTCGTCATGCCCAGTTGTCTCACTTGCTTTACCCCAGTGTTAGCCCTGCAGAAACCTAAGGTTTCTGAGAACATACTTTGAAAACCTCCAACGAAATTAAACCCCCTTTACTGTTTGGTATCTTTTTTTGTAGTTGTTTCTTTTCAATGCTTATGGGAACATTTCACATGGTCTTTAAAAAAAAAAAAAAACTGTAGAAAAGTATTTTATTAAAAAAAAAATGGGCTGGGTGTGGTGGCTCACACCTATAATCTGAGCACTTTGGGAGGCTGAGGTAAGAGGATCGCTTGAGCTCAGGAGCTTGAGACCAGCCTGGGCAACATGGTGAAACCCTGTCTCTAATAAAAATTCAAAAAAATAGCTGAGTGTGGTTGCCCGCACCTGCAGCTGCTCGGGAGGCTGAGGTGGGAGGATCACTTGAGCCTGGGAGGTCAGAGCTGCATTGAGCTGTAATTACACCATTTCATTCCAGCCTGATTGACAGAGTAAGACCCTGTTTCATAAAAATAAAAAATAAATGTTACTGTGTATATTTAAGGTATATAACATATTATTGGATACATATAGATATTAAAGTGGTTACTATAGTGAAGCAAATTAACATATCATCTCACATAGTTACCCTTTTTTTTTTTTTTTTGGTGGCAAGAGCCTCTAAAATCTGCCCATTAGCAGGAATCCCAAATACAATACAATTTTTTTTTTTTTTTAGATGGAGTCTGGCTCTGTCGCCCAGGCTGGAGTACAGTGGCAAGATCTTGGCTCACTGCAACCTCCACCTCCCAGGTTCAAGCAATTCTCCTGCCTCAGCCTCCTGAGTAGCTGGGATCACAGGTGCCTACCACCACACTCAGCTAATTTTTTGTATTTTTAGTAGACACAGGGTTTCACCATGTTGATCAGGCTGGTCTCAAACTCCTGACCTCAAGTGATCCAGCTGTCTTGGCCTCCCAAAGTGCTGCGATTACAGGCGTGAGCCAGTGCCCCCAGGCCCCAATATAGTACAATTCGATTCCCTGGAGTCCTCATGTTATACCTTAGAGCCCTAGACCTGCTCATCCTCCATATCAGCTACTTGCTATCCCTTGACTTCCATGCCCTGTTTCCTTTTCCCTACACCCGACCTGCCCCTGATAACCACTGTTTTATTCTCTATCTCTGTATAGTTGATTTTCTCTCTTTTTTTGAGACAGAGCCTCCCTCTATTGCCCCAGCTGGAGTGCAGTGGTGTGATCTTGGCTCACTGCAACCTCCATCTCCCAGGTTCAAGCGATTCTCCTGCCTCAGCCTCCCAAGTAGCTGGGGTTACAGGTGCCTGCCACCATGCCAGGCTAATTTTTGTATTTTAGTAGAGATGGGGTTTCACCATGTTGACCAGACTGGTCTCAAACTCTTGACCCCAAGTGATCCACACCCCTCAGCCTCCTAAAGTGCTGGAATTACAGGCATGAGCCACCACACTCAGCCCCTCAATTTCTTCATCCGTTCATCTGTCAGTGAACACTTAGGTGGTTTCCAAATCTTGGCTGTTGTGAATAATGCCGCGATGAATGTGAGAGTGCGGTTGTCTTTACGAGGTGGTGATTTTATTTCCTTTGGGAGTATGCCCAGAAGAGGGATTGCTGGGTCCTGTGGTAGTTCTATTTTTAACTTCTTTAGAAACCTTCATTCTTGTTTTCCATAGTGGCTGTACCAATCCACATTCCCGAGAATAGTGTAACCAATAACATCACCTTTAAAAAAATACTTTCTAGAAAGCTAAGACAATTTATAAGACATATAGGAAAGCAGAGGAAATAAAGCAATGAACAGACCGATCACTTTGCTTTAATAACTGTTAACATTTGCGTTATTTGCTTCACCACTTCCCTCCCGAAGTATTTGAAGATGAATTACAGATGTCACAACATTTCACCCTTAAATACTTCCGTTTGCATATTTTAAACTTAAACATTTTCTTTCACAGTCATAAGACTAGTATTACACCTTACAAAATTAATAATGTTTCCTTGATATTACACAATACCTAGTCCACATTAACCTGTACCTGGTTGGCCCTAAAATGTCTTTTGAGGGCAGATCCAATCGAGGTTCACAGAATTGTTAGGTCTCTCAAATTTCTTTAATGGAGAACAGTGGCTCTCCATTGGGAGTGATTTTGCTTCCAAAGGATGTCGTCCCCAAAAGGAGACAGTGTTGGTTGTCATAACAGGGTTGGAGGTGCGGGTGCTGCCTGCATGTAATGGGTGTTTAATATCCCACAAGGTATAGGACAGCCCCCTATTGCAAAGAATCATCCAGCCCAAAAATGGCAATAGTGCTGAGTTTGAGAAACCCCGCTTGAAAACAGCCCCACCCCATTTTTGTTCTTGCTATCAATTTGTTGAAGAGTCCAAGACAATCGTCCTGTAGGAAGTTCTATTAATACCTTCTCAGTTCGGCTGATTGTTTCCTAAAGTGTCATTTAGCTTGTCCCCCCTCCCCTGTTAATTTCCTAAAACTGGAAGTTAGCTCTAAAAGTAGTTGAAGAATTTGAAATCCAGGAAAAATGATCCACCAGAGGGCACTTGGCCATTCAACTGGCTCCAACCATTCTTCCGTGGCCCTTGGGTGTGCAGTAGGGCAAAGACCTGCCAGCCCTCCAGGTGCCTTCTGGAAGCTTGTCTTACGTCCCAGAAATTAGCCCAGTTTTGAAGCATGGCACTTTCAACAGGTCACTGTTCACTTTGACAAGATGCTGACGACGAATGCGAAGCTCCGGAAGGAGATTGAAGACCTACGATTTGAGAAGGCTGCTTATGACAATGTCTACCAGCAGCTCCAGCGGCGCCTGTTAATGCAGAAGAAAACCATGAACTTGGCCATTGAGCAATCTTCTCAGGCCTATGAGCAGAGGTGGGCTGGGGAAAGGTCCAGGGGCAGTGAGGTCTCTTAGCCCCTTGCTGAACATCTAGCTTCCTACTCTGGGCCACCTCTTCCCCTGGCGCTTATGTGTTGGGGGATCTTAAATCAGAATAGTAATAATTCTGAGCACTGACTGTGTGCTAGGCATGAGCTAGGTACTCTGGTAGGTATTGTTTTAAGTCTCATAACTGCCCTAGGAGTTATTATGCCCATTGTACAGACTAGGACATGGAGGCTTAGAGATGCTACAATGCCTACCTGAGATCCAGGTAAGTGGTGATTGTGGTGAAGTTGAGAATCAAACCTCAGTGCTGTACCATCTCTCCAAGTGCCCCTGCCTCTAGTCCAAGGGGGTCTTTCTCAGTCTGGGCCTCTGCTGGATCCACACTCAAAGGAGAAAAAGGCATATAGTTTGTCTGTGAAGAGCACAGGCTTTAGAGTCAGAAAGATACGGGTTTAAATCCTGGTTCCATCACTACTATATTGTTGTAGGACCTCTTTAGATGATAAAGAGGATTAAATAATATATAAATGTAAGGTAGTGCCTGGGACACAGTAATGGATAAGTGGTGATAGTGGTGATGATGATGATGATGGTGACGGCAGTGGTGGTGGTGGTAACGAGGGTGATAATGCTGATGGTAATGATAGTGATTGTGGTGATGGTGGTGGTGATGATGGTGATGCTGATGATAGTGGTGATTAGGAAGTTAATGATAATGATGGTGATGGTAATGGTATTGATGGTGATGGTGGTAATGATGACAGTGATGTTGATGTGATGGTGGTGATGATGATAGTGGTGATTAGGAAGGTGATGATGGTGAGGTGGTAGTGGTGGTGATGGTGGTGGTGATGGTGATGGTGGTGATGATAGCGGTGATAATAGTAATGGCAGTGGTGGTGATGATGGCGACAGTAATGATGATGGTATGGTAATGATGATGGTGATAACGGTGATGGTGGTGGTGATGGTAGTCATGGTAGTGATGGTGACAATGGTGGTGGTGATGGTGATGATGCTGATGGTGGTGATAAGGATGGTGATGGTTGTGATGATGGTGATGGTGGGGTGATGATGGTGATGGTGGTGATGGTGGGGGTGGTAGTGGTGATAATGGTAATGGTAGTGGTGAGGATGATGGTGACAGTGATGATGGTGGTGATGGTGGGGGTGGTAGTGGTGATAATGGTAATGGTAGTGGTGAGGATGATGGTGATAGTGATGATGGTGATGGTGGTGATGATGGTGATAATGGTGATGATAATGGTGGTGATGATGGTCATGGTAAGGATGGTGATCATGGTGGTGATGGTGATGATGATGATGGTGGTGATGAGGATGGTGATGGTTGTGATGGTGGGATGGTGATGATAGTGGTGATAATGGTGATGTGGTGAGGGTGCTGATGGTGACAGTGATAATGATGGTGATGTTAGTGAGATGGTGATAGTGGTAACGGTGGTGATGGTGGTGGTGGTTATGGTTATGGTGATGGTGAAAGTGATGATGGTGATGGTAGTGATGATGGTGATGATAGTGGTGGTAGTAATGAGCTAGGTACTCTGGTCAGTATCATTTGTATGCTGGTGATGGTGATGATGGTGGTGATGGTGGTCATGGTAATGATTATGGTGATGGTGGTGGTGGTGATCTATGCTGGTGGTGGTGATGGTGGTGATGGTATTGATTATGGTGATGGTGATGGTGGTGATGATGGTGGTGGTGGTGATGGTGGTGGTAGTGATGCTAGTGATAATAATGGTGATGGTGGGGATGATGGTGACAGTGATGATAGTGATGATCATGATGGTAGTGATGATGGTGATAATGGTGATGATGATAGTAGTGATGGTGATGGTGATAATGGTGGTGGTGGTGATGGTGGTGGTGATGGTATTGATTATGGTGATGCTGGTGGTGATGATGATGGTGACAGTGATGTTGGTGATGGGAGTGATGATGGTGTTAATGGTGATGGTGATAATGGTGATGATGATAGTAGTGATGGTGATGGTGATAATAGTGGTGGTGGTGATGGTGATAATGGTGGTGGTGGTGATGGTGGTGGTGGTGATGGTGATGGTAGTGATGATAGTGATGATAATAGTGATGGTAGTAATGATGATGGTGACAGTGATGATGATGACAGTGATGGTAGTGATGATGGTGATAATGGTGATGATGACAGTAGTGATGGTGATGTTGATAATGGTGGTGGTGGTGATGATGATGGTGGTGATGATGAAGGCAAGGATGATGATGATAGGAAAATCATTTCTGGGGGTGATCTAGAGCTTACAGCTCCTGTCGTTCAGATAAGGAGGGTTGTTTTTGCACACCCAGAAACCTTTATGATTAACAAAAATGATAGTCATTGTCTAGGCAGGAGGACTGGCAGGGAAAGGGAAGCAGAGGGGAGGAGCCTCGGATGCTCAGGCTCTGTACCTTCTTTGCCCAGGGTGGAGGCCATGGCTCGAATGGCTGCCATGAAGGACCGCCAGAAGAAGGACATCTCTCAGTACAACCTGGAGATCCGAGAGCTGGAGCGTCTCTACGCCCACGAGAACAAGCTCAAGTCCTTTCTGCTCGTCAAGCTGAATGACCGCAGTGAATTCGAGGAGCAGGCCAAAAGGGAGGAAGGTATTCTCTCCTGGAGCAAGCTCGTGCGCTCTCGCTCTCTTTCCTGCCCTCTTTTACTCTGTCTCTCTCTTTAAGTGCAGGTTCCCAAGTCTCCTTGTGGTCGCCAAATTTAGCAAATAAAGATACAAGATGCCTAGTTACAGTCGGCCGTGGTGGTTCATGTCTGTAATCCCAGCACTTTGGGAGGCTGAGGCTGGCTGATCATTTGAGGTCAGGAGTTTGAGAACAGCCTGATCAACATGGTGAAACCCCATCTCTACTAAAAATATAAAAAAATTAGCCGGGCATGGTGGTAAGTGCCTGTAATCCCAGTGACTTGGAAGGCTGAGGCAGGAGAATCGCTTGAACCCGGAAGGTGGAGGTTGCAGTGAGCCAAGATTGTGCCACTGCACTCCAGCCTGGGCAACAGAGTGAAATTTGGTCTCCAAAAAAAAAAAAAAAAAAAAAAAAAGAAAAGAAAGATGCCTAGTTAAATTTAAATATCAAATAAACAATAAATAAATGTTTAGGATAAGCATACAGTATTTGGGACTTACTTATGATAAAACTTTTTTGTTGTTGATCTATAATTGGGAAATATTTATACTTAAAAATACATTTATCTAACATTCAAATGTAACTGGGAACCCTCTATTTTATCTGCCAACCCTAACTAACAGCATGTGTCCTCATTTGGGGCTCTCTTTCTGTTGCTTAGGGGGAGACTTGTATGTCAGGGATCCCCAGGTTCATCTCTAGGTTTGATGATTCACTGGACTACCGCAGGACTCAGCACAGGAGCACATTCATCGCTGGGATGCGTTACAGTGAAAGGTGCCAAGCAAGATCAGCACAGGGAGAAGCGTGGGCCAACGTCTGGAGGAAACTGGTCACAAGATTCCAAGCAGAGTTACGCTGAGCACACGTGGTCCTTCAAGGATCTCACTATGACCACACGTGTCAAGAGTTATCTAGTAGGCTGGGCATGGTGGCTCATGTCTGAAATCCCAGTGCTTTGGGAGGCCAAGGCGGGGGAATTTCACCTGAGGCCAGGAGTTTGAGACCAACCTGGGCAATAGAGCAAGACCCCATCTCTATAATAAATTTAAAAAAATATTAGTTGGGCATAATGGTACATGCCTGTGGTCCCAGCTACTCGGGAGGCTGGGAGGATGGCTTGATCCCAGGAGGTCTGATGGTGACAAGGTGCTGAGGGGTAGAAGGCAGATCCTAAGCCCCAGAGTTTGAGGTTGCAGCAAGCTATGGTTGCACCACTCTAGCCAGAGTGACAGAGTGAGACCCTGTCTCTTAAAAAAAAAGGGTTGTTTTATAGTCGGGTATACTAGAGACTCAGTGCCCCACATTCTTACCGGGGGCTGGTCATGTACACACCTCTGCCTAGCACATACCCAAATCCGAGACTCCCAGAGGAAAAGCAGGCGTTTGGCATAAACTGCCGGCCATGGTGGCACTTGCCTGTGGTCTCAGCTACCGGGGAGGCTGAGGTGGGAGGATCGCTCGAGCCTCACCAGAACAGTGGGGAGTGGCAACCTGTTAGGAGGTCACGTGGTCAAGTGTGCCCAAAAGATTCTTTTTTTTTTTTTTTTTTTTTTAAGAAAGGATCTTGCTCTGTCTCCCAGGCTGGAGTGCAGTGGTGTGACAGTCATAGCTCACTGCAGTCTTGATCTCCTAGGCCCAAGACATCCTCCCACCTTGGCTTCCCAAGTAGCTAGGACTAACCAGGCACTCACCACCATACTTGGCTAATTTTTAGATGTTTTGTAGAGATGGGGTCTTGCTATGTTGTCCACACTGGTCTCGAGCTCCTGGGCTCAAGTGATCCTCCCGCCTTGGCCTCCCAAAATGCTGGGATTACAGGTGTGAGCCACCATACCCAGCCGGGATAGGGATTTTGTATCAGCGGTGATTAGCACAGTGTATGGCTCATAGTAAATGCTTCACAAGATAAAGTTTGTAAAATGAGTGACGGGTGAAGCTCCTGCCCTATGTCCTGGAAACATCTGGCCTCATCTCTAAGGCATCATCATCATCATAATTATGTATATATCTTTTGAGATGGAGTCTCGCTCCATCTCCCAGGCTGGAGTGCAGTGGCGCAAACTTGGCTCACTGCAACCTCTGCCTCCCGGGTTCAAGCAGTTCTCCCGCCTCAGCCTCCTGAGTAGCTGGGATTACAGGCATGTGCACACCTGACTAATTTTTGTATTTTTAGTAGAGATGAGGTTTCGCTATGTTGGCCAGGCTGGTCTCGAACTCCTGACCTCAGGTGATCCGCCTGCCTTGGCCTTGCAAAGTTCTAGGATTACAGGCATGAGCCACCAAGCCTGGCCATAATAATAATATTGATCATGTGACTGTCTGCCTGGCACGGATCTGAGGCGCTTCCTTTGAATGTCACCGTGACTGATGTTTCCTTTTCTAGCTGTCAAGGCAAAGAAGCATGTGAAGAAGAGCACGGGAGAGAGTTTTGAGAGTTACGAGGTGGCCCACCTGCGGCTGCTGAAGCTGGCGGAGAGCGGGAACCTGAACCAGCTCATTGAAGATTTTCTGGCCAAGGAGGAGCAGAATTTTGCTCGGTTCACGTATGTCACGGAGCTCAACAACGACATGGAGATGATGCATAAGAGGACCCAGCGAATCCAGGTCAGGGTGGCTCTGCTCTCCCAGGCCCTGGGTCCTCTCTGTCCACAGCAGCTCTCCCAGAGCAGTCTCCAGGAAGGCTCCGTGAGAGGCGCCCAGAAAGTGGTTTGCCCAGCACTGCTCTCTTCCTCCAGTGCTCCCCTACATTTTATTTTATTTTATTACTTTTTTTTTTCTTGAGACAGAGTCTTACTGTGTCGCCCAGGCTGGAGTGCAGTGGCACGAGCTCAGCTCACTGCGACCTCTGCCTCCTGGGTTCAAGCGATTCTCCTGCCCCAGCCTCCTGAGTAGCTGGGACTACAGGTACCCGCCACCATGCCCGGCTACTTTTTGTATTTTTTTTAGTAGAGATGGGGTTTCACCATGTTGGCCAGGATGGTCTCATTCTCCTGATCTTGTGATCCGTCCACCTCAGCCTCCCAAAGTGCTGGGATTACAGACATGAGCCACTGTGCCGGCCTATTTTATTTTATTTTATTTTTAAGACAGGGTCTCAGTCTGTTACCCCGGCTGGAGTGCAGTGGTGCGATGTTGGCTCGCTGCAGCCTCCACCTCCTGGGCTCAGATGATCCGTACAGCTCAGCCTCCTGAGTAGCTGTGACGATAGGTGTGCACCGCCATGTCCAGCTGATTTTTGTATTTTTTGTAGAGTTGGGAGTTTGCCATGTTGCCCAGGCTGGTCTTGAACCCCTGACCTCAAGCAATCCTCCTGCCTTGGACTCCCAAAGTACTGAGATTACAAGTGTGAACTGTTGTGTCCAGTGTCCCCTTGCTTTTTATTTGTATTTTTTTTTTGAGATGGAGTCTTGCTCTGTCACCCAGGCCAGAGTGCAGTGGTGTGATCTTGGCTCGCTACAGCCTTCTCCTCCTGGGTTCAAGCAATTCTCCTGCCTCAGCCTCCGGAGTAGCTGGGACTACAGATGCGCACCACCACGCCCGGCTACTGTTTTTTGGATTTTTACTACAGACAGGGTTTCACCATGTTGGCCTGGCTGGTCTCAAACTCCTGGCCTCAAGTGGTCCGCCCACCTCGGACTCCCAAAGTGCTGGGATTACAGATATGAGCCACCGTGCTGGCCTGTAACTGTCTTTCAATAGATGCATACATTTAATGTATTCATGTCCCCCAACCCAATAGTGACATTGCAATCCATGGCATGTTTTATAAACCAGCATTCAGTAAACTATGGTCCATGGCTGTTTTTGTCTAACCCATGAGCTAAGAATGATTTTTACATTTTTAAAGGATTGTAAGAAGAAAAATAAGAGAGAGAAATATGCAAGAAAGACCTGTAAAGCTGAAAGGATTTATTATTTGGCCCCTTTCCTGGCCCTTGTTACTTAACAGCTGCATAGAATTGAGGAGAGAGAACTCATTCTCATCTTGGCAAGACCTGACGCACATGAGTGTAGTAAAGGCCCTGATAAGTCCTGCAGCAAGGAAACCTGCCTATCTTTGTTGAACCTATGATTTCCCAAATGTCATTGGCTTCCTGGGGTACTTACACCCCGGTACATAAATAAACATCCCTTAGAACTGTCTGCATGGAATAGAGTCTAAACCCCTTAGTGTGACATTCCAGCCCCTCAAAATTTGGCTTATACCTGCTTTTGCCAACGCAGGTCCTGTTATGACCCCTAGGACAGCCTCGGCTGCCACCAGTCCCAGCTGCCCCATGCTGTTCCCTCCTCCAAGTGCCTTCGCCGTGCCGTTCCCTCTCCCTCCTGTCCCTTCTCTTCTGATGGAATCCTGCTCATTAGTCCTGCCCCTACACAAGCGTTGCCTCCTCTGGGAATTCATGACTCCTTCCTCTGAGGGCCCTGTCCTCTGCTTATGTGACCAGGGGAGCTGCTTTCCTTTGCAGTATGTCACCGGTTCCCACATGTGGGGCATGTGCTGTACGCTGGCCATGTGCAGATAGACTGCAGCAAGACTATAGGTGAAAACATTTTAATTGACTAGTGATGAATTAATTTTTAAGGGAATAATAGAGCTTGCAGAGCCAACTTGTGATTTAATGAATATTTACTTATGGTAGTAAGTAATAGTAACGGTAAACAAAGAATAATAAACAGAGTACAATAAACAGAATGGCGATTTACAGAAAACTATTATAGATAACAACAGTCCAGCGGGCTGCAGAAAATGCAGTGAAGCTGATTTTATCAGTTAGGATTGTCACAGGAAATAGACAGCACAGCCAACATGGGTAAATTGGCCAGGCGTGGTGGCTCACACCTGTGATCCCAGCACTTTTTGGGGCCAAGGTGGGTGGATCACCTGAGGTCAAGATTGGGAGACCAGCTTGGGCAACATGGTGAAACCCTGTCTCTACTAAAAATACAAAAAATGAGCTGTGTGTGGTGGCGCACGCCTGCAATCCCATCTACTCGGGAGACCGAGGCACGAGAATCCTTTGAATCCAGGAGATGGAGGCTGCAGTGACCCAAGATGGCACCACTGTGCTCCAGCCTGGGAGATAGAGGGAGACTCTTTCTCAAAAAACAGACAAATAAAACCTCAACCCCCCCAAACCCCCGAAAAACAAAAATAAAATGGATAAACTGAGGAGAGGGTTTTGTTTTGTTTTGTTTTGTTTTGTTTTGTTTTTGTTTGCTTGTTTTTGAGATGGAGGCTCACTCTGTTGTCCAGGCTGGAGTGCAGTGGCGTAATCTTGGCTCACTGCAACCTCCACTTCCCGGGTTCAAGTGATTCTCCCGCCTCAGCTTCCTGAGTAGCTAGGATTACAGGCACATGCCACCATGCTTAGCTAATTTTTGTATTTTTAGTAAAGATGGGGTTTCACCATGTTGGTCAGGCTGGTCTCGAACTCCTGACCTCGTGATCTGTCTGCCTTGGCCTCCCAAAGTGCTGGGGTTACAGGCTTGAGCCGCCACGCCTGGCCGAGGAGAGTTTTTAAAAAGGGACTGTTTCTGGCAGTCCAAGGAAATGAAGAAGGAAGCATGCAGGAATAGCTGGAGCTCCAGAATAGATCAGAGGAGGGAGTGGCTTTTGGAATCTGGAGAGAGGAATGGGGAGATGGCTGCCTGTGTCGCCCTTCCTGGAGGGGTGCAGCCACGCTAGGGACAGACCCAGTGGGTGGCACACACCCCAGCCTCCCTCTCCTCCCACCCTTCACCTCCCTCTTGGGCCTCCCACTGGCTGGGCCCCCAGCAGCCAAGCGCAAGGGAGCCCGTAGGTGCAGGCCCTGCAGGTCCCAGGCAGGACAGGGGATGGTACAGGGTGGGATCTGTCCCCGGACTGCAGGGAAGACAGATCAAATGACCCTGCTGCTCCCCATCCTCCTCCCGGGAGGAGGAAGGCACAGACCCTGATGCCTCTCAGTCCTCCTTCCATGATGAGGAAGGCCAAGGAAATGGTTCTTCGCCAGAAGTGACCTTGACCTCCCATTCACCTTGAGGCTGCTCTCTCCTTTCCTCCCGCAGCCACACAGCGTCTCCCGCCCTGGGACAAGTGCGGCCGCTCTGGGACTCAGTCTCTCTCTCTGTAGAATGGCACACATGCTTGGACTGAAGGAGTCCTCCAAGTCCAAATTCATTTTATAATAACAGTTTCAAACTTTTATTTAAAAGGCTACACATTTTTCTGGAGACAGAGTCTTGCTCTGTCGCCCAAGCTCATTGCAATCCTGGGTTCAAGCGATTCTCCTGCCTCAGCCTCCTGAATCGCTGGAACTACAGGCACCTGCCACCACACCTGGCTAATGTTTGTATTTATAGTAGAGACAAGGTTTCACCGTGTTGGCCAGGCTGGTCTCGAACTCCTGAACTTAGGTGATCCGCCTGCCTCAGCCTCCCAAAGTGCTGGGATTACAGGTGTGAGCCACCGTGCCTAGCCATGAAAACCATTTTTGTTTAATCCCATATTACGAGGAAACACTGGTATATAAAACAGGAAAGGGAGCAGACCTGGATGAAGGAGTGGGGGTGGGATGGACGACGGGAGGGGCCGGGACCAGACCTTTTTGCTTTCTTGTTGCACCTTTGCTCAAACTAAGGTTTAATTTTTTTAAAAAATTCATAATAGGACTATAACATCTGACTTCACCCCTCCCTAGTGACTGGGGTGGAGTCTCATAAACCGGTTTAAACCAGCCTTCTTTTTTTTTTCTTTTTCTTTCTTCTTCTTCTTCTTCTTCTTTTTTTTTTTTTGTTTGTTTGTTTGTTTTTTGTTTGAGACAGAGTCTCTCTCTGTTGCCCGGCAGTTAGTTGTGTGATCTTGGCTCACTGTAACCTCGGCCTCCCGGGTTCAAGTGATGCTCCTGTATCAGCCTCCTGAGTAGCTGGGACTACAGGCGTGTGCCACTGTGCCCAGCTAATTTTTGTATTTTTAGTAGAGATGGGTTTTCACCATGTTGACCAGGATGGTCTCGATCTCTTGAGCTTGTGATTCACCCACCTCGGCCTCCCAAAGTGCTGGGATTACAGGCGTGAGCCACCGCGCCCTGTCCCAACCTTCTTTTTTTTTTTTTTTTTTTTTTTAGGGCAGGGTCTCACCCTGTCACCTGGGCTGGAGTGCAGTGGCATGATCTTGGTTCACCGCAGCCTCGATCTCCCCGGGCTCAGGGGATCCTCCCATCTCAGCCTCCTGAGGACAACAGGCGCACACCACCACCGCCAGCTCACTTCCGTATTTTTTGTAGAGATGGGGTTTCACCTCCCCATGTTAAATTCTTAGTGCGGTGATTTAAAAACCAGGATATTGCACATGAAAATCTGAGTTTCTGCTTTTTCATGGAAAATCAGATCTGTCGACTCCCGCCCACATTGCCGCGGGAATCCCACTTCCTACACACGGGGCCACCCGCCGGCTCCTCGCTCCGCGAGACCCGCACGGCCAGCGCTCCCGCGCCTCTGCCTTTGCGACCCGGGGTTCAGGCGCGCCGTCACTGTCCTCTGGCGGCCATGTGCGGTACTGCAGGGAAGCTCTTTGCAGGCAAGCCTGGAAGTGAGCAGGGCCCTGAATTCACGGGTGCCAGTGGGGACATTGAGGACAAGCCCTAGCAGAGGGGTGTGAGGACCCCGGCCGGATACCCTGACCTGACAAGAAAATGTTCCTAAGCTGATTTGGCCTTGATTTACCTCCCTCCCCATAAGGGGACCCTCTTCCTTAGAGTCATGACAATGTGTTGAAGATGGGTTGGTTAGTGCTCCCCTCTCTGGGCCTCAGTTTCCCCATCTGTAGAGTGATGTTTGGATCAGAAGAGTAGCTTCCAAGCTCTTTGTTAAAGTTACAGAACTGTGCCTTTTGGGACTCAAATAGAGCTGCAAACGCCTGTTGAATTAGGCCAGAGAGCACTGATTTCCAATAGTAAGACTTAATTTTGTAAAAAATATTACAGGACAAAGATATGCTCACTGCAGAAAATCTGGAAACCAACTAAGGATGGAAGGAGTTTTCAGCCACCCACTATCCCATTGCCCGAGACGACCACTGGTGACATTCTGAAATATTTCCTTCCAACTTCCAACGTTTTCATTTTGGTGGCGGTTGTGCTTTTCTTTCTTTCTTTTTTAGGGCAGGGTCTCACACTGTCACCCGGGCTGGAGTGCAGTGGCATGATCTTGGCTCACTGCAGCCTCGATCTCCCTGGGCTCAGGTGATCCTCCCATCTCAGCCTCCTGAGTAGCTGGGACCACAGGTGCACACCACCACAGCCATTGTATTTTTTGTAGAGATGGGGTTTCACGATGTTGTCCAGGCTGGTCTCAATGGCTGTGCTTTTAAAGTGTAATAATTATTATCACATAAAGTTGCATATCTGATTGAACATATGTCCTTTTGGTTATTCATTCATCCAGCAAGTATTTATTGAGCACCTAGTGTGTTCCAGGCACTGCACTAGACCCTGGTAATGTGGCAGTGAACAGAATGACAAAAAGCTCAGCCCTCCTGAAACTGATGTCTTGGTCGGGAGAAACAGACAATCAACAACAAGCCCAGTACTTACAGAAATTGTAGAGTAAGTTAGAAAGGGAGACGTAGTGTGGGTAAAAAGAGCAGAACAGCGTTTTGGAACCGGTTGGGGGCTTGGGCAGTTGGGGAGTTAAGATCTGAATGAACTTTCAGGTGAGGGATTGGGCTGTCCAGATCTCTGGGGAAGAGTGCTCCAGTCAGAGGAAACAGCACGTGCAAAGGCCCTGAGGCAGCTTGCAAGCAGGCCAGGGTGTCTGGCGTGCAGAGAGAGACATGGGAGGGAGGGGGGATGAACTGGGAGGTGAGGAATGCTGGGCACATTTCCAGAAGGGATTTTGATCATTCCTCCAAGAGGCAGGGGCTCTGGGAGATCTCCGAGCAGGCGAGCAGTGCCATGGACCCAGGTTACTGATGCAATTTGCAAAATACTAAAAGGTCTCCATATAAACCCAGGAAGAATGGCATCACCTGGATAGGGCGTTGGCTCATCGTTTTGCCCGAGCTCCCCCCGCCCTTGCTCTGTAAAGATCAAAAGACTCACTTTCTGTTTTTTTCCAAAATACTTTTTTTCTGATTAGAATTTTTTTTTTCACAATTTGGAAAATACTAAAAAGCATAAATACAACCTTCACATCAGGAATAATTCCATCACATGGATATAGCATTCTTTCATCTTTTTGGTACAGTTCTTTCCTGCTTTTTGAAAAATTAAAAATCTCCACTTTGGGAGGCCAAGATGGGAGGATCACTTGAGCCCAGGACTTTGAGACCAGTCTGGGCAACATAGAGAAACTTCATCTCTACAAAAAAAATACAAAACACGAAAGGAAATTAGCTGTGTGTGATGGTGTGTGCCTGTAGTCCCAGAGACTCAGGAGGCTGAGGTGGGAGGACTGCATGAACCCGGGAGGTGGAGGTTGCAGTGAGCTGAGATTGCACCACCGTACTCCAGCCTGGGCAACAGAGTGAGACCCTGTCTCAAAAACAAAACAAAACAGGTGCCTTTGGCCAGGTACAGTGGCTCACACCTGTAATTCCAGCATGTTGGGAGGCTGAGGCAGGAGGATTGCTTGAGCACAGGAGTTCAAGACCAGCCTGGGTAACTTAGTGAGCCTGTGTGTCTACAGACAATTTTTTAAAATTAAACAATTAGTCTAGCATGGTGGCATGTGCCTGTGGTCCCAACTACTTGAGAGGCTGAGATGGGAGGATCGCAGTCCAGGCTTCGGTAAGCCCGTGATCACGCCATGCACTCCAACCTGGGTGACAGAGAGAGACGCTTTCTCAAAAAAAAAAAAAAAAAAAAAGAGCACACTGCCAGATCCCCTCCCATACCTACAGACCTGGCTTCTCTGTGGATGGGCCGGGAATCTGCACTTTAGCCACATTTTAACCCAAGACCCTCTCCCCTGTTTTAGGAATGTGCCGTCATTGATTAACTGACCTTAGCAGTAGACATTCGGATTGTCCCCAACTGGAGGCCTCTATAAACCATAATACAACAGACTGCCCTGAGGGGCCACCTTCGCCCACCTGTTCTGTATTTCCATGGGACAGACCCCCAGGCCTGAGATGGCTCAGTCGAAGGGTGTGTGCCTTTTTCTATCAGGGCACGTGGTTTAAGGCCTGTGGTTCTCAAAGCTGGTCCCTGGGACAGCAGTGGCAGTATCACCTGAGCACTTGTTAGAAATTCACATTCTTAGGCCCTACCCAGACCAATGGAATCAGAAGCCCTGGACTCGGGGCCTGGCAATCTGCATTTTCACACGGTTTCAGGTGACTCTGGACAGCGTGAGATATGCTCAGGTCTGAGAACTCCTGTTCCACAGCCACGCTGTTCAGTACCGTAGCCACCAGCCACGTGTGGCTTTTTAAGTTACATTAACTGAAATTCAACAACATCTAAAAATTAGTTCGTCAGAGGTTGGGTGGGAGTGGCTCATGCCTGTAATCCCAGCACTTTGGGAGGCTGAGGTGGGAGGATTGCTTGAGTTTAGGAGTTCGAGACCAGCCTGGGCAACATAAAAATAAAGAAAAAGAATAAAGAAAAATTCGTTCCTAGTGGCACCAGTAGCATTTCAAGTGCTCAGCACCGTGTTGGCGGTGACTGCGGTATTAGCACGGATAGGACATTACCACCAGCGTAGACAATTCTATTGACTGCATGTTCTAGAATTTTCCAGAAGAGACCAAGGCAGGCAGATTGCCTGAGGTCAGGAGTTTGAGACCAGCCTGGCCAATAGGGTGAAACCCCATCTCTACTAAAAATACAAAAATTAGCCAGGCGTGGTTGTGTGTGCCTGTAATCCCAGCTACTCAGGAGGCTGGGACAGGAGAATCACTTGAACTTGGGAGGCGGAGGAGGTTGCAGTGAGCTGACATCGCGTCACTGCGCTCCCACCTGGGCAGCCAGACTTCGTCTCAAATAAAGAAAAAAGAAAAGGAAAAGGATGACTCTCCCCTCCCGTCCCCTTCCATGCTCTCACCCTCCTTTTACTTAAGAAATATCAGAGAAAAAAAAAACACACACACACACAGGCATAAGAGGGGCCCAGGAGCCAGGAGTTCGGAGGCTCCTTGAAACGGGTCATTGAATTCCTCAACGACTGTTTGAGGCGCAGACTTATTTTGGGGAGCGGCGGGGAGGGAAGAGCCCGCTTTTCCTCATGGTCTTGTTCTCTCCGGAGCAGGACGAGATCATGCTCTTGCGATCCCAGCAGAAATCATCCCACGATGACAACCGCTCTGTCCTGAGACAGCTGGAGGTGAGACCAGGCTCGGGCGGGAGGGATGCGGGCGCGTCTGTTGTCTGTCTCTCTGTCTGACGGGAGCTTCTGTCCGTCCGTCCGTCGGGCATCTGTCAGTTGATTCTCAGGAGCAGTAAGAGGTGTGCCCCGTGGCTCGAGGCTGGCCCAGATCATATCCAGACATGTCCTGACCTTTCGTCCCGGGCACCCTCTGCTCTGGTGTCATTGTAGAAGTCTGTCTCTTCATCCATTCTAAAGTCTCCCCCATTTCAGAGAGTCCAGCCCTGGCTCTCGGGCCTGCAAATTCATCCCCGATGGCTTCCTTCCAGATGGATCTCTGCCTCTTTCCTTCCTTGCCTCTTTCCTCGTCCTGCCTGTGGCCTGTTCTCAATCACTAATAACCAATGCGCACGTTTCTGAAGGAATTACCATGGACGGGCGGTGGGCTAAGAGCCTGGCTTGCGCTTTCCCTGGGTCCTGACAGCAGCCCGATGAGGCAGGTGCTATTGAGCTCCCGTTTTACAGGTGCAGAGACTAAGGGTCACAGAAGTTAAGTCACTTGACCAACATCAGGGAGCTGGGATATTCCACAAGATTTTAGTTTTATTCAACTGCTAATAACAGGGACTCCAAATAACAGTGGCTTAAACAAGACACAAGTTTATTTATTTTAAGAAATAAGTCTGCCAGCCTGTGAAACCCTGTCTCTACTAAAAATGCAAAAATTAGCCAGGTGGTAGTGGCGCACGCCTGTAATCTCAGCTACTCAGGAGGCTGAGGCAGGAGAATCGCTTAAGCCTGGGAGGTAGCGGTTGCAGTGAGCTCAGATCACGTCACTGAACTTCAGTCTGGGCAACAGAGTGAGACCCCATCTCAAAAAAAAGAAAATAAAAAAGGAAAAAAGCCTGGAAATAGGCACTTCAGGGCTGGTATGGCACCTTCATGATGTCATCAGTGATCCGGGCTCCATCTGTCTTTCTGTTTTGCCATCCTGCGTGTGTGACTTACATTCCAAGGTATCTCTTGGTTGCATCATAGCTGCCACATATCCAGCCATCGCATATACATTCCAGATAGGAAGAAAATGGGAGCTGGGAAAGAAAAAAAAAAAAAAAAGGACTCATTAGCAGAGTCAGCCAGCTTAAAAGTTCTTTCCCAGACGTCTCCGTCAATGTAAATAACACTGTATTTACACTTCATTGGCCTCCCCCAGTGCAAGAGAGGTTTGGAAACGTAACTTCTAGTTGGTCACATTGCTGCCCTAAATACATTCAGGCTTTTGTGATTAAGGTATAAGGAGAGGGTGGAGAGCAGATGTCTGACGAAGACCTGGGAATTGCGCTCCCGAGGCGTTGCCCTTCCATTCTCCGTGGCTTTTGTTCTGTCTGACACGCGCCTGGGAGACAGGGCTGGCCACACTAGGGTGTTATTCTCCTCTGAGCCACTGGATGGCACCAAGCACATGCTGCCCATTGAGGTGCGGCATCTCCCGGCTATCTGAGCATGGGGAATAACAGGCTTCCAGGCAGGGTCCGGGTCCACGGAGGCCCTCCCCAGGCTGGGCGGGTGCCTGTCACTCGGGGCCACCCAGAATCCAGACTCTTGTTGGGGTTGAGACTGGTGCCCCTCCCTCTACATCTTGGGGTTTGGAAGAGGCTGACCAAGCAACTCCAAACATCTCCCCAGCTCTGCCCGCAGCCCCTCTGGGGGCTTCTTTTCAAATGCAGATGCTCTAAGCAGGAGAATTGGCCTTTTTTTTTTTTTTTTTTTTTTTTTTTGAGACGGAGTCTCACTCTGTTGCCCAGGCTGGAGCGCAGTGGTGCGATCTGAGCTCACTACAACATCCACCTCCCAGGTTCAAGCGATTCTCCTGCCTCAGCCTCCTGAGTAGCTGTGGTTACAGGTGCACACCACCATGCCAACTGCATTTTTAAAATTTTAATTTAATGAATAAAATCTTTTTTTGAGACGGAGTCTGCCTCTGTCACCAGACTGGAATGCAGTGGCACAATCTCGGCTCACTGCAACCTCTGCTTCCCAGTTCAAGCGATTCTCTTGCCTCAGTCTCCAGAGTAGCTGGGATTACAGGCGCGTGCCACCACGCCTGGTTAATTTTTTGCATTTTTAGCAGAGACAGGGTTTTACCATGTTGGCCAGGCTAGTCTCCAACTCCTGACCTCAGGTGATCCGCCTGCCTTGGCCTCCCTAAGTGCTAAGATTATAGGCACGAGCCACCGTGCCTGGCCCGAATTGGTCTTGATAGCAATGGACTCACTGGTGTTTCTTAGCCCTGCTAAAGATCACTTCCACCTGCTCTATTCTTGAAGCCCTTTATTACATCATCTCCTCCTCCTTCGGGAGAAGTGGTGAGACCACATGCATCACAAGAGAGGTTTGCATAGAAATTAAGCAACCAAGCTCTGGGAGTCTGGCTATGGCTTGCAGAAAAGTCACTTCCTGGCTGTATGACTTTGAGATAGTGACTCAACCTCTCTGAGCCTCAGTTTCCTCATCTGTAAAACAGGGATAATAATCATACCACTTCTTAGGGCTGTGAAGATTGAATAAAATCACAGATGTATACCTTTGGCACACCGCAGTGCAGAGAGCTGTACATTGTGGCCATTATTGTTGTTTCTCGTGTGAACCAGAAAACCTCTAAGCCACCCTCACTTTGTTACTAAATCATTGCCCAGGTAGAGCTGAGCTCAAGGTCAAGCCTTCGGATGAGCTCAGGGCAGGGAAGGGAAACATGAGTTTCCTTTCCTCTCTGACCTCAACACTGCTCATCTGAGAACTAGGCTGGTTGTGAACTGAGCTCAGATGATGAGTGTGAAGTACCCGGAATGTTTTAGGAGCTGGGAGCTGGACACGTGTTATCACCATCACATCAAGCTGAATCTTGACTTTTAAAAATGAATCCTGTGTTTTTTAAATGTGATTTTTAATGTACTTTTATTATAATTTATTTTTGGGGCAGAGTCTTGCTCTGTTGCCCCGGCTGAAGTGCAGTGGTGCGATCACAGCTCACTGCAGCCTCCACCTCCCAGGTTCAAGTGACACTCTCAACTCAGCCTCCCAAGTAACTGGGACCCCAGGCACGCACCAGCACACCTGGCTAATTTTTTATTTTTAATTGAGGCAGGGTCTTGCTATGTTGCCCAGGCTGGACTCAAACTCCTGGACTCAAGTGATCCTCCCACCTCAGCCTCCCAGCATGTGGGGATTACAGGCACGAGCCCCCATGCCTGGCCTAATGCCCCTTTAGAGAGGGCCACTCTTGTTGTCATGTGGGAACTTTGCAGCCCTGGGGACTAGACATTTAGTAGCCGGGCAGAGGAAGCCGCCTGCCGCGCTGGTTGAGAGACGGAGTTCCATTCTTCACTGCCTAACCCTCAGTTTTCTCACCTGCAAAATGGAGGTGTGAATAGGGCCGACCCCTTGTGATCATTCTTCAGGATGGTGTATGCAGAGTTCACCTGTGGGAGTCCGGCCGGTTCATCCAGGGTCCAGTTCACCTTTGCAAGCTGAGATCTCCGAGGGCGAGGCAGGAATCAGCTGAAGGAAGTACCCTAGAATGGAGATCCTCATTCCAGCCATGTGTCAGAATCACCTGGGAGGCTTTAACCAAAACTCCCAGATGCCCAGGCTGCGCCCCAGGCCAATTAAGACTGAATCTCTGAGGGTGGGGTTGAGCAGCAAATGGTTTTAAATTTCTCAGGTGATACCAGTGTGAAGCCAAGATTGAGATTCAACAGGCTGGCGGAGGTTCTCAGACTTTACCATGCACCAGGACCGCCCGGAGGCTGGCTAAAACCCAGGTGGCCTGGCTCACCCCCAGGGCTTTTGATTGAGTAGGCCTGAGGTGGGGCCCAAGAATACGCATTTCTAACAAGTTCCTAGGTGATGCTGACGCTGCTTGTCCTGGGACCACACTTCGAGAAGTAGTGTGCGAGGGCAATGTGTTTTAAACTGCGAATGGTGAACTCGGTTTATTGGATGGTAGCCAGCATTTTAAAATAGTGAGAACAGAACAGAAGCGAAAATATGAGAACACATGATAAGAATATTGGTTTGAGGCTGGGTGTGAACGTCGAGAGGCTGAGGCAGAAGGATCATTTGGGCCCAGGAGTTCGGGACCAGCTTGGGCAACATAGTGAGACCTGTCTCTAATTTTGTTTTTTGAAAAAAGAATATTGATTTGAACTGGGCATGGTGGCTCATGCCTGTAATCCTAGCACTTTGGGAGGCTGAAGTGGGAGGATTGCTTGAGCCCCTTGAGCCCAGGAGTTCAAGACCAGTCTGGGCATACAGCAAGATCTCACCCCTACAAATTTTAAAAAAAGATACTTACCTGGGTAAGTATGATTATATTATATTACCTGGGTAAGTATTATTATATTACCTGGGTGTTACATGCTTATAGTCCCAGCTGCTCCAGAGGCTGAGGCAGGAGGATTGCCTGAATCCAGGAGTTGAAGGCTGCCGTGGGCAAGGATTACACCGTTCCGCTCCAGCCTGGGTGACAGAGCAACACCCCAACTGTATCTTTTTAAAAAAGAATATTGATTTGTGAAACTTCTAAATTCATTTGATTCGATAATATAGATAAATTTACATACACAACACAGGTATGTATGTTTGTATGCATTGGCTGCAATGTGTTTCTTCCTGTGGACCACTTTTTCTTGTTTTTTTGTTTTTGAGATGGAGTCTCACTCTGTCACTCAGGCTGGAGTGCAGCGGCTCCATCTTGGCTCACTGCAACTTCCACCTCCCGGAACTGATTCTCCTGTCTCAGCCTCCCCATTAGCTGGGATTACAGGCACGTACCACCATGCCCAGATAATTTTTGTATTTTTAGTATAGACCAGGTTTCGCCACGTTGGCCAGGATGGTCTCAAACTTCTGGCCTCAGGTGGACCACCATGTTTAAAAAAACAAGTCAACTTGCTGGACGAGGTGGCTCATGCCTATAATCCCAGCACGTTGGGAGGCCAAAGTAGGAGGGAGGATTGCTGGAGTCCAGGAGTTTGAGACCAGTCTGGGCAACATGGCAAAACCCTGTCTCTAAAAAAATATAAAAATTAGCTGGGCATGGTGGCAGGTGCTTGTAGTCCTAGCTACTCTGGAGGCTGAGGTGGGAGAATTGCTCGAGCCCAAGAAGTTGAGGCTGCAGTGAGCAGAGATTGGACCACTGCACTCCAGCCTGGAGCCTAGGTAACAGAGTGAGACTCTGTCTCAAAACAAATAATAAACAAAAATAAGAAAGAAAAAAATGTATATATAGTAAGCCGGGCATGGTGGCTCACGCCTGTAATCTCAGTGCTTTGGGAGGCCAACATGGACAGATCACTTGAGGTCAGGAGTTCAAGACCAGCTTGTGCCTCTACTAAAAATACAAAAATACAAAAAAAGAAAAAAAAAAAAAAAAAAAAGCCAGGCACGGTGGCACCTGCTTGTAATCTCAGCTACTTGAGAGGCTGAGGCATGAGAATTGCTTGAACCTGGGAGTCAGAGCCTGCAGTGGGCTGAGATTGTGCCAGTGTACTCCAGCCTGGGCGACAGAGTGAGACTCTGTCTCAAAAAAAAAAAAAAATTGTAATCCTGTACACATGTAGACAGCCATACACACATGTAAGGGAAGCAAAACTTATATCAAACAATATTTACCCTTCAACCCCCAATGTACACTAGTATTTTCTCTTTCCTTCTTTTCTTTGCTATTCTATTTCACTTCTTCAAAATTCGATGGAAGCCCACTTAACTGATCTCACGCCCCCTCAGAGGTTTGAAAGCCGGCGGTTTGGGGCCCTGACTCCAGAAAGTGGCAAACACCCTGTCCACTGAAAATCCTCCTGAGCGGGCGGGAATTGGGGTCTGCCACCAGGATAAACTGAAGAAGACCACGGAGGAGGCAGATATGTATGAGAGCAAGTACAGGGAGGTCAGCAAGACCTTGGAGCTACTCAAGAACTCGGTGGAGAAACTGTTCAAGAAGATAAACTGTGATGCCACCGAGATCCGGGTGCAGTTAGGGGAGACGGGGGAAGTCACCAACACCAACCTTCCGCAGTATTTTGGTGAGTCAAGCTGGGGCCCACTGGACTCTTAGGAGCCATTTCCAGAACTTTCTGTAACTGGGCATGAGGACTTGCTCTTATGCAGTAGTGAGCTTGGTGGCAAAGTGTGTGGGCACTAAAGCCAGCCTGCCTGGTTTCGAATCCTGGTCTACCCTTAATAGCTCTGGAGCCGTGAGCAAGTTTCTTTTTTTGTTTTTGTTTTTGTTTGTTTGTTTCTTTTGAGATGGGGTCTTGCTCTGTTGCCCAGGCTGGAGGGCAGTGGTGCAAACACGGCTCACTGCACTCACAACCTCCCAGGCTCAGGCAATCCTCCCACCTCAGTCTCCTAAGTAGCTGGGACTACAGGCAGGCGCTGCCATGCCCGGCTAAAGTTTTGTGTTTTTTGTAGAGACAGGGTCTTGTCACATTGCCCAGGCTGGTCTCAAACTCCTGAGCTCAAGTGTTTCACCCTCCTTGGCCTCCCAAAGTGCTGGGATTACAGGTATGAGCCACCGCGCCTGGCCAGGGAAGGTTCCTGAACCTCTCTCTGCTTCAGATTTTTGGTCTACAAAAATGGGTATCTTTTAATGCCTTCAGTTTTTTTAAAAAAATTTGGTGTAAACTCAGTATTTACCTCATAGACTGTTGGGAGACTTAAATACATGTGTAGTTATTAGAGAAAAAAATGATATGATCATCTCAATAAATGCAGAAGAAGCGTTTGATAAAATTCAGCATCCGTTCATGATTATAAAAAAGAAAACGCTCAGCAAACTAGAACTAGAAGGAAACGTTCTTAACTTGATGAAAGACATGCACAAAAATCCACCCAAAACTAGGCCAGGCATGGTGGCTCATGTCTGTAATCCCAGCACTTTGAAAGGCCTGGAAGGCCAAGGCGAGCAGATCACTCGCGGTCAGGAGTTCGGGACCAGCCTGGCCAACATGGTAAAACCCCGTCTCTACTGAAAATCCAAAAATGGCAGTGCGTGCCTGTAGTCCCAGCTTGGGAGGCTGAGGCAGGAGGATTCCCTGAACCCAGGAAGTCGAGGTTGTAGTCAGTCAAGATGGCACCACTGCACTCCAGCCTGGGTGACAGATTAAGGCTCCATGTCAAGCAAACAAACAAACAAAAAAACACTGAAACTGTAGCGAACCTCATCCTTCATGGTGGGAAGTGGAATGTTCTTCTCCTAAGATCAGGGACAAGGCAGGGCTGTCCTTGCTGTCACCATGCCTATTCAATGGGTACTGCAGGCCGGAGCCGACGCAATAAAGCACACAAAAGAAAGAAAAGGCCCACAGATGAGAAAGGCAGGGATGGAGTGCTCGGGGCAGCGCCCGCGCAGAGCCAATCTAGTAACAATCATGTGCGCGTCTAGCCATTGGCCCTAAGCTCAGAGTGGACAGGGAGGGACAGGCTTGCACGGATCCTAACAATTTGGAATGAATGGCTTTCACTGCTTCTAGAATTAAACCTCAGATTCTTTTTTTTTTTTTTTTTTTTGGAGATGGAGTCTTACTCTGTCACCAGGCTGGAGTACATAGGTGTGATCTCAGCTCACTGAAACCTCTGTCTCCCTGGTTAAATAATTCTCCTGCTTCAGCCTCCCAAGTCATTGGGACCACAGGCCTGCACCACCACGCCCAGCTAATTTTTGTCATTTTAGCAGAGACGGGGTTTCACCATGTTGGCCAGGATGGTCTCGAGCTCTCGACCTCGTGAACTGCCCGCCTAGGCCTCCCTAAGTGCTGGGATTCCAGGTGTGAGCTGCCACACCCAGCCACCACATTTTCTTATTATCCGTTCAGGTGAATCACTCTCATCAGTTAATAGTGTTGGGAACCTTCCTGAAATCCAGGTTCCCGGATGCCAGCCCAAGCCTGACCTAGTCAGCAAGGCTTTCAGCGAAGAGCCTCAACCTGCTGTGTTGACGTTTTTTCTGTACCCCGCCTATCGGGTTCTTCTAGCCTGGCCCTGGTGACATTTCTCGTCTCCGCTTGTCCTGCTCTGTCCCTGGCTCGCCGCCTGTAGCCACACTGTTCTCTCGATCCTTCCAAGCTCCCCCACTGCTGCTCCTGCATCTTGTTCCCACCTTGGGACCTTGGCACGGGCTGTTCCTGGAAAGCCTGCCCCACGCCCGGTTCCTTCTAGTTCTCAGTTGTCAGTGTCATTGTCCTCCCTGCACTGGAGCTGCCCCATCCCACCTGTCTGAAGCTGCCCCATCCCACCCGTCTGAAGCTGCCCCATCCCACCCGTCTGAAGCTGCCCCATCCCACCCGTCTGAAGCTACCCCATCCCACATTGCGCACCACTCTCTTTCCCTCTCACGGCAGTCCTAGTACTTAGCATTCACCCAATTTGTCTCCATGGAAAGGTCACTTTCAATGTCTGAATCTATGTGGTTCCTGGGATCTGAGAGCAAGTTTTGGATGTTAGTTATTTTATTTATTATTTTATTATTGACAGAGTCTTACTCTGTTGCTCAGGCTGGAGTGTAGTGGCACAATCTCAGTTCACTGCAACCTCTGCCTCAGGGATTCAAGTGATTTCCCTGCCTTAGCCTCCCAAGTAGCTGGGATTATAAGCACCCAACACCACACCTGGCTAATTTTTGTATTATTACTTTTTAAGAAAGAGTATCACTCTGTCATCCAGGCTGGAGTGCAGTGGCACCTTCTTGGGTCTCTGCAACCTCCACCTCCTGAGTTCAAGTGATTCTCCTGTCTCAGCCTCCCGAGTAGCTGGGACTAGAGGCCAGCACAACCACACCCATCTAATTTTGTATTTTCGGTAGAGACAGGGTTTCACCACGTTGGCCAGGCTGGTCTTGAACTCCTGACCTCAGGTGATCCACCTGCCTCAGTCTCCCAAAGTGCTGGGATTATATGTGTGAGCCACCGCACCTGGCCTAATGTTTGTATTATTAGTAGAGACATGGTTTCACCATGTTGGTCAGGCTGGTCTCAAACTCCTGATCTCAAGTGATCCACCTGCCTCGGCCTCCCAAAGTGCTGGGATTACAGGCGTGAACCACTGTGCCCTGCCTGGATGCTAATATTTTTGATCCCTGATTTTCAGATATAGCAGCAGTCTGGATAGTGTGAGATTTATTCAAAAAACATATCCAAATCCAGCAGTTACGGAACAGATAATGAACACTGGATGGCAAGGGCTGCCTCTAGCGGTCTGTTCAGTTGTTGAACGTGGCTTTCTCGCTGTCCCTCCAGACACACAGAAGCTCTGGTAGGGCAAGGGCTGTGTTTGTGTTGCCAGAGTTTAGTTTTTCCTCCATTGCATCCTTAGCGTCTAGCACGGTGCATGGTGTGGTAGGCCTCACGTAATCATTTGTGAATGAATGAATGAATGAATGAATGACTCTTATGACTGCAGGGGGCTACAGAGCTACAGTGCAAGGGGATGTCCCCTGAATGAGGCAGGTCAGGGAAGCATTTCTGCAGGTGGCAAGGATTTGAGTTTTAAAACACCTCTAGGGGGTTATTCAGGGAAATGTGTAGGGAAAAGCATTCTGGCAGAAGGAACAGCATGAGCAAAGGCATGGAGACTTGAAATAGATAGCACTGGGGTAAGCTAGGAGTTTAAGGTGCGGCTCCCAATTTTTAGTGTAACCTGGTATTTCTCAACCTTCTTTTCATTATCATCCTGCTAAGGAGACTCTCTAGACATACTTTGCCTAATTGCCCTCCTTATAAATATAATATTTTAATATGACTGAGATGCTGTATGTCTGCTTATGTCCCATGTGTATCTGTGTTGTATACATTAAGGAGTCAGAGGCCAGGTGCAATGGCTAACACCTGTAATTCCAGCACTTTGGGCGGCCGACACAGGAGGATTGCTTGAGCCAGGAGTTCAAGACCAGCCGGACCCAGTGTCTACAAAAGCAGCACAGTAATTAGTGGGGCCTGGTGTCATGCGCCTTTGGTCGCAGCTACTCAGGAGGCTGAAGCAGGAGAATGGCTTGAACCTGGGAGTGTGAGCTTGCAGTGAGCCGAGATCGCGCCATTGCACTCCAGCCTGGGTGACAGAGCCAGACCCTGTCTCAAAAAAAAAAAAAAAAAAAAAAAAAAAATTTAAGGCCGGGCGCGGTGGCTCAAGCCTATAATCCCAGCACTTTGGGAGGCTGAGACGGGTGGATCACGAGGTCAAGAGATTGAGACCATCCTGGTCAACATGGTGAAACCCCATCTCTACTAAAAAAAAATACAAAAATTAGCTGGGCGTGGTGGCACGTGCCTGTAATCCCAGCTACTCAGGAGGCTGAGGCAGGAGAATTGCTTGAACCCAGGAGGCGGAGGTTGCGGTGAGCCGAGATCGCGCCATTGCACTCCAGCCTGGGTAACAAGAGCGAAACTCCGTCTCAAAAATAAACAATTTTAAAAAGGTAGTCAGAATTCTTTTCCTCTCAAGAAGCGAACTTCAGCCCTAAGGGTGAGGAGTGCTGCTGTCCTGTTGAGAACACCGGGTGTCATCCCAGCGAAAGCCTGTCCTTGTCAGAGCCCAGACCCCGCACCCTGTACCTCCTGCTCCCCCCCGCCCTCTGCAGCGGGGGCGCCGCCCCAGTGCCCCCGGGCCCAGGTCCCTCGGCAGCCAGCTTGGTCCTGCTTCTTGTTCTGCAGCCATCATTGAAAAGAAGACCAACGAGCTGCTGCTGTCGGAGACCTACAGGCGCATCCTGGAAGTGGAAGGGGCAGAGACCGAGGTCCCGCCACCCTTCGTTAACCCCTTCTGGGGCGGCTCCGCCCTCCTCAAGCCCCCAGAACCCATCAAAGCCATCCCCCCGGTGCTGGGGGCCGACCCCTTCAGCGACAGGTTGGAAGATGGTGAGTTCTCTCTCTCCCGATCTGTGCAGGTTGCCAGGAAGCCTGTGCCTTCGGCTCTGGGGAGGCTGTGTCCAGGTACCCAAGAGGGTCTGCAGTGTCGAGCCTCAGTTTCCCTTCTTTATGAGCCCTTGTGGCCCACCAGCTCCCTTGAGTGCCATCTTGGCTGTGGCCACTTGATGTCATTTGCTTGGGGACTTTTCTCTATGACGCTAGGGTGACACAGATCTTGACGTTTAGTTATTTTGGATATTTTTAAAAGTCACAACTACCTTTTGATCATTTAAAATGAACCTTAACATATCAAACGTTTACAAATTGGCACGTTGTGGATAGACAGGGTTTCCAGACTCCATGTCTCATGCTCACCCTATCTGTGCCCTTGAGTCTCACTCAGCCCATCACCTCCCTTTCCCTGACCCATTGTGCCCCCGAGGCCCCATTCTCGGCCCCTCCCCATTTTTGTCCCCTGACCCTACGACAGAAGCAGCTTCAACGTGGTCCATGCCAGAAGCCAGACTCTCAGCCGTGGCTCTTCCCACACCGGCCCATTGATCCTCCTTCAGTCCCAGGGAAGAAACTCACTCATCCTCTCATGTGGGGAGCCGGGCCCTCACTCTGAAGGCGGGAATCAAATTGGCCTCATCGTTTTAGGGAGCAGTCTGGCCATGTATATGGGAACCGATCCTTCCAGAAGCACTTATTCAAGGGTCGAAGATGAAAGGTGGAGGAGTGGAGGCTGCTCATTGCAGCCCCAAACCAGAAACAAGTATAACGCTCATCCCTTAGAGACGGCTGAAATCAGGCGCGGCTCATCCACACACGCAGGGCAATTCTGGGCAGACCCCAAAAGAAGGCACGGGGCCAGTATGAAAGCACTGGGAAGATGCCCTGGATATTAAGACGAAAAGGGAAACACAGTCGGTTGCACGACAGCTGTCTGGGCCTCCTGAGAAGTACCGTATGGTATAATCCCTTCTTTCTAAAAGCATTCTCCACATATGCACGAAATACACAGGCACACACACGTGTGTGTGTGTACATATATATGTATGTGTGTGTGTGTATGTATATACGGTGTGTGTATATATGTGTATGTACACACAGACACACACACACACACACACACTTTTTTTGTGTGTGCCAGTTCTCAGCCAGGGGTGATTTCCCCTTTATGGGACATTTAACAATATCTGAAGATATTTTTGGTTGTCACAACTGAAAGTGATGGTGTTGCTGTCATCTAGTGGCCGAGGATGCTGCTAGAAATCTCACAACGCACAGGACAGCACTTTACAACCCTGATATGTAATAAGATATATGTAAAATGACAGAGAGGGAGGGAGGGAGAGGGAGGGAGGAAGGAAGGCAGGCTCAGAGGCAGGAGGAGGAGGAGGGGGAAGGGGAGGGGGAGGAGGAGGGGGAGGAGGGGGAGGAGGAGGAAGGGGAGGGGGAGGAGGAGGAGGGGGAAGAGGGAGGGAGGGGCAATGAGAGAAAGGGAAGGAGGAAGGAGGAAGGTTTTTAGATTATGCATAAAAAGCCAGAGGTGTATAAGCCGCCTATTACAGTGGATAATTCTGGACGGTGGTTTGCAGAGAACTTTGCATTTCTAAGTTAAACAATTCTGTATTGTTTGAAATTTTCTCTTACAGTGACCTTGCATGACTTTAGTAATTAGAGAAATAAAATCTTTTTTTTTTTTTTTTTTTGAGACAGAGTCTCGCTCTTAGCCAGGCTGGAGTGTAGTGGCACAATCTCTGCTCACCGCAACCTCCGCCTCTGGGGTTGAAGTGATTCTCCTGCCTCAGCCTCCGGAGTAGTTGGGACTACAGGCACCCACCACCATGCCCAGCCAATTTTTGTATTTTTAGTAGAGACAGGGTTTCACCATGTTGGCCAGGATGGTCTCCATCTCTTGATCTTGTGATCTGCCCACCTCAGCCTCCCAGTGCTGGGATTACAGGCGTGAACCACCGTGCCCGGCTAAAAAATCAATTTTTTAAAAGCTGCCCCATTTCTCTGAGCAGCATTTTAAGTGTGCCAAGGATGGAGGGTGAGACCCCCAACAAGCACACGTGCACACACATGCACGCAGGCGCACACACATGCACAGAGATCCTGTGTGTTTCAGCTGAGGAGACTGAAACGTAGCAGGAGTGGAAGCTAGGTCCGATGCCACCCATCTTAGCACAACTTCCAGAGCCCTTTCAGTTCCTAAACGGCTGGGGGGAGCAGTGGGCAGAGCTGCTGGTAAAGCTGTCCTCACAAGGTCAGAAATGCACGGATACCGTCTTCACATCTATACAGGGGAATGTCGGTGAACTTTCGGGAGATTGCAGGGACTACAGGTGTGAATTAGAAGAGAAGCCCCTTCTGGGTAATTAATTAGGAAAAGGTTCCCCTTCTGGCATATACAGCTCTGCAATCAAGTGGGGGCCGGATGTCAGCCCATCCATCTACTCCTCTCCTCTAG
This sequence comes from Saimiri boliviensis, assembly GCF_048565385.1. Taxonomy (NCBI): domain Eukaryota; kingdom Metazoa; phylum Chordata; class Mammalia; order Primates; family Cebidae; genus Saimiri; species Saimiri boliviensis. Next base: position 22,324,466 of record NC_133455.1, on the reverse strand, counting down.
GTGTCTTTGTGCAGTGCACTTCCTGAACAAGTGCACTTGGTGGCTCTGCCTCCTTCACATTAAACCAAGCATTCTTCACATCCTTGTTTGGGAGAAAACTAGCCATTGTCTGGGCAGCCCCAAGATATATATTTCCGTTCATTCTCCCCCTCCTTGAAACCTGAGAATTTCTGTGCTCCACTCCCCGGTGTTACGGAGGGACACCAAACCGGGCTTGGCCATCCCTGCCTTGGGCAGAGAGAGAGACTCGCTGGGAAGGAAGCCCCAGCCCTGGGTTTGATTTCCCAGCGCCTCACACAAATCTGCTCTTGTGCAGTGGAACAGCCCCTGGACCACAGCAGCCTTCGGCAGCTGGTGCTCGACAATTACATCCTGAAGGAGAATCGGATGAAGGAGTCGCGCGGAGACAGCCTGCCGGAGAAGGCGGACGAGCTCAGGGCCAGGAAGAGGGTGACCCTGTGAGGCGCAGGGGCCGGGCTGCCTGCACCATAACCGAAAGAATAAACGTTGTGTTCTGTAGCCTTGTACCTGTCACACACGTTACTAAGGGCTTTGGGTGCTGGGGCCGCCTGTGGGCTGGGGCGGAGGAGCGAGAAGTAAAAGCGGGACCAGGAGGAGGGAACCTTGCGAGGCCATCACAGCCCCTGGGAACCTCTGAGCTGGAGGCCAGCACGGGCCACCCCAGCCATGCAGACACAGATGCAGATGTGGTCCACCAGATGGAGCAGGGACTAGCCTCGGGGCAGGGCCCCGCTGGAGCCAAACTGTGCGTCCTGAGCCCCCGCTGGCCACCCGGGGCGCGACCAACACTCGCAAACAGGAAGTGGGAGCTGGAGGTGCCCTGGATCTGCCTGTGTGTGTGTGTGTGTGTGTGTGTGTGTGTGTGTGTGTGTCTGTTTCTGGGTGTCTGCGTCTCTGTGTGTTTGTATCTGTGTCTGTGTGTCTGTATCTCTTTGTGTATCTGAGTGTGTCTCTGTGTGTCCATATATGTGTGTACCTATATGTGTCTCAGCATATCTGTGTGCGTCTCTGTATGTCTCCATGTCTCTGTCTCTGCGTGTCTGTACTTGTGTGTGTCTCTGTATATCTGTGTGTCCCTTTGTGTCTCTGCGTGTGTGTATCTGTGTGCGTCTCTGTATGTCTCTGTCTCTGTGTGTCTCTGAGTGTCTGCACTTGTGTCTCTGTGTGTCCCTGTCTGTGCCTTTGCTTGTCTGTATCTGCATGTGTCTCTGTGCATGTCTGTGTCTCTCTGTGTCTCTGTGCGTCGGTATCTGAGTGTGTCTCTATATCTCTGTGTGCATCTCTGTATGTCGCTGTGTCTCTGTCCCTGTGTCTCTGCATGTCTGTATATGTGTGTGTCTGTATATGTGTGTGTCTGTATGTCTCTGTGTCTCTGTCCCTGTGTGTCTCTGCGTGTCTCTCTGTGTGTCTCTGTATCTCTGTGTGCATCTCTGTCTCAGTCTCTATGTCTCTGTATGTCTCTGCATGTCTGTATCTGTGTCTGTATCATGTGTCTGCATGTCTGTATCATGTGTCTCTGTCACTGTGTCTCTGTCCCTGTGTGTCTCTTCATGTCTGTATCTGTGTGTCTGTATGTCTCTGTGTCTCTGTCCCTGCATGTCTCTGCATGTCTGTATCTCCGTGTGTCTCGGTATCTCTGTGTGCGTCTCTGTCTCTGTCTTTGTCTGTGTCCCTATGTGTCTCTGTGTGTCTGTATGTGTGTGCATCTCTGTATCTCTGTGCGTCTCTGCATGTCTCTGTCTCTGTGTGTATCTGTCATGGGTGGGCGTGTCACTGTGGAGCTGGGTCCAGAGTGTCTTGCCCAGAACCACGCATGACCCTGGAGTGTCCTGAGTCCCGCCTGCTCCGTGTGGGACTGCATCTCTGACTACAGGAGCCGTATACGAGGCTCTCCGCCTGGGCCGACTCTGGAGTGCAGGGAGGCTGTGAGCCGGCAGGGGCGTCACAGGGTGTGGAGCATCCTGGGTTGTGGGGGTGGGGCCGTGACTCCCCGGGTCCCTGCCCACGCAGCCTGCTGTGAAAGTGCCCCGGGTCTCTGCAGCCAGGGGATGGTTTCATTTGTCCTGTTGATGGCTCAACCCTGAGCTCCTCCCACGGGCGGCACTGTTTCACTGCGAGCCTTGAGGACTGGCTCCGGCTGTGGCTCCTCCGACCTCCTGGGCCTTTGCCATGACCCCAGCTCCACTCCCTCGCCCAATTGCAGCTTGTTCCCATCATGTCATTGACTTGGGTTGTGTCCTGGGTTCTTGGGATTCTCTCTTTTGTTTTTTTAGACCAAGTTTCATTCTTGTCACCCAGGCTGAAGTGCAGTGGCGCCATCTCAGCTCACTGCAACCTTCACCTCCCCGGTTTAAGCGATTCTCCTCCCTCAGCCTCCTGAGTAGCTGGAATTACAGGCCCCACAAGCCTGTCTCTAATAAAAATATAAATTAGACAGGCGTCTGTAAATTAGACACCTGTCTAATTTATATTTTTATTAGAGACAGGCTTTCTTCATGTTGGTCAGGCTGGTCTCGAACTCCTGACCTCAGCTAATCTGCTTGCCTCAGCCTCCCAAAGTGCTGGGATTACAGGTGTGAGCTACTGCGCCTGGCCGGACTCTCTCTTTTTTTTGAGACGAAGTTTGGCTCTGTTGCTCAGGCTTGAGTGATCTCAGCTCAGTGAGTGGCGCGATCTCGGCTCACTGCAGCCTTGCCTCCTGGATTCATGTGATTCTCCTGCCTCAGCCTACTGAGTAGCTGGGATTACAGGTGCCTGCCACCACGCCTGGTTAATGTTCGTAGTTTTAGTAGAGACCGGGTTTTGCTGTGTTGGCCAGGCTGGTCTCAAACCCCTGACCTCAAGCAATCCACCCAACTCGGCCTCCCAAAGTGCTGGGAGGGTTCTTGGGATTCTCTTGAGAACCTGAAGTGCCTGAAGTCCACTCCCTGCTTGTGCTCAGGTTTTCCTCCAGGGAATCTCCCTCCCGTTTCCAGGCTGTGTGGCTCAGCAGGGCTCTGATCTCAGCTGCCCCAGCACAGGCTGATCAGTTGAGCCAGGCCTGTCCACCTGAGCACTGCCCCTGCCAGTCCACTGTGATAGGCTCAGGGGTGTCAGGTGCCCTGGAGGGATCCTATGAGGCCCTGTTCTGATGTTTGTGTGGAGCTGGGAGAGAGGAGTGTGCCCTTCTAGGATCGCTGAGTGGCTGGAAAAGGGGCAGGAGCTACTCTTAACTATTTTGCCACTGCCAAGAGCGGAGCAACGTGACAGAAAACAGAGGCCTCCCGAGCCTCCGAGGGCACTGCCTGGGCTCCTGGATGCAACTGTGCCTGAAGCCCCTGGACTTAGTGATTTGAACCTATTTCTTTTTTTCTTTTCTTTTTTTTTTTTTTGAGACGGAGTTTCGCTCTTGTTACCTAGGCTGGAGTGCAATGGCGCGATCTCGGCTCACCACAACCTCCGCCTCCTGGGTTCAGGCAATTCTCCTCCCTCAGCCTCCTGAGTAGCTGGGATTACAGGCACGCACAACCATGCCCAGCTAATTTTTGTATTTTTAGTAGAGACGGGGTTTCACCTTGTTGACCAGGATGGTCTCGATCTCTCGACTTCGTGTTCCACCCGCCTCAGCCTCCCAAAGTGCTGGGATTACAGGCTTGAGCCACCGCGCCCGGCAATCTTTTTTTCTTTTCTAAGAGACAGAGTCTCACTCTGCCACCCAGGCTGGAGTGCAGTTCACTGCAGCCTTGACCTTCTGGGCTCAGGCGATCCTCCCACCTCAACCTCCTGGGTAGCTGGGACCACACGTACACACCACCATGCCTGGCTATTTATTTTTTTGTAGAGATTGGCTCTCACTATGATGGTCTAGGCTGGTCTCAAATTTTGGGGCTCAAGTGATCCTCCTGCCTCAGCTTCTCAAAGTGCTGGCATCACAGGTGGGAGCCACCACACCTGGCCCTGTTTGTTTCTTACATTGAGACTCTTGCAGCCATAATAGGCCTGAACGCTCCAACCATGAGGGTGGGCATCAAGCAAGGGTCGGTTCACATCCAGGCCCGGGCCCCAGATGGGGCCAGAAATCAGTACCACTCCCCGTGTTTGCTGGGGAAGAAGTACAGACGGCTTCTACTTTATCTGAAACTAGAAATCACCCTCTTAGGATTAGCAGGCGTGATTGCTATTGAATGACCTATGTTCCTACCACGTGTCAGGCTGCTTCCTGCTTGTCACTGTGACTTACAGGAGAAGCATTCTGATGGCATCCCAAGGGAAGGATGTCATGGAACCAAGGCCCTCTAAATGCTTGAGCTCTTTGGAACAGAGGGCTGTGGTTGTCAAGTTAACATTCTAGTAAAAAACGTGGCCCTTGATAGAAACAGTCCTGAGTGGCTGCAAAGGTCTATCTTAAATAAAGAGTCACCAAGATTCACTAATAACGACTTCAAGGCCATCACTAGCTCCTCTGCCTTTGTCTTCCTTACTCAAGGCAGTGTCTGTCGGGGGAATGTCATGACCAAATACACGACCTCCTGTTTATTGGAACACGGTCTCTGGATGGATTTCCATCTGCAGGATATGTGGCCGTGAGGTAGCTGTAGCCACCCAGGCTGCAAAGAAGATGGAGGTGGATAAACGGGGCAGCCACACAGCTAACAGACCAGGGTGGGGACAGAGGCGGTACTCGTGGGAGAGAGAGGGGGGCAGGAACCATCTGCAAAGAGGAGCCCAGGGCGCAGTAGACGGTACCCTCCTAGTCCTTCTCTTCTCCGTGGGTGATGATATGCACCAGGTTCTTGTAGTCCAAGTTGCCAGTCACGTCAGGAGGGAAGGCGGCGAACATCTGGTCAATCTGCAACGAACCAGCAAGATGTGCTGACATCGAGGGGAGGGGAGGCAAGGTGGAGGGGTGGGGGGGCTGCGGGCCGGGCCTGAGTGGAACCGACAGTTGTGGGGCAGGGGGTGGGAACCCGGACCACTCAGAACGTCCTCTGGGAAACGACTTCCCCAGCTCCTTCAGGGCCCCCTGGCACAAGGCCATGCCCTTTCTGGGGCAGCCCACAGCCGGCGGATCGGGTTGGTGTGAGGGGTATAAAGGCGCGGCCATCTCCCCGGACTTGGGACTTCTAGGGAGAGCTGCGGAACGAGCTCCCTCCCCGGGGAGCCAGCGGCGCAGGTCTTTGGGCCTGAATCTTGGCCCAACTTCTTCCTCCATGCAGTTTTCCTTCCTTGCTCTTCCCTGTTCTTCCTTCCTTGACCCCAAGGGCCCTCCCAAGTAAACATCGTGCAGAGCTGTCCCTGGAAACGCAGCCTTCCCCCCGGGATGAAGCAGCTCCAGGGGCTGGGCCGGTTATACAAGGGAGCAGGATGGGGCGATCGTTTCATGCTCGAGGCAGGTCTCTGCATCGTGAGGAAGGCAGAATCTGCAGTCACGCAGACCTATGTTTGAAGCCAGGCCCTGGCATGCACTATGAGTGTAGTTATTTTATTTTATTTTCGAGATGGAGTATTGCTCTGCTACCTAGACTACAGCAGATGGAGTGCGCTGGCTCGATCTCGGCTCACTGCAACCTCTGCCTCCCGCGTTCAAGCAATTCTCGAGTCCCAGCCTCCCGAGCGGCTGGGAGTATGGGCGTCCGCCACCATGCCCAGCTAATTTTTGTATTTTTAGTAGAGGCAGGGTTTCATCATCTTGGCCAGGCTGCTCTCAACTCCTGGCCTCAAGTGATCTGCTTGCCTCGACCTCCCCAAATGCTGGGATTACAGGCGTGATTGCTGTTATTTTAGACAAGTGACTTGACTTCCCTGGGTCTCAGTTTGCCCATCTGTAAAATGACAGTTATGCTAGTCCCTGCCTCCTAGAGGGGCACAGAATGGAATGAGGCCAGGGCTCCGAAGATGATATCTGGTTCTCTGTCAGTGTGGGGTCAGGGGTGCTTTGGGCAAGAGGGGGAGATGGAGCCCCCTGGAGGTTGAACCCAGGAGCTGGGGTGCAGGGAGTGCTCAGAGGACCCCATTACCTCCTCCTTGGAAAACCTCTCCGCCTGCGTGGTCAGCATGTCCCGAACGCTGCAGAGAAAGAAAAGCAGGTGTTGGTGTCAGGTGTGTGTGTGTAGGCGGGCGGGGACAAGCGGGGAACCCCCTCCTCCCCACAGACCCCACTCACTAATCAGCCTTTAGCACCCCTTTGCCTTCAGGGTCAAACACTTTGAATGCGTTGAGAATGGTTTCCTCAGGGTCCGCTCCTGAAATGGAACATAGGGCTTACATGTACTGGGGGTGGCTGGGAACCAGTGGCACCCCAGGCAGCAGGACCCAAGTCTCCCCAGAAATGAAGGGGCCAGAGCAAGACTGCTTTGCATGGAGGGAAAAGACCCTGCTTTCATTTGGTCGGCGAGCCTCTGTGTATGGAAAGAGAGGGCTGAGAACCCAAGGTCAAACATGATCTAGATTTGAAAGTCTGGGAATCGAATCTTAACTCACGCCTTTGCTAGATGTGTGGCCTCAGACAAGTGACTTTCTGTCTCTGAGTCTCAGTTTCCCATCTGTAAACTGGAGATAAGAATAGAGCTTACCTCCTAGTTGCTATTAAGGAGGATAATGCATATAAAGTGGCTAGCATGAGGTTTGACTTAGGTAAGTCCTGGAGCTCTGTTTTTTTTTGTTTGTTTGTTTTATTTTTTTGTTTATTTTGAGACAGAGTCTCACTTTTACGCAGGCTGGAGTGCAGTGGCACAATCTCAGCTCACTGCAACCTCCGATTCCCGGGTTCAAGTGATTCTCCTGCCTCAGCCTCCTGAGTACCTGGGACTACAGGTGCATACTACCATACCCAGCTAATTTTTTTGTGTTTTTAGTGGAGATGAGGTTTCACCATGTTGACCAGGCTGGTCTCAAACTCCTGACCTCAAGTGATCTGCCCATCTCAGCCTCTGAAAGTGCTGGGATTACAAGCATCAGCCACTGCACCCAGCCAAGTTGCTGTTTTTATTATTTTTTTCCAGTGGTGCTTTATCTCTTTGAAAGCTAACCATCTTCTGCCAGCCCCTCTGAAGACACACAGACAGACAGACAGACAGACAGACAGACAGACAGACAGACACACACACACACACACACACACACACACACACAACCTTACCCTTAAGTTTCTCCCCGAACATTGTGAGGAACACAGTAAAGTTAATTGGACCCGGGGCCTCCTTGATCATTTCATCAATTTCTTCATTTTTCACGTTCACACGCCCTAGGGTAGGAAACACACACTCAGGTTCTCCAAACTGGGGGAGAAAGAGCCATCGTGACACTGCCACTGGCTCCTGGGATTCCACTGCAAGAAATCTGGTCTAGAAATAATCAGAGATGGGTTGGGTGGAAGCAAAGATCTTATGTGAGAAGATGTTCTTGACAGTGTTATTTATAAGAACCAAATGACTGGAAACAACCTGACGTGGGAAGGGGTTCATTATTTTTTTTTCTTGCAGATAGGATCTAGCTCTGTCTCCCAGGCTGGAGTACAGTGGTGCAATCTCAGCTCACTGTAACCTCCGCCTCCCGGGTTCAAGCGATTCTTGTGCCTCAGCCTCCCAAGTAGCTGGGATTGCAGGTGCATGCCAGCACGCCCAGCTAATTTTTGTGCACATATATATGTCTATATATATATTGGAGAGACATGGTTCTGCCATGTTGCCCAGGCAGGTCTCAAACTCCTGCGCTCAAGTGATCCTCTGACCTCGGCCTCCCAAAGTGCTGGGATTATAGGTGTGAGCCACCACGCCTAGCCAGTTCGTTATACTTAAAATAGTGTCTTCAGAACCTGGAACATTTGATGTAGATATTTTCATTTTTCACTTAAATAGGAAAGGCTCATGTTGTAAATTAGCCCTTCACAGATGGAGGCAGGAGAGACAGATCAGGATGACCTGAGGGAACTTTTTCAAGTTAAACCTGCTGTAACCTCCAGCTTTGGAGAAGATTTACCTGCTCCAGTCCTGCCACAAGCCTCCCTTTGTGCGAATAAGAAAAATCTGTCACTTTTTAAGCCAATGAATGTTTTAAGTATAAAAAGCTACACTCACTCCAAATGCGAAGAGTTCCCTGTAGAATTGTGCAGTGCATGGTTGTGTGTGGTTGCCCTGAGTTCTAAGGTCAGGAGCAAGCGGTGGTGGTGGGTAGCAGATTGGACATGCATATTTTGAAGAAACTCCATGTACTCATGTTCACACTGTTGAGACGATACATTTTAGAAGAAGAATTCAAAATAGAATGATTCTAATAATTAAAAACACTAAAACCCAAACCAAACAGACATGTCTAGAGAGATTTAGAGAAAAGAAACTGAAACATTCACAGTGGAATACGACCTTCTGGGTGACGTCGCTTTCTCCTTCGGACTTTTCTGCATTTTCCCCATTTTCTGCTATGAGCTGGCATTACATTCAAAATCACACAAAAAAGTTATTTCAAGAGAAAAAAGGTATGTGAAGCCACTCAAAGACGCAACACTCCTTTCCCATCCCCCGAAATTGGTCTTAAAGGTCAGTTGCGGTGGAGCTGTTTCTTTGGGAATTACACCATCTTGACCTTTTCTGATGGTCCCACTTCCTGCCCCTCATGGATGAGGGATAAAGAGACCCTCCTGCAGGAATGGGGGGGTGGGTGACATACCAAGGGCAGCAAAGGTGTCTCTCAGATCGTTCTTGTCGATGAAGCCATCCCTGTTCTGGTCCATGATGGTGAAGGCCTGGGGAAGGGAAGTGATTGGCAGCTCAGCCTGGGAGAAACTGGCAGAGCTGCCCAGGAGGTTGGGCCAAGGACTTGGCAGGAGCAGGATTCTGGGATCTTCAAAGATCCTCGTAGGACCTCAAATCAAAAGTCAACAACTAATCCAATAGTTTCTTCAAAATGGAATGCCTCGTATGGCCCAGCCGTTCTGCTGCTAGATACATAGGCAAGAGAATTGAAAGCAGGTCCACATAACAGCCTGTATACAAGCCGGGCGCGGTGGCTCACGTCTGTAACCCCAGCACTGTGGGAGGCTGAGGCAGGTGGATCACTTGAGGCCAGGAGTTCAAGACCAGCCTGGCCAACATGGAGAAACCCCGAGTCTACTAAAAGTACAAAAATTAGCCAGGTGTGGTGGGACATGCCTGTAATCCCAGCTACTCAGGAGGCTGAGGGAGGAAAATCGCTTGAACCTGGGAGGTGGAGGTTGCAGTGAGCTGAGAATGCACCACTGCACTCCAGCCTGGGCAATGGAGCGAGACTCTGTCTCAAAGACAAACAAACAAACAAAACCAAATGAGGAATCATGGCTATGTTTTTTGAGTTCTTAGCATCCCCTGCCCATGGCCCGGCAGCTAATTCTGGAGGTTGGGGCAGAGTGAGGGAAAGAGGCGAGTGTAGCTTTCCCCCTGGAAAGTGACTATCTCAAGTTCAGATATGACACTTGTCTCAGGAATTTCTCTTTCCCTATGGGACACGGCATTCCTGCGGTCTGAATGTTAGGGAGGACAAAGGTACTACAGTTCATGTCCTGTTTGGAAGCCCCAAGTGGTTTCCTGTTTGATATAAAGCACACTGGAGTAGGGCGCGGTGGCGCACGCCTGTAATCCCAGCACTTCGGGAGGTCAAGTCAGGAGAACTGCTTGAGCCCAGGAGTTTGAGACCAGCCTGGGCAAACAGGGAGACCCCACCCTTACAAAAATCACAAAAAATTAGCTGGGTGTGGTGGTGTGCATCTGTGGTCCGAGCTACTCAGGAGGCTGAGGTGGGAGGATTAATTGCATCTGGGAGATTGAGGCTGCAGTGAGCCGTGATTGTGCCACCGCACTCCAGCCTGGGTGACAGAGTGAGACCCTGTCACAGAAAAAGAAAAAAAGAAGCAGACTGATTTCTTTAGCATCATTTTAGCACAGTTCCCTCTGGAGAGCCAGGTGGGAGGGTGGATGAGTCAGTGTGAGGCCTCACGACTGCCTGAGATGAATTCAGAGCCTGTCCTTTCAAGCTCGTGTGCAGTTTGGTCTAACTGGTACTTGGGTTCTTTGTAGAAGTTCCGTTGCCATCGAATGCGATGGGGTTTCAAACGGGGCTAGTGGTTAATAATCAAAGACTGCAAAATTTAAAACCCTGAAGATACTGCTTTTCATCCCTCAGACTGGCAAAAAAAAAAAAATTGTGACTATTAACACGCAACGTTGATGGAACTGAGGGGAAAGGCGCTCTCCTCCCGAGGCTGCTGGGCATAGGAGTGAGTGCTGTGGTTTCGGAGGCCGTGCGGACCGGCGGTTCTGCCTGGTTTTCGTTCTTTGGTTGTTGTTGTTTTACGCTCCTCTGAGGCCGCAGTTCTGCTTTTAGGAATTTACCCCCGAAGAAATAACCAGATACAAGCAAAGAGGTGTTGCTTATAATAGTAAAGCGTTATAAACAAATGCCACATTTAACCATAGGAAATGGTTTAAATACACGATAGGAAATGTTAATGGTGAATTTCTCAAAGAAAAAAATGCAGGGAGTAATCAGCGGGCATGGACGATGATAACTTTGTTTAATAAATATATACGTAGGTCACAAAAATGCCTTGAAGGGCATATACTAAAATGCGAACTGATTATCTCTTGGCAATAGAATTGTAGGTAATTTTTATTTCCTTTTTTGTGCTTTTCTGAAAAATTTTCTGACATTTTTCAACAAGGAATATATTTTACTTTGATATTCAGTGAAGTTATTAAAAATAGTTTCTTTTAAAAATTTACACATCCATTTAGGCCGAATTTGGGATTGTTTGGAGGATAGAAGCAGCGAATCAAAGGCCCTTGCTGGGAATCTGGAACAAAAAAGTGTTCCCTCTCACAGTGGGTTTTCCATCCAGGCGGATGATTCAACAGCGGCACCCACCTCCTTGAATTCCTGGATTTGGGTCTGTTCGAACATGGAGAACACGTTGGAGTTACCCTCGACTCTCTTCTTTGCTTTCTTAGGTGCCTGGGGGAAAAAAGCATCGATTAAGAGAGTGAGGGGCTGGGAGTCAGAAAACGAGGTCAGGCCCTTCTCTGGGTGAGTGCCAGCTGCTCATCTGTGAAATGGGGGTACAGCGCCCACACTCAGGTCTCAAAATGGTGATACTGGAGGGAGCAAAGGACATGACATGAAGTTTCTCCAGAGTCCCCAGTCCCAGTGGATCGCAAGCGTCTGTGCATCTTGCAGTGGCTCCTTCGCCAACCAGAAGGCACAGGTTTGTCCCTGGGGATTGAGGCTGCACCTGCAGATCAACCCTGCAGGATCCAGCCGCTTTTGTTCCGATGCATTTCACAAAAAGCTCAGTAATGTACAGAAGCAGAATTGATCGGAGGGAAGGAAAAAGTCAGGCTCACTAAGCCATGATGAATGCCAAGATGAAATGACAGTTCTTCAGGGTGTTAAAACCCAGCTGCGCCCCACACCCCACAATTTTCCCTTGATCCAAATGGCAGCAAAACCTCCTCTCTGAATTCTCTGTCCCTGCACCAAGTCAACAAGGCAGAGAAGAGCGAGATCACCTTTCTTCCCCACCCCATTTCTCTCTGACTTTAAATAACAGCAAATGCTTCAACACTGTGCATACGCATTATTTCATTCTCATAACCGCTCTGTCAAGGGGACACTATTATTATCATCCCCATTTGACAGGGGAGACAACTGAGACTGAGAGAGGTTGGGTCACTTGCCCAAGATCACACAGCCATACACACACAAAAGGCAGAGCTGGAGTTGAACTTGGGCATTCTGACTCCGGCGGTCCTGCCCCTAACCACTCTCCCTCCTGTGCTAACCCCGATTTGGAGGCTGCCCATTTCAGGAGGGAGACACCTAACCCAACAGCACAGAAAGAAAGGTTTTAAATTTGCAAGTTCAAAAAGTGAAAACACAAACATTCTTTTTCCCAGCTGCCTGAACAAGAGAAAAGAATTACAATTTGATCCTTAAAAGCGTTCAATCCCATTTTGCAAGCCCTGAGAGTTATTGATTCCTCGAGAGGTCAGTAGACAAGGCATAAAAAAGCCAACTCTCTTATTTTGTGTTTGTGAGTCCCCAGGAGCTGCTGTTATTTGTGGCCTATCGGGGCATTGATTGGGGTTCCTCTGTGCGTGCTGCCCACGGGGCTTTTTCCAGGAGGGGCTGGAGGCTTTGAGAGCTGCCTTCCTCTCCCTCTGCTGTAGTCCCTCGCTTACAGTGGCTTCCGCTCCTCGCCCACCTGGCATCACCACCTCCTGGAACCCTCGTACTCACCATGGTGGAAGGGACCCAGCACTGCCTCCCGAGAAGAATTCCACACTCCGCCCAGCCCTCCACAGCCCGGGAACAATAAATACTTCCTCCCCGTGTTTAAAAATAACCCCATGACCGCTTTTGGCAGTCATAGGTGAGGCGGACACCACCTAAGGCCCCCCCACCCCATGCCGTTCTTCTGAAGTAAGGGTGGCTCACTTGCCACTGGGTGACACGTGAGCCCCCAAAAAGGCATTCAAGGTTAAAGAGGCAGTAGCTGGGTCATGGTCACAGGGAGAGACGTGCGTGCGCTCGGCAGTGCTGGGGCTGGGGACACTTGTGCTTGTCAATTTTGAGAAAGAAAGTGTCGGGGCAGGAGCCTGCTAAAACGCTCGTTTTATTGGCCTGGGTCTGGCCTCAGGGCCTTTGCACCTGTGTGCCCTCTACCTGGAATGCCATTCTGTCTATCATCACACGGCTCCTCCCTTCACCACCTTCACTGCATCTCTGCTCAGACGCCACCTTTGGAGTGAAGCCCCTCTGGCCACACTATTTAAAATAACCATGGAGGCTGGCTCTGTGGCTCATGCCTGAAATCCCAGCACTGTGGGAGGCCAAGGCGGGAGGATTGTTTGAGCCCAGAAGTTTGGGACCAGCCTGGGCAACATAGGGAAAATAGGGAGACACCTGTCTCTGCTTTAAAAAAAAAAAAAAATTAGCTGTGAATGGTGATGCATGCCTATAGTCCCAGCCATTCAGGAGGCTGGGACAGGAGGATCACTTGGGCCTGGGAGGTTGAGGCTGTAGTGAGCCATGATCACGACACTGCACTCCAGCCTGGGTGACAGAGCAAGACCCTGCCTCAAAACAAACAAACAAAATAGCCCTGCCCCCCATCTCCCTTCTCGGCTTTGTTCCTCTGCGCAGCGTGAGAAGGTGCCTCACTCTGCAGCGTACTGACTCGTTTCGTTCAGTGGCCGTGGAGTGTCAGCTCAGAGGCCGGGGATCGCGTTAGTTTCTTTCACCACCTACCGTCTCCCCGGCTCCCAGATCGTGATGCACACAGCAGCAGCTCCAAAAGGAGTTATCTATTGACTGAAGAAATGACAAATCTCACTGAGTGCTGGCACCTGCCAGACACCATGTGCTCATGGCTCCCGCTCATAATTTTCCAACCACCCTGGAGGGTGAGGACCACTTCATCATCCATGCCCCCATTTTACAGATGAGGAGACAAAAGCTCAGAGAGGTGAAGTGAGCTGCCCAGAGTCACACGGTGATGGAGCTGGGCGTGGACCCCTCTGGAGGCCCGTTTGTCTCCAGAGTCCGGGCTCTTTAAGGGCCTTGAAAACTGCAGCTGCTCTCAGAATTCGAGGTGTTATTATATAATACTCTTAATCAAGACAGCTTTCCAGCTGGGTGCGGTGGCTCATGCCTGTAATCCCAGCACTTTGGGAGGCTGAGGTGGGTGGATCACCTGAGGTCAGGAGTTCAAGACCAGCTTGGCCAACATGATGAAACTCATCTCTACTAAAAATAAAAAATTAGCCTGGCGTGGTGGTGCGGTCCTGCAGTCCCAGCTACTCCTGAGGCTGAGGCAGGAGAATCGCTTGAAGCTGAGAGGTGCTGGTTGCAGTGAGCCGAGATCGTGCCATTGCACTCCAGCCTGGGTGACATAGCGAGACTCCATCTCAAAAACAAAAACAAAAAAACTCCAAACCAAACCAAAACAAAACAAAAGGTGGCTTTTCTCCTGTGCCCTCAAAGACAGCCTTGGGATTCCAGGAGCAAGAACTCGGGACTCGGAATCATTGTGGTTATTTAGTGGCTGTGGGTGGCAGACCTGAGCGCCAGATGTCATGCCTCTAAGAAGGAGAATGTCCCTCTGTCCTCCCAATGGTGTGGGCACAGGGCTGATGGCTGAACGAGCATTCATCCCCTTAATTGAGCCCAGTGCAAAGCAACAAATTCCCGGCCCTCGTGGTGCTAAGTGTGAGGGGAAGATGGACAAAGAGAAAGTAAACAGATGCACAACCCAGAAAGTTGCAGGCAGCGACGGATATCATGCAGGGACGCGGTGGAGGCATGGCAGGGCCAGGAGAGCCTCGGACAGCGGCACAGATGGTTCCTCCAAGTAGAGTCTGCAAAGGGGGCTTCGGGCAGCGGGCACAGCACATGCCTCAAAGGAGGGAGAATTTTGGAGGCTTTGAGGAACAGAAGGTCCCGTGGGGCTGGAGTTTTCCCAAACATAAAAAAAGAAATCAGTTTTCTTATTAGGTTTTCCAGAGGGTAAAAGGAGGTGAGGCCTGGGAAATCGTAGCTATCACTCACTCCCTTTCTCAGGTGGAAAAAAATCTCAATTTGGCAGCACACAAACCCAAGGACCATTTATGACTGTGACGGAACAGAGGCGTGGGTTTTTTTCTTCTCTGCAGCCACACGTGGGTTAGAACTACCCAGGAGCCCCTTCTGACACAGTCTTTAATAACAAAAGACGGATGAGGTCATGTGTGTGTATGCACATGTGTGCACAAAGACATGTTCGCACACGCACAGTGGCACACAGACATGTGCACGCACTGGCATCCGCATATGTGCAACACACGGATCAGGACGAGCTTTTTTCTCCAAGATTCTCTGACAACACCAGAATAAGTGTTTCCCCAGCTAATAGGCACACCACGGATTTTCGTTAAACCTCTGTGCCAGCAGTCAAGTAGCTCTAACTGGCCAAGTGAAAAGGTTGTTGCAGCCACAGAAGATGTGGAGAGTGCGTGATGGGGGCGGGCAGGCCCAGGGTGGGGGTTAGGATGGGCTGGGCCCCCAGAGGTGAGTGGGGGGCGTGTGTCCCTGAGGGATACCTGTACATCCAGGCCTTCAGAAGGGGTGCTGGGGGAACCGTTCTGGCTGGATGGGAAGAGGGGTTGTCAGTCAGGGCACTCACACTCTCAGGCCTCAGTTTCCTCATCTGGAAAACAGAGATCTCACACACCCCCGTGAGGCTGCTGGGAGGACTGAGATTATGCCTAGGGATTCCGGGAACATGGCGGCCTGAGTGGGGCACGGAACCACGTTACAGCTGAGATGTGGAGCCCATGGGCTGTGGGCTAGGCCTTGGGGTCTGTTGAGAGAACCAGAGATCCAAAGTCTCTCTCAGCAATGGGGTGAGTTTCCCCAAGGAGCCCCCAAGACCAGGCACAAGGCCCTGGGATTGGAGAATCCA
This sequence comes from Saimiri boliviensis, assembly GCF_048565385.1. NCBI lineage: Eukaryota > Metazoa > Chordata > Mammalia > Primates > Cebidae > Saimiri > Saimiri boliviensis. The sequence goes on along the minus strand of NC_133455.1, from coordinate 22,309,000 downwards.
GGGAGGACTTCGGTGTTGGTTCTGCGCAGACTGCGGGGGCTCCTTTCCGCAGCAGCCTCGAGACCCACGGGGCTGGGGAGGCCCCCGGTGGGCGGCCGGGGCTGCTGTGCCCTCGAGGCTGCCGGCGGCGGCATCGTGCTGTGACGAACAGGCCTGCAGGACCTGACACCTCTGCCTTTTTGCTCTCTGTGGGATTCCTACAGCGAATACATTTCCAGCCACCACAACCTGAGTCCCACTGAGTAGAAGAGAAAAACAACTGTGGCTTGAGGCGCTCCGAAGCCAGAAAGCAGCACACGGGGCTGATCCATTAGAATAGCACCTTCTAGAAAATCGGAAAACCACGCGTATTTGTTTCTTATTGCTGCCAGAAAAATATTATCAATTTGGTGGCTTAAAACAGCACTTCTTTTTTTTTTTTTTTTTTTTTTAAGAAAGGGTCTCACCCTGTTGCCCAGGCTGGAGTGCAGTGGCACATAGCTCACTGCAGCCTCCAACTCCTAGGTTCAAATGATCCTCCTGCCTTGGCCTCCTGAGTAGCTGGGACTATAGTCATGCACCACCACCCTCAGCTAATTTTTAAAAACCATTTTTAGAAGAGAAGGGATCACATTCTGTTGCCCAGGCTGGTCTTGAACTCCTGAGCTCAAGCCATCCTCCTGCCCTGGCCTGCAACGCGCCAGGATTACAGGCTCAAGCCACTGCACCTGGCAACATATGTACTCTCCTGCAGTCCGAAGTAGGGCTGTGCTCCTTCTGGAGGCTCCGGGAGAGAACCGTTTTTGCCTTTTCCACCTCAGAGGATTCAGAGGTTGGAGTGACGGGGAGCACGAGCCGGGGAGAGAGGGGCCGACGCTCCTGGAGCACGAGGCCCCGCGTTCCTGGCTTCGTGGTCCGCATCACTCCAGCCTCTGAATCCAACCTCTCTGGCGACTCTGCTTCCATCCTTTTTTTTTTTTTTTTTCGAGACAGGGTCTCACTCTGTCACCCAGGCTGGAGTGCAGTGACGCAATCTCGGCTCATTGCAACCTCTGCCTTTCTGGGTTCAAGCAGTTCTCCTGCCTCAGCCTCCTGGGTAGCTGGGATTACAGGTACCCCTCACCACGCATGGCTAATTTTTGTATTTTTTTTTTTCGTAGAGACGGGGTTTCACCATGTTAGCCAGGTTGGCCTTGAGCTCCTGAGCTCAAGTGATCTGTCTGCCTCGGCCTCCCAAAGTGCTGGAATGACAGGTATGAGCCACCGCACCTGGCCCCACTGACAGTTTTAAAAGAAGAGATGAAGAGAGGGAAAATATGTAAGTATTCTTTATAGAGACACACTGCTTTTAAGTAAGAATGATTTTAACCCCAAGTCGAAGGAATGAATTTGCACATAGATATTCATGCCAGCCCCACTATGTGCAGGGCGTGATGTGCATCAGTAACGCTTCATTCAGAGTAAGGGGAGGTATATACATAGTAAGCTCAGATTCAAGGAAGTGGAAACTAATGTTCAACTGTATTACAGTACATCAGTCTTCATTTTCGAAAACAGAGCAGCGTATTAATTTCATTGGTTTTTAAAGCCCAAGTATTGGTTTTCTCCAAAAAATAAAAATAAAAACAAAGCAACAAAAATCTTAGGGAAATTCAAGTGAAACCCACAAATGACTTCCTAGAGCTTTAAGACCTGATTGTCAAATTCAAAATGAAGTGAATGAATTGCAGGAGAGGTCAGTTTTGTCGTGGTTTAAATAGTGGCCTAGAAGATGATATCTTGGGAATATCATGAAGCAAAATAATGAAGAATGTAAATAATCGAACAGTCCAGAAACAGAAGCCAAAAGTAAGCAAGTAATACAAGAAAAGCTTCTTCAGCACAGAAGAGAAGGAAATCTGCAGGTTGAAGGAACTCACAACTCCAGGCTGGAAAGATAAGAAGAAACACACACCAAGGTGTGTCCTGGCAAGATTCACAAACTCCAAGGATTAGGAGAATATCTGGCCTACTTCGGGCAGAGAGAACAGAACTCTAGTGGGAAAATCAGACTGGTGTGGTACTTCTCGGCAACACTATCAGCAAGGATAGAGAGAACAGAGGGCTCTGACCCACAAGCCTGACAAGGTATTGATCAGCTGCCAGATTGACGACTGGGGGATATTTGCTTTTGATTGGATGGCCTGACATGGTAGCTCAGGGCTTCATAATCGGACTAGCCAAGATTTGAATACAGGCCAACAGTGTGACTTCAGACAGGCTGCTTCTCCTCTCTGGGTCTCAGTTTCCTCCTCTGTAAAATGGGATAACAGTACTCACCTCCTAGGGCTGTCATGAGGATTAAATCAGAGAGTGCATTCAGAAATATTTGATGGCAGTGCCTCACACCGGTAATCCCAACATTTTGGGAGGCTGAAGCTGGATCACTTGAGCCCAGGAGTTGGAGACCAGGCTGGGCAACATGGCAAAAACCCATCTCTGCCAAAAAATACAAAGATGAGCTGGGCGTGGTGGTACACACCTGTATTCCCAGCTACTCAGGAGGCTGAGGTGGGAGGATCACTCGAGCCAGAGAAGTTGAGACTGCAGTCAGCTGTGTTCGCACCAGTGCACTCCAGCCTGGGCAACAGAGAGAGACCCCGTCTCAAAACAAAAAAAGACATATGAATAAACAGGTAAAAAATTAATCTGAGCTGTGAGAAGTCAGGATAGAGGCGGGCAGTGACGAGGAGGCAATGTTAGGAGTGGGACAGCCGAGTTTAGCCAAAAAAAAAAAAAAAAAAAAAAAGAATTACAGAACATCCAGTGAGAGCAGAATTTGAGAAAAGTAATTAGGGGCCTCTTGGGGGAGCTGGGAATGGTGTGAGTCTTGATCTGGGTGTGTCACATTTGTGAAGATTCACGGGGCTGCACATTTACGACCTGTGCACTTGTCTCCGTGCATGCTACACGCCCCCAAATTAAATTAATATGATGTGAGCAAACACATTCTTACTATAAAATAGTTGAAAATGTTACAGAAGATATTGACTAACACCCCCCTTCCCATCACGACAACCAAAGCCTCCCCAAAAGGAACAGCGTTTGCAGCTTCGTGTGAATCCTTTTGTTCTTCGCTTTTAAAATTGAGACAGCAAAGTGCTCGTCTAGTGAACGGTGTCCGGTGAAATGAGTTTCTCCACAGGCGCACACCGTGTTACCACCACCCGGGGCCAGGACGCAGAACATTCCAGCCCCAGAGCTTTTCCTTGCGTTCCTTCCAGCCGCCCGCCCTGAAAGTCAGCACCGCTCGGCCTCCAGCCCCGCAGAGTAGTTTTGCCATTCTAGAACTTCAGCAGATTCTTCCCAGACATTTTTTAAATAAAATTTTTATTTAAGAATTTATTTAAAAAGTGGCAGTGTTCGGCTTTCCCTGCCCCTAATACACTGGTTACAACAAGGAAACTGAGATTAGTGCATTACTATTGAGCAAACTCCTGGCTTGATTTGGATTTCACCAGCTTTTCCTCTGTGGTCCTTTTGCTGTTCCAAGATCTAATCCAGGATATCACATTGCATTTAGCCTTCCCAGCTCTCTCTCTGTCTCTCTCTTTCTCTCTGACACACACACACACACACACACACACACACACACACACACACACTATATATATATGTGTATTTTTTCACAATAATGATGTCATACTATGCAAACAGAGATACACATTTTCATGTTAATGGTATCATAACTCGCACATGCGCACACATATGTCCCCGCCACCTGAACTTTCCCACTGTGTGGTGGGCTTTGGAGACCTATTTGCAGTCCCTACCTCACTGATGATGGCGGTGTGGCCTCCCCGCCAGCTGAGCCAGGCACACTTAATACACACCCAGAGCAGCAGAGGTGCCAATGACAACAAAAACCCAACAAACTTTTTGGGAAAGGGTATAAGGAGATAGATACATATATATATATAATCTCCTTTGTCCCACCGGTGACAAAGTGTCAATCTATTCTTCCTTTAAAAAGTGTGTGTATATATGTATATATCTATATACATATATACACACACTTTTTTTTTTTTTCCTGCGACAGAGTCTCGCTTTGTTCCCCAGGCTAGAATGCAGTGGTGTGATCTCGGCTCACTGCAACCTCCGCCTCCCAGGTTCAAGTGATTCTCATGTCTCAGCCTCCTGAGTAGCTCTAGTTACAGGCATGTGCCACCGTGCCTGGCTAATTTGTGTACTTTTGGTAAAGACAGGGTTTCACCATATTGGCCACGCTGGTCTCGAACTCCCGATGTCAGCTGATCTACCCGCCTCAGCCTCCCAAAGTGCTGGGATTACAGGCATGAGCCACCACGCCCGGCCAATTAATATGTATTTTTAAAAGGTCGAAATGTCATCATGGAGAAAAAACCCAAACATAGAGGGATGCTCTCTGCTGGCTGGACCATTTAGTACTGTTTTTATCTTTCATTCACTATCCGGTGGTGACAGCCAGTGTCTTTTCAGTCTTTGGGGCTTTCAAAGGTTTCACTCCAGCCCTGCTGGAGGCATATTTTAATTCGTTTCTTCTGCAAGGTTTTTTTTTTTTTTTGCCCTTTAGCTCCTGAAAGTCAAGTCTAATCCTTTACATCCCAAATTGTAAGGGAGAAAGGGGAAGGCTTTTCTATGCGCATGTCTTATAAAACTAGTGGATCACGTAAGCATATATGTTAATATCAGTGGCTTACAGAGTTAATCTAGTAATATATTAATATTTAGGACAGAGCCTGGCACAGGAGAGTGTTACATAAGTGCCCACCATGATTTCCATTGGAAGCAAGTGGATTAACCTGCCTTGGGGTGCAAGTCCCCTTTAAGGAGGGCGGTGAAGTCAGCTACCTCTTGATAGAACAAAGGCATACCAGGCCCTGCCAGCCCAAAGCTGGGTGGCTGATGGCTTTTGTCACCAAGTGATAGCCTATCTCCTTGTGTCAGGGCCCCCAGGCGTCAGTGAGAGCTGCCAAGTAGGGAGGGTGGCTTCTCTCACGAGTCAGATGTAGGTGGATCAGGCCTGTGCCCAGCAGAGATGGGTCAGCCACATAGTGGGGCACCCCTTGTGTACAGAGCACCACTGGGACAAGCAACAGCAGCTCCCCGTGCCTCAGTTTCCTCATATGTGAAATAGGAACATATAATAGAGGTCCTTACTTCAAACGTTATGAGGTTTGAATGAGTTAATTAATTACTACTTCTAAAGTTCTAGAATGCTGCTGGGCATGGTGACGTTCAGTGAATGCCAACTCTTATTCCACAGCACTGGCTGGGTACCCATGTCAGTGGAGATGGATAATACGTTAATAATAATATGCTAAAAAAATAATACGTTCCGGCCAGGTGCGGTGGCTCATGCCTGGAATCTCAGCACTTTGGGAGACTGAGGCGGGTGGATCACAAGGTCAAGAGATTGAGACCATCCTGGCCAACATGGTGAAACCCCGTCTCTACTAAAAATGCAGTCCCAGCTACTTGGGAGACTGAGGCAGGAGAATCACTTGTACTTGGGAGGTGGAGGTTGCAGTGAGCCGAGATTACACCACTGCACTCCAGCCTGGTGACAGAGCAAGACTCTGTTTCAAAAAGAAAAAGAAAAAGAAAAAAAGAAATAACATGTTCCAATACGAATTCATTTTCTCTCTTCCTCTCCCAAATCCTTTTCCTAGTAGTGACTTCACCTCTCTCTTAGGTTCCCAGACCAAAATCCTCAGCCATCTTGATTCTGCCCAACTGGTGACAAAGTCTGTCTATTCTTCCTCTAAAACGTCTTGCAAATCCATTTTCTCATGTCCTGCCCCAGCTCTGGCTTACGGTGGGAGCTCCCAACGGGTTTGGGGCCTCCGCTGTCTTGTCTTTATATCTTGCCCTTCACACACTGTGAGTCCAACTCCTTTCCCCTATACCCTATTCCGATGATGGCCTGCTCATGCTCTAGAACCCTCAGTGGCTCCCCACTACCTCAGGAGGAAATCTCCCCTCTTTGGCCTGACAGCTAAGATCTTTTAGCACTTGACCCTGTCCTACCAGAACGGTGTTATGATTGTAAGCTGGGTTCCAGGTCAGTTCCTCTGCTTCCTTGACTATGGGGCCCCTGGACAGGTGACTTAACCACCCTAAACCTCAGTCTTCACTTGATAAATGGAGAAAACTGTCACGCTAGCCTTGGAAGGGTGTCATTCAAGCGAAACTAGATAATTGTGATACTGATGATAGCAGCTAACATTACTGTGTGCTTATTCTGTTCCAAGCGCCATCTACGTGGTTACTCATGCGATGAGTGCAAATGACTTAGCATGGCACCAGGCATGGAGTACATGTACTCTGTGTGTGAGAGTGTGCGTATGGGTATGAGTGTGTGTGTATGTGTATGAGTGTGTGTATAAGTGTGTGAGTGTATGTGTGTGTGCATGTGGATGTGTGTGTGTGTGTGTACGTGTGTGTGTATGAGTGTGTGTGGTTATTATTGGTTGTCTTCCCGGCTTCATTTCCTACCCTGGCCCCCACCTCACCCTCCAGCCCGTTATTCAGGGCTCTTGGGGACAGCTGCTCTGAGCTAGTGGAGTACAAGCTATCATGTATTGAGTGCTCCAGGGGGCTGGGGGAGGCAGCCTGCCTGCCATGGCCACCACCCAGCCACGGCATAGCTTGCCAAATTGAAGTCCCAAAAGAAATCAAATCGTCATCATCCTCCCTCCCTAGAGCTCCCTGCACATCACACACTGAGCCGCGTGCCTTACCCACCCTGTGATTTAATTCTCACAACACTATGAGGAAGCTACTAATATTAGACCCATTTTCCAGATGAGGAAACTGAGGCTCAGAGAGGAGCAGTCACTCTCTAAGGCCCCACTGCTAGCACCTGGTAGCGCTGGGCTTTGACCCCAGATTGTCCGTCTCCTCCGTACACGCTTTTCCTCCCTATGGTGTTCTGGTTTCAGAGCTCGGGGATCCAGCCCCAGCTCTCACTGCCCTCCAGGATGCCAGAGCTCGGGGCCACCAGCCTCAAGCATCCAGACAGCCCTTCAGTGGCTTCCTTGTCCCTGGTATTTTTAGCCCTCGGTCACCTGTCTTGCCTGCACTGGGGACAGAGGCACCCAGACAATCCCATTTTTACTGGTGCCCTTCAGATGCCCGTGGGCTCAGCTGTCTCGGTGCCTGGCATTCCGGGGGTATTGTTCCTCTCCATGAGGCCCAGATTCCAGCAACAGCTGCTGCCCTGGCCACCTCCACCAGCTTCCCCCTGCCTGCCTGCCAGAGCCCCCTTGCTGAAGAACGTGGCACAGGGCCAGCCGAACCCGGTCCCGCATGCCTGGGCCTGGAGCTATATAAAGGCCACACTCCTGGCTCATTAGTCATCCGACCTGAGGTTGTCGGGTGAAGGACCTTTCAACAAGCCTTCAGCGCACACCCAGCTCTGCAGGCCCCTGCCTCTCCCCGGCACAGATGCAGGCGTCAGCGGGGCTTCCATTCTGGGGTAGCACGCTCAACCTGGGCTCTATGGACGTTTGGGGCTGGACAATTCTTTGCGATGGCAGAGGAGGGTGGCCCGTGCTTCACAGGATGTCCAGCCGCTTCCTCGGCCTCCAGCCAGTAGCAGCCATTAGCAACACCCCCCCCGCCCCCAAATCGCGGTATCCAGAAATGTCCTCAACGTGGCAACTGTCCTGAGAGGCATACATTATCCCAATTTCAGCCCCATGGACCTACACAGCAACCCCTAGGAAGGAGAGACAGCTTCCCTGCTAGCAGAGTTTGAGGATGGTTTAGGGATGCCTGAGTCCGCCCACCGCCTGAGGTCTCCTGGCTGGGGACTTTGGGGAAGAAGGGACATTTGGAGTTAGGACTAGGCTGGAATGTCACCTCTGCTGCTTGCTGGCCGGATGACAGAGGTCCAGTGGCGTTCCTGGGTCCCATTTCCATTAAAATGCATTGTACGGGAACACCGACCTCACGGGGGTGCTGTGAGGCCGCCACAGCTTCCTTCTTCATAATTCTGTTCTGGGGCGGGGGGTGAAGGGAATCTGTGCTGGTTCTCAGATGAAAAGTCAGGATTTTTCTGCTCACTCTTAGGGAAAAGGAGAACCCTATGGTCATAGAGTCCAAATAGTCTTCTTTTTTTTGAGAGCAGGTCTTGTTCTGCATCTCATCTCACTGCAACCTCTGCCTCCTGGGCTCAAGCAATCCTTCCACATCAGCCTTCCAAGCAGCCAGGACTACAGGCGTGTACCACCACGCAAGCTAATGTTTGTATTTTTTGTAGACATGGGGACTTGCTATGTTGCCCAGGCTGGTCTCCTGAGCTCTTCTGGGTTCAAGTGATCCGCCCTCCTCAGCCTCTCGAAGTGCTGGGATTACAGGCATAAGCCACCACGCCCGGCCCCAGATAGTCTTAATTCAGTGTGTAGAATGCCCAGCCCCAAGTGGCCGTCATAATTCAGAACTCCACGTCTGAGTGTTCACACCTAGTCTTCAGGCCTGTGGTGAGCACACAGCCACCCAGGGCCACACTCCTCCGCCCACTCTCCTGGTCTGTGCTTTCACCCTTGCCACAGAGCAGCCAGAAGGACATTAAAGAAAAAAAAAAAAACAAAAAAAAAACACACCCAGCTGGTCATCACCACCTACACCTTTTTTTTGAGACTATTCTCATTCTGTCGCTCAGGGTGATGCTCTGCCTCCCAGGTTCAAGCAATTCTCGGGCCTCAGCCTCCCGAGTAGCTGGGTGTGCACCACCACGCCTGGCTAATTTTTGTATTTTTAGTAGAGACAGGTTTCACCATGTTGGCCAGGCTGGTCTCAAACTCCAGACCTCAGGTGACCTGCCTGCCTGGGCTTCCCAAAGCGCTGAGATTACAGGCGTGAGCCACCGCGCCAGCCACCCTGGTGTTTAAATGGCTGCCCACTCTCCCAGGATGCAGACCCTTCCATCTGCCTGGATCACCCCCTCCCCTCTGTCTGGATGGGGGGTTATCACCTTAGGTACGGTGACAGTGACGTTGGGCCAGGTCCTTCATTGCTGTGGGGCTGTCCTGTGTCTCGGAAGATGTGGAGCAGCATCACTGGCCTCTGCACACCAGATGCCACCCAGTCATGACAGGCAAAGACATCTCCAGACATTGCCATGTGTCCCCTGGGGGTGCGGGTGAAACTGCCCCCGCCTGAGAACCACCTGTCTGGTGACGTTTTGTTCACTCTTCCCCAGTCTCCAGCCCCGGCTCCCCCGAGCGCTGCATTCCTCTCCCCCTCCCAGTATTGAGCCATGGCTGTATTCTACTTTTCTCTCGTCTGATTAGCTGATGAACACCCAACTTTCTGCTCGGACCATAACTCTACGGGGCAGGCACCATGCCTGCCTTGCCCACTGCTCCTTCTTCCGCACCCAGCCCAGCGCCTGGCACACGGCGGGCACCGTGTCAGCCCTGGCCGAATGGCTGCTCTCGTATGGCTCTCTCTGCATTCTACTTCATTGCTGTTATTCTGTTTCTTCCACTAGAAGGGCCCTTGGTCCCGGCACGCAGTGAGTGATCGTGACAGACTTGTCCCATGGAACCAAATTCCACCAGGACCAAAGATGATCCTGGAGTCAATCCAGGACACAAGCAGGAAGGGCCTGAACAATTCCCTGTGCTGTGTCTCCAGGGCTGAAGACATTGATCCTTGCACACCCACCCTGCTCGCCCAGGGCTCTCCAGGACAGCTAGGTCCCCTCTGGCTAAGAGAGAATGAGGGTGTCAGGCCTCAGGAGACTCTTCTTGAGATGAGTGTGAACTGTACTCTTTATCCCGTCTCCAACCATGTCATAGAGGTCCCGACCTTTCAGCTTATCTCCCCTGCCAACGCCACTCAGTAAGAAAGAGTGCGGTGATTGATTAGCAATGTCTGCCATGGACTGGGTGAAGGAAGGGTGGCATGCATGGCATTGCCACATGCTATGTATTTGCTATGCCTCCTTTGTAGGTGTCCTCTGAGACAGAAAGAAAGTTATAGGGTCATGTGTGGTAAAGAGAATCGGAGAGACTTTTGGGGTTGGGACACGCAGTAAAACAGTTTTATTTCCCCCAGGGAAAGCCAGCCAGAAAAAATTAGACCGGCCCTGTTCTCTTGGGTGACTTTGGACAAGGGAACAGGAGCCCGAGGGATTAAGGGGGAGGGTGTGCTAATACCACTGTATCCTCGTAGGGGGCCAGGGCATTTCACAAAGGACAAAAATAGACAGGAGAGAGGAGAAAGACAAAGAGATGGCTCATGGAATCCTTTTGGGAATGAAGGTGTGTGGCCAGCAAGGGCCTTGGAGGTGAGTCATGGTTTTACAAAGGGAACAGCCCCAGGGAGGGGTATGGGCTGCCTGGTACGATGCCCAGACACTGTCCTCAAGGTGAAACAGAGAATATGGAGACAAATGGAGAAAACCAGGATGATTTTAATTTGGAACAGACGACTGAGACCCTGGAGCTGTGAGGAATGTTCTGGGATGCAGGTGATGGGAACCCATTAGCAGCAGCCTAATCCAATGGGGGTTCGTTTTCTCCTAAGGAGTTGTGGAACAGGCAGTTTCCGGGTTGCTCAGCAGCTGGACATGATCGTGGACCCCAGGGCTGTCTTGGTGACTCTGTGGCTGTTCCCCCTCGGTGGCGGCAGAGCCAAAGGTCCTGTCCTCATGGCACTACGTTCAAAGCAAGGGCTGTGGGACTGTCGCTGGGGGTGGGGTAGGAGTCAGGTGCTGGTGTTTCTTTCTTTCTTTCTTTCTTTTTTTTTTTTTGAGACGGAGTTTCGCTCTTGTTACCCAGGCTGGAGTGCAATGGCGCGATCTCGGCTCACCGCAACCTCCGCCTCCTGGGTTCAGGTAATTCTCCTGCCTCAGCCTCCTGAGTAGCTGGGATTACAGGCACGAGCCACCATGCCCAGCTAGTTTTTTGTATTTTTAGTAGAGACGGGGTTTCACCATGTTGACCAGGGTGGTCTCGATCTCTTGACCTCGTGATCCACCTGCCTCGGCCTCCCAAAGCGCTGGGATTACAGGCTTGAGCCACCGCGCCCGGCGGGTGCTGGTGTTTCTTTACTGGTCAGGGAGGACAGTACCTTCATGGGGAAGCTCCTAGGAGACTTTTCATACATCTCACTGGCCAGAACAAGGTAAGGTGCCACCTCTAGACCAGGTCTGGCCTACCTGCTTTGAGATCCCAGGTTCTTTGGCCTAATCCTGAACATAACCAGAATGCTATTAGCAAGGAAAAAGCCAGCAAATGGACTCGGGGCAGGCAATGAATAATGTCTGCTCCACTCACACCCCCAATAACTGAAGTCATAGTTCCCCAATATATATGGTGGCGCACACAATGTCCTTCAACAAAATGTTTCTATAGGCCAGGCGTGGTCTCTCAGGTCTGTGATCCCCAGCACATTGGGAGCTGGAGGTGGGTGGGTCATTTGAGGTCAGGAGTTCAAGACCAGCCTGGCCAACATGGTGAAACCCCATCTCTACTAAAAATACAAAACTTAGGCGTGGTTGCACTCGTCTGTAATTCCAGCTACTCGGGAGGCTGAGGCAGAGGTTGCAGTGAGCCAAGATCACACCATTGCATTCTAGCCTGGATGACAGAACGAGTCTCTGTCTCAAAAAAAAAAAAAAAAAAAACTTCTATAGCCAGAGAGTAAGTTCAATAGGTTCCCCAGTTGCAGACTTTCTCAGAGCCTTTAACAGTAATGATGACTGCTTATTGACTATTTGCCAGGCACTTCGTCCATAGCTACATCTCTATTATTTCATTAAATCATGAGATAGTATTATCTCATTATTATCTTGTTAAATCTCATAATAACTCTAAGGGACAGAGGAGGTAGAAACTAAGAAGGGGGCAGAGTCAGGATTCGAACCCAGGATTCTGATTCTAGACTCCTATGTTGTCCTTGTACTACAGAGCAAGCATCTACTAAAAGGACAAGTTATTCCTCTCTGGGGAGATATTGAATTAAGATGAAGAGCCTAGAAACGTCCAGCTTCTCTCTTGCTATTCCTTTCTCCCCGTAGACTGCCCCTGGCTCCCGGGAGAGGATTTCAGATTAAATCTCATGTCTTCAGTGTGGACTCCCCAAACTGAAGTCTGTTCTTCTCTTTTTCTTCTTTTTTTTTTTTTGGTAACACCTTGGTTTTCTCTTTCAGGGCACTGACCTTAGTTTTTAGTTAGATGTTTCCATTTATTCGTGTGTTAGGCACTTGTCTCTTTTACTGTACTATTGGCTCCTTAAAGACTGAGGTTTTTGTTTTTGCTGCTGTAGCCCCAGCACCCAGAACCGTGCTTGGCACACAGTAAATGCACAGTAAAAATGTTGAGTCAATGAACAATCTTGAATTGCCTAGTTGCTAGGGTTTGGCTTTGTGTCCCCACCCAAATTTCATCTCCAATTGTAATCCCCACGTGTCGGGGGAGAGGGCTAGTGGGAGGTGATTGTATCATGGGCAGACCTCCCCGCCCCCGTGCTGTTCTCACGAGAGCGCTCGCTGCTTCTCTCTTAGTGTCTCCGGCCACCCTGTGGAGTGGGTGCCTGCTTCCCCTTTGCCTTCTAGCATGGTTGTAAGTTTCCTGAGGCCTCCTAGTCACACCGCCGGTTAAGCCTGCGAAACTGTGAGTCCATCAAACCTCTCTTCATAAACTCCGCAGTCTCAGGTAGCTCTTTATAACAGTGTGAAATGGACTAATATACCCACACATTTCCTCTTTCTGAAACTGCATGTGCACATTTGTTGACAGTCTGGGTGAAAACTTGGTTGGGAATTCTGGGTTTGTGGGGTGGATTTGATCAAAGGATACGTGCTAACCACAAAACCTGCGAGGAAACCCAGGGAAACCAGAAGTTCCAAATCGAGATCCCTGAGAATTGGCCTTGAATTGCAGCTGACTCCTATCAGGGTCACTCTCGGCCTTCACAGGAGAAACCCATCCGTTTCGAGAGATGGGCTCTGCTTGAATCCGGCACCTGCAGCTGAGAGAATTTTTTTTCTTGGCTCCTCTTCCTTTCTGAAAAGGCTTCCCACAGATCCATCTGGCTGCTTCCCCCCGCAGTGACCTTTCCATCCTGTTCTTTTCCAAATTTCCAGGTGTAAATTGTTTGACATGTATCTGGCCCAAGGGCTGAGCCTCCGCACTGCAGTTCTCCAAATTGCCCAGCAGGGGGCGGTGCCGCTTTAGGGCTCCGCGAAGCCTCGGCTTCCCGCGGGCGAAGGAATCTGGAGAGGGCGAGGGACATCCTTCCTCCCACCTGTCCCCCGTCGGGCCGGCCAGACCCGTCTCATCCGTGCCGCTACTTCTGAAAACCAGAAAAGTGAGGATGGAACGAAGTCTTCAGAAAGGAAAACCATTTGCTCGTTCAGATTTCATTCATTCATCATTACTCAACTTTATTTACTGTGTTCCTACTCTGCGCCAAGCCCTCTCCTGTGTCAACAGGAAACAGACACAAATGCCAACTCCTGCCTTCCTGGAGCAGCCCCTCGGGCTGGGGGCGAGGGGGCAGGAGGTCCTCGAGGACAGACCTAATAAATAAGCAAACCACCTAGGTTAGAAGTTGGTACCTTCTATGGAGTAAAATAGGAAAATGGAACAGGGTAAGAGGGAAGAGAGACAGAGCCAAGAGGGAAGAAAGAGAGAGCGATCCACACGGTTATTTTTAAATATACCTTCTTGAGACAGGGTCTCTCTCTGTCACCCAGGCTGGAGAGCAGTGGCGCCATCATAGCTCACTGCAGCCTGGAACTCCTGGGCTCAAGCGATGCTCTCGCCTTAGCCTTCGAGTAGCTGGGGCCGCAGGTGTGTGCCACCTCCCCAGCTATTAAAAAAAATTTTTTTTTTGGTAATATATAATGTCTCATTTTGTTGCCCAGGCTGGTTTTAAACTCCCAGCCTCAAGCCGTCCCCCTGCCTTGGCCTTTCAAAGTGCTGGATTACAGGCGCGAGCCACTGTGCACAGCCAAGACACAATTTTAAATGGTGTCTTAAGTGGTCAGGAAGCCTCCTGGAGAAAATGACATTTGAACAGAGACATGAAGAAAGTGGAGAATATTTGGGGAAGAGCATTTCAGGCAGAGGAGACTGCCAGGGCGGAGGCCCGCGGTGAGACCATGCTAGCATGTCACTAGTTTTCAGTTTTAAAAAGTGCAAAATAATATCCATTTACCATGGGAAAATCAGACATTGGAAAAGAAAAATACCACTTCTTATCCCTCTACCCAGAAAAAACCGGTAACATGGTGATATATATTTTTGTGGTCTATTTTAAGCACACACACATACATATATGTGTGTGTGTGTGTGTGTGTGTGTGTGTATAATATACATATTTTTACAAGAATTGGGATCATACCATACATACGGTTTTTATAACCACTTATTTGCATAATAATATAACAAGGCAATCATTCCATGTCACTAACTGTTGATCCACATCATTACTGAAATGGTTGTAGAATGTTCCATCTCACAGATGTCTCAGGTTTTATCCAACCATTTCCCCACTGATGGGCATTTCGGCGATTTCCCCAACCAGAAATGGCGACGCAGCCGCGGGCCTGGTAGCATTTCCGCACCGTCTGAGTATCCAGTTCTTCCCTCGGCGTGCGCTTCTGGAGCGGAAACGTTAGAGCAAAGGCTGTTCACTCTCAGAGCCTGTGAGCCCTGTGTGTTTCTCAGGAGACGTGTGGGAGGGCTTCAGGGGGACCCCACGGCGGCCTGAGAACGTTCCCCTCGGCAGGAAATCACGTTTGCTACGAGCAACGTGTACCGTGTTGCCAGGGCGTGTCTCCAGAAGGCGGGTTGTTTGGATAATTTTAATTTTCCTCTTTATTCATTTCCATATTAAATTTTCTGTATTGGACATGCATTGCTTTTTGTATTAATCTTTTTAACAAAAGCAATTTTTCTTGTGATAAAAACGAAACACAGGAGAAGCACGTACCGTAGAAAGACAAGGAGCGCATCTCCCCAGAAGCTGCCGGGGTTTATCTGCTGTGTTCATCTTCCAGAAAGCGTTCAGCCCGTGTATAAGTTTTGTTATGGGAATTTTCCCTCAATAGGAAAAAAGTAAAAATAAATAAATAATAAAAATAAAAATTTAAATAAAATTAGTGTCACATTACCCATTTAAAAAGCCTCCAAAAGGGCTCATTTCAAACTGATTTCTGGGCCAGGCATGGTGGCTCGTGCCTGTGATCGCAGCACTTTGGGAGGTCGAGGTGGGCGGATCACAGAGGTCAGGAGGTTGAGACCAGCCTGGAAACATGGAGAAACCCCATCTCTACTAAAAATACAACATTAGCCGGGCATGGTGGCACATGCCTGTAATCCCGGTTACTTGGGAGGCTGAGGCAGGAGAACCGTTTGAACCTGGGAGGCGGAGGTTGCAGTGAGCCGGGATCATGCCATTGCACTCCAGCCTGGGCAACGAGAGTGAAACTTGTCTCAAAAACAAACAAACAAAACAAAAAACCCACCCGATTTCTGTTCCTTGCTTTCTTCTCTTTCTCTTTTTTAAAAAATTATTAATATGCGATTCTTTTATAGAGAAAGGTCTTGCCACTTTGCCCAGGCTGGTCTCAAACTCTTGGGGTCAAGTGATTCCCCCAGCCCTGGCCTCCCAAAGTGTTAGGATTACAGGTGTGAGCCGCTGCGCCGGGCCCTTGCTTTCTTCCCTTAACAAGGCAGTGGTCCCTTGCTTTAGGTGGGGGGTTGGCTCTGGGACCCCTTTGTGTACCAAAATCCTTTGCATACTCAAGGCCTGCAGTCAGCTAGAGAAAACTCCGCACGTAAGTGGCTCTGCATAGTTCAAACCTGCTGCTCATGCGTCAGCTGCATACCTTAGAAACTGTTCCCTATGGGCGGTACATGGGCTGCCTTGTTCTTTTATATTTTATTTTATTTTTTGAGACAGGGTCTTGCTCTGCCACTGAGGCTTGAGTGCAGTGCTGTGATCATTGCTCACTGCAGCCTCGACCTCCTGGGCTCAAGCGATCCCCCTGCCTCAGCCTCCGAAGTAGCTGGGACCTCAGGCACGTGCCACCATGGCTAATTTTTAAATTTTCTTTTACTGTTAGAGACAGGGTCTCATATGTTGCTCAGGCTAGTCTTGAACTACTAGCCTCAAGCAATCTTCCCACCTCGGTCTCCCAAAGTGCTGGGATCACAGGCATGAGCCACCATGCCCAGCCTGCTTTGTTCTTTTGAATTGCTGCAGCAATTTTCTTTATGTAAAGGTCATGTGAATTATTCAATCCCCTGTGAATAGATAGCTGGGTTGTGTTGCCATTAAAACAATGATTCTCCATGGTCTGGTGTGTGATGAGGGCAGGACAGGGCTGAGCAGGGCCGAGAGGGCCCACGGCCTCCATCAGGCTCTCCTCTCAGCTGCAGGACTACAGCAGCTCAGCTAGCCTCTCAGAGCCTCAGTTTCCACATCTGCCAAATGGGTACATTCATAGTTCCCACTTCACAGTATTGTGAAGATTAAGTGGCCAGTGTTTATAACTGTGTGGAACAAGACTCGGCACATTGTAGCTTCTCAGGAAATTGTAACTAATATTTCTGGTGGGTATTTCTATCATTATTTCATTTCCATGAGTGGCTATCTTGAGAGAAGTCCCACTCTACCCATTTTACAGGCAAAGAAGTTGAAGAAAAGGGCTACACACAAGCCAGGTCACCTCACCCATAAGCCATGCATGGCAAAGAACCTGCCCAGGGCTGTACCATGTTCCCCAGCCCGCTAGCGTCTCCCTTGGTGCCCTTCCTTGCCTGATGAAAGACCCAGACTCCAGAGGATCAGGTTGGGAGCTGAGACCTCGGGCCCGTCCCTGACTGCTCTGAGCCACCCACTACTTCATGTACAGAGGAGGGCTTCAGATGAGCAGGCCTCTGCCCTCTCAGCCTGAGATCCCACCATGATTGACCCAAAACATCGGCCTCCCCTACGGTGTCAATGTCATGTCCTCACTTGGGAACTCCTTGCTCTCCTGGGGCTGGAGCGGAAGAGTATTGGGGTGGGCCCCTCTGCCAACCTCTGTTGCTTGGCTCTGTGGGTGCACAAATGACCTCGTTGCCGGGAAAGCCGAGATGTGAGCCCGTGGCACCTGCAGGATGGCATCTGTCACTGCTGTGAGCTGAGCTCCTAGCAGATCTCAACGCAGAAGGGATGCACAGGGCTGGCTCCTGGGGAGGTGGAGGTGGGAAAGGCAGGCAGGGAATTTTCCTTATTAAAAATAGCTGCCTTTCTTTGAGCGCATCCCATGTGCCAGGCGCTCAGCTAAGCCTTGGTGTAAATTATGCCATTTAGTCTTCTGGCCAACCTTGAGAGATGGGCACCATTGTTACCACCCTCGTTTCACAGATGAGTGCCCTGAGGCTTGGTGAGGTGCTGGGACTTGCTCATGGTGACAGGCGTGGTAGCCGTGGAACATGCCACTCTCCCTTCAAGAGACCACCTCCTTCCTCAAGGTGCTGGTGACAGCCCCCAGTGCCACATCTCCAGATTGCCATGGTGTCCACTGACCACTCTCAGCCAATGACTAGGCACGGCCAGGGAAGAGCTGGGTCACTCTTGCCCGAGATGGGGACAGGCAACCCTTGCTCATGAGCCTAGGGACTTTCTCAGAGCTGCACTGCGGTCTGAGGCTTCTCCTCCCCCGTCCTCCGTCCGTATCATTCTCCTCTCCCTTCCAGGTGTCAGACCAGCATCAGGATCTGAAGGCTCTCCCTCCGCACTCGTACTGTCTCCTCTTTGTCCTGTTCATTTTCTTTCTTTTCTTTTCTTTCCTTTTTTTTTTTTTTTTTTTTTTTGAGATGGTCTTGCTCTGTCACCCAGGCTGGAGTTCAACGGTGCGATCAGAGCTCACTGCAGCCTCAACCTCCTGAGTTCAAGTAACACTCTCACCTAAGCCTCCTAAGTAGCCGGGACTATAGGCATGTGCCACCATGCCTGGGTAATTTTTAAATTATTATTATTATTTTGTAGAGATGGGGCTTTGCCGTGTTGCCCAGGCTGGTCTCGAACTCCTGGGCTCAAGCAATCTGCCCGCCTCGGCCTCTCAAAGTGCTGGGTTTACAGGCATGAGTCACCGCGCCCAGCCCTTTAATTTTTTTGTAGAGACGGGGGTCTCACTCTGTTGCCCAGGCTGGTCTCGAACTCCTGGGTTCAAGAATCCTCCCGCCTTGGTCCCCCAAACCACTGGAATTATAGGTGTGAGCCACCATGCCTGGCTTCCCCTCCCCTTATCTTTCATAGATGTCTTTTCCAATAAATTTCTTGCAAGTTCATTTCTACCTTGGTGTCTGCTTCCCAGAGGGCTGAACCGGAACTCTGAGGGAGCTAGAATCGGAACTGGGACCTTTCTGAGACCGTGGCTGCGCTCCATCACTGTGCTACTTGTTAAGCTTAAAGCAAAGGCTTGGTTTGAGGACTCTCCAGATAACCCAAGATGCACCTAGTTAACAACAACTATTAACAAGGCTGTTTGTCTTCTGCCCTTGCTGAATCCTCTAATGTCATAGGAAGAGCACTTCATTAGGAGCCCGGAGTCCTCAGATTAGTGTAAACTTAGGCAAGTCGCTCATCTTCTGGAAGCCTCAGCTTCCCAGCTGTGAAGTGAGGATGGCAATGGCACGTCCCTTGAGGCTTGCTGCAAAGATTAAATGAGCACAGATGAGAATTGCAATAGAGAGAACAATAGTGCTGCCGGCGGTTGCAAGGGACACACACACACAGACACACACGCACGCACGCACACACATCCTCCACACTCAGTGCCAAGTCCACACATTGTGGACATGATGGAAACCCCAAGAGATCAGTTGGGATCATCTCTGCCTGTAAACCTCTGACAATCAGCTTAAACATAACTCATTTCACAAAATAGAGATTTGGGGGCAGGCAGCTCAAAGCTATACAGAGAATCAGGGAAGCTACCAGAGATATCAGTTCCTGCTCATTTCCTGCTTCATCTTCTTAGGATACGTGACTTCCTAGGGGGCACAAAATGGCTGCTGCAGCTCCAGGCCACACATTTACCTTCCATGTAGAAAGAAGTCACTGGGAAAGGCAAGAAGACACGATTCTCCCCTAATAAGAACCTTCCCAGTTTCAGCTTTCTTTGTGGGGCAGTGGAGAGGCAGCATTCAGTATTCTCTACTCAATGTGACCATCTTAAGGCAGGAGGAAGCAACAGAAAGCAGGAGCCCAGTGCCATGGACGGATGAGAAAAGAGGTGGCGAATGAGACCCTGGATTCTTAGGAACTTTATCTACTCCACTTGTGCAGATGATGGAGGATTTGAGAAGTGTCAGTGTGGACTGGACTGGGACCAGACTGGGACTGGAACTCTCCAGGGAGGGCAACCTTGACCAAGACATCTTTAGGGTCTGCCAAGTCCTCAGCAGGTGTTTTGTGATGTGCCTTGAGATCCCCAAAT
Source organism: Saimiri boliviensis (assembly GCF_048565385.1). NCBI lineage: Eukaryota > Metazoa > Chordata > Mammalia > Primates > Cebidae > Saimiri > Saimiri boliviensis. Next base: position 22,289,547 of record NC_133455.1, on the reverse strand, counting down.
GAGAAGGGCAGTGGGATTCTTCCCTCTCCAGCCAGGACCACATCTGTGCTTTTCTGTAATCGTGGGGGGAAAAAAATGGTCTTCCAAAATTTTTCTGATGGAATATGTGCTCAGAGCCCTAAAAAAGAAAAAAAAATGATCTGGAGTTCCACTACCCACAAATGAGCATGTTAACATTTCTTCTAGACTTCTAATGTATTCAGACACATGCACTTTCCGCCCCCACACTGTACATATTGTCTCTTAATCTGCATCTTTTTCACTTAAAATATGTCATGCACACCTCGGCATGTCAATAAATATAGAAGAATGTCGTCCCTTTTAAAGTTCGCCTAGTCCGCGGTTGTACCAGCGTTTATTTACCATCCTCCTCTGGCTGGGGCTTGCGGGTTGATTTAAACTTTTGTCTGATGATGAGCCCTCCTCTGCTGCTGCCTTTGTATCTGTTTTATCTGACTACCGTTTATTCTTAATTCCTAATAGTGCAATTGGGGGGGTCATGGAACTTTTTAAAAAAGATTTGATGCACAGAACAAAACTGCCTTCCAGAAAGATGCTAATTTACACGCTCAACAGCTATATATGATATTATCCCACACACCACTAAAACTGCTCACTAGAGAGATTGGATATATTTCCAAATTGGTTTTTAGCCATTTTTATTTCTCCTCCTCATCCTAATTCTTATTTTGCATTGCATGTTTCTATCTTTGCCTATGTTTTTTAAAACTGGCAATATATAGCCGTTATTTTTTGCAAATATTTTTCCAGTGTTCTATTTGTCTTTAAATTATCTTGTTTATTGTGGTAAAATACACATAAAATTTACCCTTTTAGCCATTTTTAAGAGTCCAGTTCAGGCCACGTGCGGTGGCTCACGCCTGTAATCCCAGAACTTTGGGAGGCTGAGGCGGGTGGATCACCCGAAGTCAGGAGTTTGAGACCAGCCTGACCAACATGGTGAAACTCTGTCTCTACTAAAAATACAAAAACAAAACAAAACAAAACAAAATCAGCTGGGTGTGGTGGTGCACGCCTGTAATCCCAGCTACTTGGGAGGCTGAGGCATAAGAATCCCTTAAACCTATGAGGCGGAGGTTGCAGTGATCTGAGATCAAGACACTGCACTCCATCCTGGGCGACAGAGTGAGACTGTCTCAAAAGAAATAAAAAGAGTCCAGTTCAGTGCCATTAAGTACATTCACATTGCTGTGCAACCATTACCACCACCCATCTCCAAAACATTTTCATCACCCAAATTTGAAACTGTGCACTCATTAAATAGTAACTCCCCATTCTCCCTCCCCCAGCCCTGGTAGCCCTTATTCTACTTTCTGTCTCTGTAATTACTCTAGGAACCTTAAATAAGTGAAATTTTACAATATTTATCTTTTTTCTGTGTCTGGCTTATCTCACTGAGCATGATGTCTTCAAGTGTCATTCATGTTGTAGCCTATGTCAGAACCTCCTTTCTTTTTAAGGCTGAATAATAGTCCATTGATTAATATTTTTCTTACTGCTTTGGCTCTGGGTTTATTTCTACATTATTTTAAGAGACGTCTAGGTAAAGGTTCTATTTATTCATTATTGTGTAACAATTTACCCCATAACTTAGTGGCTTGAAATAAAAATCACTTGTTTGGCTCATGAATCAACAATTTGGACAGGACTCAGTGGAATCAGCTTGTCTCTGTTGCATGGGGTTTCAGCTGAGGCAGCTCAATGCAGGTGGAAAGATCTACTTCCAAGATGGCTCACTCACATGGCATCTCGGTGCTAACCGTTGGTTAGGAGCTCAGATAGGGAATGAGACTGAGAACTCTGGTTCCTCTCCATCTGGGTCTCTTCAGAGGCTACTTGGGCTTCCTCACAGCATGGTGGCTGGGTTTCAAGATGGAACACCTCAGTAAATCAAGGCAGAAGTATATGGCATTTTTGTGACCTAGCCTCAGAAGTCACATGGTGTCACTTTTACTGTACTCCACCAGTCAAGAAAATCATAAATGCCCATCCAGGTCCCAGGGGGGATGGAACACAGATTCCACCTCTTCAAGGAGGAGTTGCAAAGTTCTAGAAAGGCGTATGGGTTGGGAAATATTATTGCAGACATTTTGGAAAATACAATCTGCCAAGTTCACTCTCTGGCCACAACAATTCATACCCTTTCTGCATCTAAAACACACTCTTTTGAGCCTTCCCAGAAGTTTCATCCCATTACAGGATCAGGCTCAGTATCAAGGTCCATGATTTTATTATCTAAATCAGGCCCAGGTCCACATGACACTCCTCAGGTATGATGCTTTGGGGACAGCTCTTTGACTACCTTTCTTTTTGACCTGAACACCTATGAAGTAAAGAGCAAGTTAACTGCCTCCTATACACTCAACATGTAGTTGTGGGTCAGGCATAGAATAACTTCTACAGGTACTCACATTCAAAGAGGTAAATCACTGGTCCATAGCAATTCTAAAATCCAGCTGGGCAAATGTTGCTAAATGTTGCCAGTTCCTTGACTGGAACCCAGGATTGTTCCCTGGATATGATTCTGAGTCACTGTTATTTTCCATACAGCCATGTTTGCAGCCGAGGGTTTTTCTTGCCTTGCTTCCTACCTATAGAAGTTTGGAAACACAAAGACCTCATTTTATTTTCTATTCTCTCTGTTCCTTTTAGTTCAAGCAGGCACAGCTTCTACCAGAACAATTCTATTAAAAACATTGTGGGTTTCCTACAAATCTTATTGAGATTCATGCCATTAAAGAAAAGCCAAAATCACAAATCTCTTTGAGATAAGCCCTTTCCTACCTTGGTTTCCTATTGAGATCACTGTAGATAAGCCTTTAAGATGTTAAAAAGGCTGATCATATAATGCAAAGTGCCTGCTAGGCATGGCCTTTAGATCCTTAGAGAAATTTCTCTACTGGAAAGGTTCTGTCAGGTAATGCCATAGATCCTTATTATGTCTTAAAGAAACTTACAGTTCCACCTGGATTTGATATTTGGTCTGAGGCCTTTTCTTCCTTCTTTCTTACATTTCCTTTTTTTTCTTCTTCTTCTTCTTTTTTTTTTTAATGGAGTTTTGCTCTTGTGGCCTAGGCTGGAGTGCAATCTCAGCTCACTGCAACCTTCACCTCCCAGGTTCAAGCGATTCTCCTCCCGAGTAGCTGGGATTATAGGTGTGCACCACCATGTCTGGCTAATTTTTTGTATTTTTAGTAGAAATGGGGTTTCACCATGTTGGCCAGGCTGGTCTCAGACTCCTGACCTCAGGTGATCAACTTACCTCAGCTTCCCAAATGCTGAGGTTACAAGTGTGAGCCACTGCAACTGGCAATTTCCTTCTTTTTCTTTGCTATGTCTCTCACCTCGTCTTTTTTTAAGTCAAACTTACTGAAGTAAAATTTGTATAGAGAAAAATTTGCCCTTTTTAGGGGTATAGTTCTGGAAGTTCGGCAAATGCATACAATTACATCCCCACCACTACAATCACCCCAAAAAGTTCCCTTGTATGCCTTTGTAGTCATTTCTAGCACGCGCCCAGCCCCTGGCAGTTCCTCATTTACTTTCTGTCCCTGCAGTTGTGCCCTTTTCAGAATGCCATATATAGGGAATGACGCAGTATGTGAGTAGGATTCCATTGCATGGATATTCCACGCTTTGTTTATCCACTCACCTAGTGGTGGACATTTGCCTATTACAAATAAAGCTGCTATGGGCATTGGTGCTTACAAGTCTTTGTGTGGATATACATTTTTATATTTGCTTGCTATGGCTGCTATAACAAATCACCACAAATGTAGAGGCTTCAGACAACACAAAAATTTATTATTTTATAGTTCTGGGGGTCAGAATTTTAAAATGAGTTTCACTGGGATAAGATCGAAGTATCAGCACAGCTGATTCCTTCTGGAGGCTCTAGGAGAAACCTGTTCCCTTGCCTTTTCCAGCTTCTAGAGGCCACCTGAATTTAATGACTTCGGCTCCTTCCTCCATCTTCAAAGGCAGCAATGACCAGTCAAGTCTTGTCACATGGCATCACTCTTGACGCTCACTCTTCTGCCTCCTTCTTTCACTTATAGGGACCCTTGTGATGATATCAGGCCCACCCGGAAAATCTGCAACAATCTCTTCATCTCAAGATCCTTAATCTAATCATGTCTGAACAGTCTCCTTTGTCATGTAATTTAACATATTTACGGTTTCCAGGGATTAGAGCATGAACGTCTCCAGGGGCCATAATTCTGCCTCACACAGCTTTCTTTCCTCTTGGATAAATACCTAGGAGCAGAATGGCTGGATCCTGTGGCAGGTGTTTAACTTTTTAAAAAAATTGCCAAGCTGGTTTCCAAAGTGCTTATACTGTCGTACATTCCCTCAGCAACGTACAAGAGTTCCAGTTCCTCCACATTCCTCGTCAGCATTTGGAATGGTCAATATATTAGATTCCAAGGTTGCTGTAATGAACTGCCACAAACTGGGGATCTTAAAACAAGAGAAATCTGTTTTCTTACAGTTCTGAAGGCCAGAAGTCTAAAGTCAGGTGTCAGCAGGGTCAGTTCCCTCTGGAGGCTCTCAGGGAGAGAGCTTGCCTCTTCCAGCTCTGGTGGTTCCAGACAATCCTGGGCGTATATACATACCTCATTCCTATCTTGGTCCCTGGCTTCACATGGCATTCTCTTCTCTGTGTATCTCTGTGTCTTCATGAGGCCTTCTTAAGGACAATCGTCAGTCACTAGATTTAGGGCTTACCCTAATCCACTATGACCTTGCTTTAACTAATTACATCTGAAAATATCTTATTTCCAAATACAGTCACATTCTGAGGTTTCAGTGGACATAAACCCAGTATAACCAGTCTTTTACATTTATCATTCTAACAGGTAAGTAGTGGTGTCTCATTGTAGTTTAAATTTGCATTTTTGTAATGACTAATAATGCTAAACATCTGTTCATGTGCTAAATCTTTTGCCCATTATAAAAGCTGGGCTGTTTATTTTCTTATTATTGAGTCTTGAGAGTTCTTTATGTATTGTGGATACATGTTGTTTTTATTTAATTCAGATTACATAACTTGTAAACATTTTCTCCCAGTCCATGGTTCAAGTTTCCCTTCTCTTAAAAGTGTTACTCAAAGAGCAGAAGGTGTTAATTTTTATGAAGATCACTTTTTCCATTTTTTTATGGCTCATGCTTTTGATAGTATCTAAGAACATCCCCTTTTCCTAACTCAAGGTCACAAAAATTTTCTGTTTCTTCAGGAATCTTTGTAGTATTGTATCTTTGCATTTATATCTATGAATTGTCTTGAGTTATTATTATTATTATTATTAGAGACTGAGTCTCTCTCTGTTGTCCAGGCTGGAGTGCAATGGCACAATTTCGGCTCACTGCAACCTCTGCTTCCTGGGTTCAAGTGATTCTCCTGCCTCAGGTTCCCGAGTAGCTGGGACTACAGGTGCATGCCACCACACCTGGCTAATTTTTGTATTTTTAGTAGAGATGGGGTTTCCCCATATTGGCCAGCCTGGTCTCGAACTCCTGACCTCATGATTAGCCCACCTCCACCTCCTAAAGTGTTGGGATTACAGGCGTGAGCCATCACGCCCAACCTCGAGTTAATTTTTATGTATAAGATGTAGAATGCCTGCTCTCACCATTTCCATTCAACATTGCAGTGGATGTTACAGCCATTTTGATAATGCAAGGCAAAGACATAAAAGGCATTAAGATTAGAAAAAAGGAAGTAAAATTTGCGCAGGATATGATAATCTTTATATAAAATCTGATGGATTTTCTAGTAATTGAGAGCTAGTAATTGAGTTTAGCAAGGTTGCAGGATACAGGATCATTATACAAAAATCAATTGCACTTCCAGATACAGTCAAGAACAACTAGGAATATTAAAACACAATACCATTTACAATAGCATCAAAAATAAGAAGTGTTAAGGGATAAATCTCACAAAAAAGAGATGAAATACTTATAGACTAAAAACTGAAAAACACTGCGAAAGAAATTTAAAAAGAGCTAAATAAGTGGAGAGATATATCCTGTTCATAAGTTGGAAGACCTAATATTGTGGTCATGGCAATTCCCCACAAATTGAACTATAGATTTAACGCAGTTCTGATCAAAGATTCCAGAACGCTTTTTTTTTTTTTTTTTTTTGGTAGAAAGTGACAAATTTATTCTAAAATCCATATAGAAAGGCAAAGAACCTAGAAAGCCTTTGAAACATAATAAAGTTGGAGAACGAGCACTACATGATTTCAAGACTTATTATAAAACCACGGTATTCAAGGCAGCATGGTATTGGTATAAAGACAGGAATGTAGATCAATAGAACAGAATACAGAGTCTATAAATAGATCCACACATAAATGGACAACTGATTTTTGACAAAGGCACAAAGGCAATTCAGTGGAGAACAGACAGTCTTTTGCCCACTTTAAATTGGGTTGCTTTATAATAAAATTGAGTTTTCTTTCAAAATTGCATTTTGAGAGCTTTTTTATCTTCTCATTTTGGAAACCACTCCTTTAAAAGATATGTATTTTCTAAATATCTTCTCCTAGAGTGTAGTTTCTTGTCTTTTCATTTTCTTAACCATGGCTTTGAAAGAGCAGAAGTTCTAAATTTTGATGAAGCCCAATTTATCAGCTTTTTTCTTTTATGATTTGTGTTTTTGGGTCCCACATGGGAAATCTTTGCCAAACTTAAGTCACAAAGATTTTCTCGTATGTCATCTCCTAAAAGTGTCATGGTTTTAGGCTTTGCATTTAAGTCAATGATCCATTTAAAATTAATTTCTGTACAGGGAGCTAGGTATGGGCTGAGGGTTGTTTTATTTTGCATATAATGTCCATTTTTCTAGCACTCTTGATTGAAAAAGACTATCGTTTTTCTATTGAATTGCCTTTGCACCTTGGTTGAAAATCAATTGACCATATATGAGCAGGTCTATTTCTGGATTCTCTATTCTGTTCCATTGATCTATGTGACTGTCCTCTCACCAATACCACACTGTCTTGATTACTGTAGACCTACTTTATAGTAAGTCTTGAAATCAGGTAATAAAAGCTTGAAGTCTTTTCTCAGTTTGAGAAGTTTTTGCCCTCTAGAGAAGCTAGAAATGAAAAATAATTTTGTTTTCAAGCCCAGCAGGTCCTGGCTCCTTTATATTTAATAGCTTGTTTTAGTTCATTTCTTTCCTTTTGTATTTTATCATAGGTAGCAAGAAAAAGCCAGATAACACTTTTAATATTCTGCTAGAGCAGTGGGATCACAGGGTATGTGTCTTCTTTCTATGTTACTGCAGGTGACAAACTTTCCACCACCACATAACAATTATCCTCTTTCTTCCAGTTTCTAATACCATTTTTCTTAACTCTGTGCTGACATCCTTCTCAGGACTCTGCAAGCTTTTAGTATTTCCAAGGCCCTGCCGAAGTCTCTGGTGCATGGCTCTGGCCCAGAGCCTCCTGCACAGTTGTAGTCAAATGGAGCTAGTGCTGGGCCAGCAGGGGCAGCTGGGTGTTCCTGGGCCTCTCTCTCTCTTCATGGAGTCTTCCAGGCTCTCCACGCAGTCACTCTGTGTAGGCTAGTTTGGGCTTCCTCACAACATGGCAGTCTCAGCTTGGCCAGATTGCTTACATGGAGGGTGTAGGCTTCAAGAGTGAGTTTTCTGGGTCACAAGGAGGAAGCAGCGCCATCTTTTCTGACTTAGCCTTGGAAGTTACATATGGATGGAAGCCACTTCCACCACACTCTATTGCTGTAGGCAATCCCAAACTCACCCAAGTTCAAGGAGAGGGGACACTGACTCTCACCTCCTGTAGAGTGGCAAAGTACTAGAAGAACATTTGGGAATAAGAGATATTCTGTGGCCACCTTTGGAAAATACAATCTAACACAATAAGGAAAAACCCTCTTTTATGAAAAATTGTTCTTTATGCCTAATTTTAAAAATATTAAAAATCATGTCCCATAATTATGTAATACATTTCCTCTTTTGTTGTTCTTGAAGCTTCCTCTGGGGATTTAGCTATCAAATCCAGAGGTAAAGTATGCTGGAGGTAACTCACACTGGCTCATGAAAGCCAATTGTTAAATTTTTAGGAATTTTGCAAGCTACTCGTTAAACAGCAATTATTTTAAATTAAATTATATAAGACATGAAGAGATTAAATTAAAAAGACAATAAATGATGCACACTACTCATTACTTACTGATTATTTTATAAATTTTGCTATTATCTATGCTCTTGAGATTAAAGTCTATTCTACCTGTATGGTGGAAATAATATATAACATTGGGTCACTCACTATGCCTCGCTTCCCAGCTTCACATGCAGTGATTCTACCTCGGTAGCTTGAATCTAGTAGCCATGGTGGGAATATTTACACCATGAAAATAGACAGATGCTACCAATCAGGGCTTTGGCTGATTGTCTAGACCTCAGAAAGAAATGGAGAAAATGTTATAATACAGATTAAATGCTTAAGTGTGTTGTGTTATAACCATTACATTGTGAATAGCAATAAAAATTGGAGTAAATATTCTTCCAGTATTAAAAGCCATTACCCAATTAGGCAAAAATGTTGATGGTTAAGTGAAGTTCCAACACATGTCTTCACTGTCCCACTTTCATTTTACTCCCTAATGGAAATGGAGAATCCGCCAACATTCACATTGGAAATACACTCATGACTAGAGTGCACTCCGTTTGTCAGATCACGGTTGGCTTGCAGCCTGGGCAACACAGAGAGACCCTATCTCTCAAAAAATTTTTGAATATCATTAGCCAGGCATGGTGGTAGGCACCTATAGTCCAAGCTACTGAGGATTGCTTGAGCCCAGGAGTTCAAGATCAGCCTGAATTGTATCAAGATCCCATTTCAAAAAAAGGAAGAAAAGAAGAAAGTCATGGTTAACTTGCAATCACAGAAAGTTGATGGCTTCAGAGCTTGGCAAAAATCAGTGAAATTTTATTGTTATTTGAAATTTTGCAGCACACATTCTAAATTCCTTATCTGTAAAATTTATCACACAAAAAAAGTACGTATGTACATGTATACATTTTTTAAGAGATAGGATCTTGCTATGTTGCCCAGGCTGGTCTCAAACTCCTGGCCTCAAGTGATCCTTCCACCTTAGCCTCCCCAAATGCTGGAGTTACAGAGATGAGTCACCACGTCTGGCCTACATTTTTTTTTTAGGACAGCTAGTTGCTACTAGCCTGCTACTGATCAAAACCCACCACTGAAAGAATGACAGTTTTCATTTACTGAGAAGTTAGTGAATGTTGGGAAATAAGAATAGTTAATATTGATCATGTGCTGTTTTAAGCCCTCTGCATGTCTCATCATATTTAATCCTCACAGAAGCCTGTGAGGTGAGTACTATGATTATTACCATTTCAAGATCAAGAAACTGAGGCACAGAGGGGTAGAATAACTTGCCCAAGGTCACAGAGCTGAGACATGACAGAGCCAGGATTTAAAGTCATGAAGACTGAATCCAGACTCTATTCTCGGCTCCTGCTCTGTGCTGCATCTCCAAGGGCAGCATCCTATCTTGCAAAGCCATAAAATAATTGTCATGATTCTACTGACAATAAAAATAGCTAATTTTTGGCTGGGCACAGTGGCTCGTGCATGTAATTCCAGCACTTTGGGAGGCTGAGACAGGCGAACTGCTTGAGACCAACATGGTGAAACCCTGTTTCTACAAAAAATACAAAAATTAGACAGGTGTGATGGCAGACTCCTGTAGTCCCTGCTACTCAGGAGGCTGAAGAGGGAGAATTGCTTGAGCCTGGGAAGTTGAGGCCATAGTAAGCTGTGATTACACCATTGCACTCCAGCCTGGGTGACAAAGCGAGATCCTGTCTCGAAAAAAAAAAAGCTATTAAAAAAATCAATTACTTCTTTTGTGTCAGGGTCTGTGCTAAGAGATTTCCATGTTCTGTCATTTAACTTCTAAATATCCAATTCTGCTACTATCCCATTTTACGGGACAGGAAACTGAGACCCACAGAAGCTCAAGTCACCAAGCCAGTTGTTAGGCTAGGACTCGAAGCCAGGTCTGCCTGAATTTAGGGCCTCAGCTCTTTCCCACACATTTTTAGCCCAGAACCAAGCTGTTCATAAAAGGTATGCCCCTAAATAGGAAGCTAGAGAAAATGGGCCCTAAGAGAGCGCTCTGAACCCCATCTTCAAACTTGAATCTGTCCTTGGACTGCACCTGTCTTTGGAAGGTCTGCCCATACGAGTGAATCTGGAGCAGAGGCCGGGCTCAGCAGAACTTCACAAAACTGAGATTAAATGAAGCAGAGCCCCGTTTTAAGGATTGCACAAATACACCCCGGGCCTTCCGTATTCTCTCTCTCTCTACTCGCCTCCCTACCAGAAGCAACTGTAGGGACTGAGAGACAACAGTGGGCTGGGCCATGGGGAGGAAAAAACCCAAGATCTCAGTGGAGATGGTTTTTTTTTTTTTTTTCTTTTTTCTTTTCAGAGCTTTTATATTTGCCTTTATTCTTCATTTAACTTTTTAAAACACTACTATAGATGATTAAAACAAAAACAAGAGCAAGTAGTGAGTATATTATGATTACAGTCCTTACTCATTCACTACTGCACATAAAATGCCAGCAGTGAGTGTTATGCACTGGCCCATTAAGAGGTCTGACACTGAACACCACCTCTGGGATGATGTTCGTCATCCTCATATGCTTCTCCATTGTAATGGCGCCGTCTTTCCTGGTTTGGATCAAAGTCCACCAGTTCTACTTGATCCATCTCATCAGTCTCTTCCACTTCCTTCCTCTCCGGTAGGAGTTTTTCCAGCAAAGACAGTTTATCAGGAGAAAGAAAGCCATTCTCAGGAAAGTGGCTTCCTGAGATGGGGAGGGAGTGAGGGAAGGAAGCAGCCAGGCAGAGAGGCGCGGGGCTTTATTAATTAACTGAGGGAGGGACGTAATGGAGATGGAATCCACAGAGGGAAAGCAGGGCTCCGTCTCGAGTTTATGGGTCATTTTTCTGGTGGCGGTTCAGTTGCCCCAGAGAGGAGAGCACCTCGGTCTGTCGCCTCCTGACAAGCACTAGTGGCCCTCAAGGCAAGTGGGATGTGCCCTCTCCTGGCCTGCCATAGAAAGAACTCCCTTCCCGGATTCCACGCGCTTGTTTTGACCACATGGAGTCAATGGTGGGCTGCTCTGGGAGCCATACGGAAGGTTCGAATCCCGACTGCTGCCGTGTAGGAGCTGCGTGACCTTGAGTGAATAGGTTGACCTTTCTGTGACTCAATAACCTTCCCTGTGAAGTGGAAGCAACAGAACCTGCCTCGTAGAGTTGGAACGAGGATTAAATGCTTGAAACGATGCCAGTCCCACAGTAAGCATTTGGCAAAGGATGGGATTTCTGGACCTGGGAAGTAGAAGACAGGTGCCTCAGTTTACGACGGAGTCCACATGTGACCCAAAATGCCAGCATGGGGGAGAGGAAGCGTCTGCTTGCCCCTTAGGCCTGGACAGTAAGAAGACTCCATCAGTTCCACAGTCTGCCAATTTCTGGTGAATTCCTGGGCTCCTCTTCACCGCCGCCGCCTCCTGGGCTCTCTCTCCTTCATCTGCCATCTGCTCCTCCATGGGTCCCTCGGCAGACCCCAGTGACATCCCACAGTGCCTTGGACACTCACAGCTTCAGTTTCCCAGCATACATTGCACTGCTCTGGGGAACCGTACCCGACCTTCCCCAAGGGCCCGTGGGCTTCTAGGAAGTGACATCCTCCAGGGGCGGGGCCTGTGGCTGAGACCTGAGCCAATCAGGATAATCCCTACCCCTTGGCTACCGTGATTGGCCCAAGCATGGGCATGTGACCTGAGCTTGTTCAATCAGAATAAAGATGAGTGTTTTCTACACGTGGAGGGAAGAGACTCCTTTGCTGGCGGATCTTTAAAAAGGAATGATATTTCTCCAGGCGCTGCTGACGGCCATCGTGTGCTGCGGAGGAAGACCGCCTGAGAATGGAGCCATTAAGAGGGAAACGGGGCAGAGAAATAAAGAGAAATCAGATCCCATCTTTTCAGCCCCGCCTCCTTCTCTCCCTCTTCTGTTCTCCCTAGCAGACTCTTCAGTTGTGCTTTTTAAGTTTTCTTCTCGTTTCGTTTTTCGCCTAAGATAGTTTAGCTTGCTTGTTTTTCTCTTGCTTGCAACCACTAGTGGTTATTATGAATTTAATAGACTTCATACAAGATTTTGTAAAGGGTAGAAAAGTCAGGTTAGACAGTGACTTTCTCCTAGGACACTATCTGTCTTGCTGGCGCTGTCACCTCTGTCTCCAACGTGGATCTCCCATTTTGTCCCTGAAGCTTCAAATTCTTTCCCTTCAATTATACAAAATGCAGCAGCTCTCCTTTCAGTAGTCCTACCTTGTGCCCCACCCTGGGGAAGAGGTAGTTCGCCTTCGAACCTGAGCCCTTGGCAAGGACTTTTTCCAGATCCAAGGCAGTTTCCTTCCTAAGGGAGAGTCAGATGCCACTGAGGAGGGAGAAAGGTAGTCGGACAGAATGTTATGGCAGACTGTGGTTTCCCACTAATGTGACATCCCTCTCTTCTTCCTTGCTGTCAAGGCTCTAATCTTGTTCCGGGATTTAAGGAAGGTGGGTTCAGCCTCTGGCCTAGAGGAGGGGATATAACCCAGTCTGACCAGCAAGGTCTAAAAGTCAATTTATGAGCATTCAGGGAAAGCTTTTCTTCCCGGATAAGAGAAAAGCATAAGGGGACCTCTCTACTCTAAGCCTCCAGTGACTTTCTTCTCCAAATGCAGTTACGTGAGGATGTGATGCCTGGAGCTGTGGAAGCCATTTTGTGACCATGAGGAGAAAGCCAAGAGACTAACAGAGACGCCATCCCAATGTCTTCAGTATTGTTTGGCTGTGAAACTAACCCTGGAAACTCCTCGGGCCACATAGTAGATATTTTAAGTTTTGCCAGCCACGTGTCTCTGTCATGACTACTAAACTCTTCATTTATATCATGAAAGCAGCCTTAGACAATATGTTAACAAATGGGTGTGGCTATGTTCTGAGAAAACTTCATTTTCAAAAACGGGTGAAGGGCCAGATTTGCCCTTCTTGCCATAGTTTGTCAACCTGTGTTTTTGGCCATATTATCTGGATTTGCAGTTACTTGGACTCAAAAGCATTTCTAACAGAGCATGTATGGGCTGCCCCAGAGGGCCATCTCTCACCCCAAACACAGCTGTGCTCACAGGCTCAGTTGCCACTTGCTGGTAGCAACAGTTTATTTTCTTCTGTCTACCAACATTCATTCACTCCACAAACATCTACTGAGTGCCAACTCTGTGTCAGGAACTGTTCTAATGCTGGGGCTAAAATAGGGGACGCTGAACCCTGTCCTTGGGGAGTTCTCTTTCTATAACAGTGGGAATCAAGAAAGCCTTCCTAGAGGAGGTGATAACTGAGTTAGCTCTGAAGGATGAGTAGGAGTTAGGAAAATAAAGGGCAAAACGTGAGCTTGGGTGGGTAGGAGGGCATTCCCGGCAAAAGTAAGGGCGACATGGTGCATAGGTGGGTATAAAAGGGAAAATGAGGGAAAGAGTGGAGGAAAGTGAGGCCAGAGAGGTTCAAAGAGACCAGATCACAGGCAAGCTGGTAGGTCATTGGTTTTTAACACGGAGTGAGATGGAGTAACTGGAGGGCTTTGAACAGAGGGGGACAGCAACCACTGGCAGCTGCGTGGGCTAGGGTGATGAAGGGGATGGACAGGCGATGGCCTTCAGAGATTCCGAGGAGGTAAAAGGGAAGTGTTAGGATGACGTGCAGGGTTCTGATTCGGAACTCTGTGGTTGCATCTCTAAAGAAATAGAAATAGAGCAGAGGAGAATATAGAAAGTTATTTTTTGTTTAGTTTAGTTTAGTTTAGTTTAGTTTAGTTTAGTTTTGTTTTGTTTGAGACAGATTCTGGCTTTGCCGCCCAGGCTGGAGTGCAATGGTGTGATCTCCACTCACTGCAAGCTCCGCCTCCTGGGCTCAAGTGATTCTCCTGCCTCACCCTCCCAATTAGCTGGGCCTATAGGCGAGGTGTGCACCACTACACCCAACTAATTTTTGTATTTTTAGTATAAATGGGGTTTCACCATGTTGGCCAAGCTGTTCTCAAACTCCTGACCTCAGGTGATCCACCTATCTCGGCCTCTCAAAGTGCTGGGATTACGGGCATGAACCACTGTGCCCAGTCCAGAAGGTATTTTTGAGGCCTTTGTGCAGTGGCTTTATCAGAAAGAAAAGAGCAAAAAATAGAGAGGAGCTCGGGCTCCCACCTCATAATCAATCTTTGCCTTCCATTTGTCCCAGAAAATTCACTGGATTAATTGGACTTCAGTACAATTGTCTTAATTTATAGCATTAGGTGAAATCTATAGATGTCATGATGCAAAGTGCAGGAATGTAATGGGGACTGTCGCAGAGGCTGCTACCTCTGCAGTGTTCCTTCCTAATTGCCTAAGACGTGTTTGCCTGAAGACTGGGTCCAAGGGCTATGTAGGAACCAGGAAGAGACCTGGGCCTCAACCAAAATAACCTGAAAAACCGTGTGTGCCAGGCAGTCCCTGAGGCCAGTTCTAAATACTCTACTAACCTATTTTCAAATTTAATTTTAACGGTTATCAAAATACTGCAGATACATTGATTTTTGTTCAGAAAGTCAAACAGTCCTTGTATCTGCTATGGATTGTACATGACTGTGAGAAACAGACAACCCAATTGCTGATAACATAAACTATAAGAATTGATTTTGATATTTTTGGTGTTGTTCACAACCTGATGTCCAGATGTGAGCGGTTGATTAAGTGGTTCAACAGCATCAAGTCAGATGTTTTGCCATTTTTTTGGCCTTTCCCTCATGCTCACAAGATGGCTGCTGTACCTCCTTAAGTCATCAATCACATCTGTGTTCCAGGCAGAAGGAAGGTAGCAAAGACTTTCCCAGAAATCCCCAGCAGGGTTTTGATGATGTCATTGGCAAGAGTTGTGTCTTCATTACCCACAGCCGCAAGGGAGTTTAGGAAGGTGAGCGTTTTCCTTTTCTTAGCTCTTCAGCCTGTACAGGAGAAAGTCAAGGAAAAGGAGGTTGGGATGGGTGTCAGGTGGTCAGTATCCATCACAGTTCCTGTCCCTGGGCCCACCTCTCCTCACCCTGAGTTTTCACTCTCCGGAAGCAATCACTTTCAATTCTTTTGCAGTCTTTTCTTT
The DNA here is from genome assembly GCF_048565385.1 of Saimiri boliviensis. Classification (NCBI taxonomy): domain Eukaryota; kingdom Metazoa; phylum Chordata; class Mammalia; order Primates; family Cebidae; genus Saimiri; species Saimiri boliviensis. The sequence goes on along the minus strand of NC_133455.1, from coordinate 22,274,270 downwards.
CTCCATTTTTCTAAATAAACATTTATTCTGTAATTTCTTGATTTTTTTTCTCCATTCAGATACTGATTGTCTCTCAACTATGAAAGGTAAAGATGTCTTCCTTCATCACGATCCCCACCTGTTACACATGCCACACGCATACATGTACAGTCTTCACCACTTCATATTCCAAGTATAGATTGGTACTATTTAAATTTTTAAATTATATTTTATTTCTACTTTATTTTTAATATTTTAAAGGTATTTAAGTGTCAAACAGTACCTTAGGTGATCAACATCAACATCAACTGTGATAAAACATGTTGATAATATAGGTACCCTTGATATGATATGTGACAATGGCACTTCACCACTGTGACTTTCCTCCTAAAAAACCCATAACTCAGGCTAATCGTGAGAAAAACATTAGACAAACCCCAGTTGAGGGCCATTCTCTAAAACACTTGACCAGTACTGTTCAAAACCATTAAGGTCATCAAAAACAAGGAAACTTTAAGAAACTGCCACAGTCAAGAGACGCCTAAGGAAATACTACAACTAAATGCAGAATGGATTCGTGGATTGGACCCTAGAACAGAACAAATCTTTAGGGGAGCTAAGGCAATCTTAGGCATCCATGGGCTTTAGTTGATAATAATGTATTGAGATTGGCCCATTAAATGTAACGAATTTCATGTAAGACAGAAACATAAGATGTTAGCGATGGGGGAAACTGGTTATGGAGCACATAGGAACTACCCAAATTATATTAGCAAATTTTCAGTAAACCTAAGACTGTTCTTTAAAAAGTCTATTTAAACATTGAATTAATATTTGATGGTTATATTATGATGATTGGGTTTGTTGTTGTTGTTTTTCTTGTTTTTGAGAGACAGGGTCTCACTTTGTCACCTAGGCTGGAGTGCAGTGGCACAATCATGGCTCACTCCAGCCTTGACCTCCCAGGCTCAAGCAATCTTCCCACCTCAGCCTCCCAAGGCTCAGGCATTACAGGCATGGAGTCACCATGCCCAGCCTGATGATTGTTTATATTGTTCACAACTGGGCCACTTTGTGTGCTATGAATATAACATTTTGTTTTTCCTGGAGTTAGCCATTGCCTCTTTTTTTTTTTTCTTTTTTGTCTTCTGTGTTCTTATCAATAACTAACCCCAGACTCTCTGCTATTAGTATAAATCTCTCAATACATTCAAGCACGTTGAGTAATTTGTCAGTTTAATTAATTTTTTGGCTCCAAGCACTACTCCATTGTGTTAATACTCTATTGTCCTAATTCTCCTTCATTGAGAAGGTAGCAGTGTTTTAAAATATTAAGGGAGTTTTAAATATATATATATATATATATATATATATATATATATATATATATATTTAAAATCTCAATTTTACTGATGGAGAAGACTGTAGAATTCATCAGAGAAGGAATAGAAGCTGGATGTGCCTCTCACCACGGAACAGTTCTTTCCTTCCAACATTTAGCTTCTCTCAGCACATTTCTTTGTGTATTACAGTCAGAAAATAACAGGATATTGGACTTTCCTGGGACTTTCAGTCTTTGCTTTAGGACTCTGCTTTAGGCTGATGGACAACAATTATCATCACAGATTGTGCATTTCTTGTGCATAGTCTGGATGCCAGGCACTGTGCCAGGCATTTACATACAGAATCTTAAGTGACCTGCATAGCAACTTAATAAATATGTCACCTTGGGTGTGGCCCATGCCCAATGAAATATCATCTTCAGGATTCTTGTTTCAACCTGCCAACTTTATTCCTTTATCTCCCTGTGTAGCCCCCTAGATGCCATCTGAGTCTTTGATGTTTCTTTCTAGGGAAGACCATGTCTCCAAGCCCCAGATAGAAGATGGACTGCTCACGGCCAGTACCCATGGCTTTCTATGGCAGCTTAAAGGAGTCATCTTGCAGGATCCTGCCCTGGGCTCCCTCTTCCTCCTGAGTGCTGGATAGGATGACAGCTGCCAAAAGGGACAAGGCATTTGAGGTGGGAAGTTTCAGAGACCCAAAGAGGGGATCAGAAGCCACAGCTCCAAGAGCCAGGGCTTGCCCTGGTGCTGACTTCTCTTGAATTTCCTCTGAGATTCATGTTTTCCCATAAGAACCACTTGAATCACATTCTGTGTGTCTAGCACTTTATCAGGCACCAGAGCATCTACCCCACAAGGGTCACATAACCCTGGCATCTTCCCACTCAGCATTTATTTTTTTAAAAATTTTTATTTTTGCGATGGAGTCTGCCTCTGTCACCCAGGCTGGAGTGGCACGATCTCAGCTCACTGCAACCTCAACCCCTGCCTCCCGGGTTCAAGTAATTCTCCTGCCTCAGCCTCCAGTGTAGCTGGGATTACAGGCACACACCACCACCCATGGCTAATTTTTGTACTTTTAGTAGAAATGGGGTTTTGCCATGTTGGCCAGGCTGGTCTTGAACTCTTGACTTCAAGCAATTTGTCTGCTTCAGCCTTCCAAAATGTTGGGGTTATAGGCATGAGCCACTGTGCCCACTCCCCTACTTATGCATTTCCATCTAGCCATCGCTTGGCTGCCTACAGTCAGTGAACAATACCAATCCATCTCGATCTATACACTTTTAGTGAGCAACTACTATGTACCAGGCATTGGGCATTATCTCAATGTTTCTCAAACTTCAGTCATTTGAATTCTGCTTCACAGGTTTTTGCAAGTGTCCTCTGTACTACTTTCACCTTAATATTTTCCTTTAAATTTTTCCTTTATTTCAATAAATTTATTTTGAAAAGGAAATTTAGAGCACTGCCATCAGTGAAAAAACCAGTATCTCTTTCCAAAACTAGATCGTAACCTTAAAAATAAATGCATAACTATTAAAATAAAAACTGTTGGTCTCTCTCCCCCTATAATGACCTCCAGTACCCACCAATGCTGCGTATACCTGGCATACCTGCTTTTCACTCCATCCCCACAAGGTGAATTTCATTGCCATCCCCATTCTACAGACGTGAGAACTAAGGTTCAGAGGAGTGACGAGACTTGCCCAAGGAAAAAGATTGGGGAAGTGGTGGGGTCGAGGTTCAAATCCAGGTTTGTCTGGAATGAACACCAATGACCCTCAACCACAAGGCTTGGGGCTTCTGATACCCAGTCTTTGTTCCCTCGGTGCATCCTAGGGTCTTCCCTCTTCCCAGCGGCGGTAGGCACTGATGCCCCCGGGGCGATGAAAACTTGCCTTCTACTCCCTTCTCCATTTATCCACAGATAAAAGAGGCAGAGGTTACCCACGAAAGCTACCTGCTGGTGTGAGAGAGCCACAGAGGGGCAATCTCACACCACGTGACGCAGCCTTGTTCTCCGCCCATTCATTCACAGCTCTCTGTGCTAATCTCCGGCGGGTGCTGATTGGCTCAAGCTGGTCTCTTGGCTCTGGCTGGACCAATCGGATTCTCTCCTGTACTCGCTCCTGCTCTGTCCTCCGGTTGTTGGCTGGGCCTGGGTCAAGGTGAGAAGACGATCAGTCCAAAGCGGACACCGAGTGGAAGATGGTTGGTGTTCCGAAGGCAAATCAGGGTGCTGGTACGTGAGCAAGAAAAAGAGTGTCAGGAAGGCCAAACAACAGACATTCCCTGTGGGCATAAAGTTAGCATTTGCAAAACACCGCAAGAGCTGGACATTCCCGTTACCAGAAGAACACAGAGCTGGATCGCCGTCCCAGTTTCTCGGAGGGACACCGCGGTGTTCCTGAGGGAAGGTCATCAGGGCCCAGTAAAGTTATTTTCTTTTCAGCCCCCACCCCGACCCCTGCCTGGTTTCCTGAAAAGGTCGAAAGAGCTCCATCCCAGCCCTGGTGTTGCCAGGTGATTCTGTCCAGGGCACCACGTCTGGACTGGTTGACTGAGAGATGTCGAGGCCCCATCTCTCTCACCACAGTCCTCAGTCAAGAAACAACTCTTGGGGAAGCAGCAGAATTTAAACACAGGGACAGGATGTGGCCAGTGCTCAGGACAGAGGGAGACTAATAAGCGGGGATTGGCAAAGAGATGGTGATCCCTCTCCTTCCTCTCCCCTCTACATCCCCTTTTTTTGAGATAGGATCTTGCTCTGTCAGCCAGGTTGATCTCAAGGAATCCTCCCGTCTAGGCCTCCCAAAGCTCTGGGACTACAGGCATGAGCCTCTCTGGACAGTTTTCCTTTCCCTCTTGTTCTCTCCCTCCCTCCCTTCTGCCGCTCTCTCGTTCCCCCTGTCTATCTCTCTCTGCAGCCCGAATTCTCCCTTCCCAAACACATGGCCTAACGCCACTTCCCCACTCCATTTAAAGGTCTCAGTGCAGCCTGAATAGAGGAGAGAATTCGATTGGCCCAGCCGGAGCCAGGAGTCCAGCTTGAGCCAATCAGCTCCAGCCCGGCGGGGGCGGGGTGGGGTTGTGTCACGTGGTTTCCAGCCAGGCGATTTCAGGCGAAGGCCCCAGGTCTCAGGAAGAGGGTGAGTAGGACCCAGGTTCCCATCCCGAAAGAAGCCGTTAAAATCCACCAGCATCCCGCTTCCATCGAGGGACTTTTAAATTTCTATATTCAAATCAGGCCTCTCTCTCAGGGCATGTGTATGGCGGAGGGTGTGAGGGCTGCCTTCCGAGTGATAAAAAAGAGATCTAATAACATTGTTCAACTGTGGGGAAATGACACCGCGCTGTCCTCGTGAGAAGACAGGACTGCCCGAGCCACCGCGCAGCTCTGCTCAGAACTCCTGGGCCTGAGATAACACTGATCTGGGCGCTTGCATCACACATGTGCCACATGACGGATTGCTGGACGTTGACAGCATGGCTCCGCTACTAAAAACATATGACTCCATATGGAACGCCGTGGTGTGGGGTGGAAATCCTGGACGGCTCCAGGCTGCAGATGGCCATGTATAATTCACGGGATTTGTAAGACTCTGCATCTGCTCCGTTGCTCATTCTTCAGTTGTCAGACAGACATAATCCCGAGCCTCTTATTTTATAACACAGATCTGCCAACGGGAGTGGGGAGGGGAGCCGGGGAGGCAGAGCCGCTGCCAGGAGAACTCAGAAATAATTTGGGGAGAACATTCGGCATGTCAGCGAGGACAGAAGCGCGCACCGCAGGAAGCCCAGGCGAAGTTGGAAACAGGGCTGCCGGTTCCCTGGTCCCTCCCTGGAGGCCGATTCTTGAGGAGGCTTCTGGAAGGGGGTGTGCTTTGATCTTGTCTCTGCCTTCAGCTTCACCATAGCATTTAGGCTCAACCTGGGATCAGCCTCATCGGTGAGCCAGCAGACCAAGCGTCAGGGTATTTGGGCGTTTTGCACATGAAGTCCGCCTCCCTTACAGGCTGTGTCATTGTCAGATTGTCGCATTATGTGGCCAGCAAAGGTTAGAATTTTTGCATCACTTCCTTAAGGAGCTTTGCCTCACTCTTCTTCACTAAATTAGGGACCTGTGCCAGTCATTGCTGGTAACCCATAGCTTCTCTGCTCACGCTGGAGTCATCTGCACACAGTTTTGGTGCAAGCCACGGGGTTCTTTCATCTGCCTGCCTGGGGGCTTTTAATTTTCTTTAGATGCCAGAGCATGGGGACAGGCCAGAGTGCCAGGGAGTTGATTGGCCCCAGGAGTAAATCATAACCAACAAGACAAAAGAGGTGATGGCTAAACATCCCAGCTTCTCACCCCTCTTGAGGCAACGCCAAGATGTGTTCTGCAGTTTCTTAGAGGGTGCCTAGTTGGGGGGAAGGAGGGTTGTGCCCTAGTTGCCACAGCATACAATCTGGTTAGTAACACACCCTTCAACATGTATTCTCGTCCCTGTTTCACTTCCCCACTTCCCCTACCGCCACTTTCTGGGATTACCTCCCTCAAATCTGTGTGCTGTCAAATTCTTGCTTTAAGGTCTGCTTTTGGGGGACGAAAATTAAAATAAGGACCCTCTTTCACACTTTCTCAGACCTGGAGATTTCTTCTGCCATCACATCGATCACATTTGTTTGCCACGACCTGTTCAATTTTCTGCCTCCTTGTTGCTCTATGGGAGCAGAGACTGTGTTTGTCTGTCTTATTCCCTTTTGAATTCACAGTGCCTGGCACTTAGTAGGTGCTTAATAAACATTTGTTGAGGTCCTCCTGGCTTCCCCACTTACCAGCTATAGGATCTTTGGCAGATCACCTTACATGTCTCAGCCCCATTCATTCTCTCATTTGTAACACATGGGCAGTAATATCTACCTCACTAGTTCGTGGAATTGCAGGGAAGATTAAATACAAGGATGATGGAGGAAAATCTTAGCAAATTCTGAAATGCTCAACCAAAGTAAGGACCCTACTAAATCAGAATTTCTAAAACTGTCACTCCACTGGCTTATATGAGTCAATTTCAGATGATACCCAGAAGCAGTTTTATTGAAATAATTGCAGGTTTATTTGAATTAAAGTAGAGAAAAAATATAAGCAGCCACTCAAACTCAGATGTATTAGTTAGGCTTCAAATAACAGAAAACAAGTAGTGGCTTAAACAAGTAAGGATTAAATGTTTTCAATTAACAAGATTTTTAGACTTCAGCAGTCCAAGATCAGTGCAGTTATCCAAGGATATTGCCAGAGACCTAGTCTTCTAAGGCCAGGCATGGTGGCTCATGCCTGTAATTCTAGTACTTTTGAAGGCTGAGGCAGGATTGCTTCAGTCGAGGAGTTAGAAACCAGCCTGAGTAACACAGCAAGACCCTATCTCAATTTAGAAAAGAAAAAAAAAAAAGACCTAGTCTTTTAGCTTCCTTCTTTCATTCTTAGCATGAGGCTTTTATTCTTATAGCCTCAAAATGATGGCTCTACCTCCAGGCATTGCATCCTCATTCCAGGAAGGAAAAAGGCAAAGGGAGGAAGAAAAAGGGTGTACTAGCTGAGTCTGTCTACAACTCTCACTACCACTACCACCTTCACCATTTTTAAATCAGGAAAGCAAGGTGTTACTTGGGAAGCCCACCCAACAGATTTCTGCCTACATTTCATTGACCAGAACTACGTTTCCTGACTACTCCTAACTACATGGGAGTCTGAGAAGGCTTATTTATTTATTTATTTTTGAAGCAGGGTCTTGCTTTGTAGCCCAAGCTGGAGTGCAGTGGTGCAATCATGGCTCACTGCAGCCTTGACCTTGCAGGCTCAAGTGATCCTCTTGTCTCAGCCTCCAAGTGGCTGCAATCAAAGGTATGCACCACTATGCCTGGCTAATTTTTTTTAATTTTTGTAGAGATGAGGTCTCCCCATGTTGCCCAGGCTAGGCTAGTCTCATCCTTCTGGGCTCAAGTGATCCTCCTGCCTTGGCCTCCCAAAGTGCTGGGATTACAGGTGTAAGCCATTGCGCCCAGCCTGGTTTTCTTAAAATAAGAATAAATTTAGGCCCGGCGCGGTGGTTCAAGGCTGTAATCCCAGCACTTTGGGAGGCCGAGGCGGGTGGATCACGAGGTCAAGAGATTGAGACCATCCTGGTCAACATGATGAAACGCTGTGTCTACAAAAAATACAAAAAATTAGCTGGGCATGGTGGCGTGTGCCTGTATTCCCAGCTGCTCAGGAGGCTGAGGCAGGAGAATTGCCTGAACCCAGGGGGCGGAGGTTGCGGTGAGCCGAGATCACGCCATTGCACTCCAGCCTGGGTAACAAGAGCGAAACTCCGTCTCAAAAAAAAAAAAAAAAAAAAAAAGAAATAGAAAAAAAGGCCGGGCGCGGTGGCTCAAGCCTGTAATCCCAGCACTTTGGGAGGCCGAGGCGGGTGGATCACGAGGTCAAGAGATTGAGACCATCCTGGTCAACATGATGAAACGCTGTGTCTACAAAAAATACAAAAAATTAGCTGGGCATGGTGGCGTGTGCCTGTATTCCCAGCTGCTCAGGAGGCTGAGGCAGGAGAATTGCCTGAACCCAGGGGGCGGAGGTTGCGGTGAGCCGAGATCGCGCCATTGCACTCCAGCCTGGGCAACAAGAGTGAAACTCCGTCTCAAAAAAAAAAAAAAAAAAAAAAGAATAAATTTAAAATATTACATTGGAGTCAGGCGTGGTGGCTCACGCTTGTAATCCCAGCCCTTTGGGAGGCCAAGGTGGGCGGATCGCTTGAGTCCAGGAGTTTCAGACCAGCCTGGGCAACATGGCTCAAATCCTGTCTCTACTAAAAGAAAAAAAATTATATTAGGTGAAAGAAGCCTTACGCAGAAGATTACACAACACATGAGTCTATCCATATGGACAGAATAGGCTAGACTAACCTATGGTGAGAAAAATCAGGACATCAGTGCCCTCCTAGGAGAGCAGGGATGGGTATCGACTGGGAAGGGACACAGGGAAGCTTTCAGGGTTTTGAGGATGACCCACACCTTAATAGAGTGTTGGGTTACCCAGTTTAGACATTACCAGAACTCATGCAATGACAGGAAAATTTGTGTTCATTTTACTGTATTTCCTTTTCACCTAAAAAAAGGAAAACCAATATGGAAGGACAGTTGATACACAAATCGAAGCATTAAGGAGCGACGGGTATAGTGCCTGCGACTCCTTTTGCAAGGCACAACCAAAACAGATGAACTGATAGATGGCTGGAAGGATGGAGAGCTTGGTAGCCAGGCAATACAACAATACAATTCACGTTATAACAGAATGTAGGAGGTGGGTACGTGAGTATCCATAGCTCTTTCTACTTTTCTGTATATTTGGAATTTGTCGTAAGGAAATACTGGGGGAGACTGAGTGTGGAGCTTCACGCCTGTAATCCCAGCACTTTGGGAGGACGAGGCAGGTGGTGCTTCACGCCTGTAATCCCGGCACTTTGGGAGGACGAGGCAGGTGGATCACTTGAGCTCAAAAGTTTGAGACCAGCCTGGCCAATATGGTGAAACCTCATCTCTTCTAGAAATACAAAAAATAAAATTATCTGGGCATGGCGGTGCGTGCCTGTAATCCCAGCGACTCAGGAGGCTGAGGCAGGAGAATCGCTTGAAGCCAGGAGACAGGTTGCAGTGAGCTGAGATAGCAACACTGCACTCCAGCCCGGGTGACAGAATGAGACTGTCTCAAAAAAGAATAAGGAGGAGGAGGAGGAGAGGAGGAAGAAGAGGAACAAAATCCTGGGGGAAAGACCCCCCCAAAAAATTCAACAACAACAAATACAATGGAAGAAAGTGCTGTATTAGTTGGTTAGTGCTGCCATGACGAAGTACCACACACTGGTGGCTTAAACAACAGAAATGTATTGTCTCGCAGTTCTAAAGGCCAGAAATCTGAGACCAAAGTATTGGCAGCGTTGGCTCCCCCCTGAGGGCTGTGAGGCGAATCTGTTCCAGGCCGCTTCCCTGGCTTCTGGGGTTGCTGGCAGTATGTGGTGTTCCTCGGCTGGTAGAAGCAACACCCCGATCTCTGTCTTCCTCTTTGCGTGACCCTCTTCCTGTGTGTGTGTCTTTGTGTCTGAATTTCCCCTTTTTATAAGGACACATATTGTACTGGATTGGGACCCATCTTCGTGAGCTTATTTTAATTTGATTACCTCTGGAATGACCCTGTCTCCCAACAGTCACATTCTGAGGTATTGTGGGTTAGGACTTTAGCGTAGCTTTTTGGGGGGATACAATTTCACCCACAACAGGTACATATGCAGCTTGAACTTCATCTAGGTAAAAAGTAACTGTGAGAACCCACTAAGCGATTACCATTGTACTTGGCAAACACTTACTCTCAAATGTCTCTTACCTAAACAATTCTCATTTTGATATGTTTAAAAAGTGCTCTGGCCTGACATGTGTCTTATGCCTGTAATCTTAGCACTTTGGGAGGCTGAGGCAGGAGGATCAATTGAGGCTGGAAGATCAAGACCACCTTGGGCAACATAGTGAGACTCCGTCATTGCAAGATTTCATTTTCTACAAAATTCAAAAAAATTAGCCAGGTAGCCAGGCGCGGTGGCTCATGGCTGTAATCCCAGTATTTTGGGAGACTGAGGTGTGTGGATCATGAGGTGAAGAGATGGAGACCAACCTGGCCAACATGGTGAAATCTCATCTCTACTAAAAATACAAAAATTAGCTGGGTATGGTGGCGTGTACCTGTAGTCCCAGCTACTTGGGAGGCTGAGGCAAGAGAATCACTTTAACCTGGGAGGCAGAGGTTGCAGTGAACTGAGATCACACCACTGCACTCCAGCCTGGCCGACAGAGCGAGAGTCCATCTTAAAAAAAAAAAAAAAAAAGCCAGGTATATTGGCACACATCTATGATCCCACCTACTTGGGAGGCTGAGGCAGGAGGATCACTTGAGCCCAGGAGGTCAAGGCTACAGTAAGCTATGATCTCACCACCACACTCTAGCCTGGGTGACAAGCAAGACCCTGCCTCTAAAAAGAAAAAAAAGGTGATGTCTGCTACTGGGAGCTTTCTCGAGGCTCTTCTCTGTGCCCAGCACAGCGCTAGACACTTTACAGGCAGAGCATCAGTCAGGGTTCTCACTGGCAAGCCACAGGCACCCAACCAGCTTGGCTGATTTAAGCAAAAGAAGAATTAACAGAAGAACATGGAGTCACCACAGAATCACTTGGAAGAAGCAGCAGCCTCAAAAGGGCTGAAGGGGTACTGTGCATTCCCAAGCTCAGCCAAAATCAAACACCCCAAGCCAGCCTGGTGAAGGCTCCTGTGCTAACCACTGACCCAGGCACTGCTGACTGTGTCCCCCACTGCTGGAGCTGGACATGGCTGCCATTGCTGACGCCCCCTGATAATACGTTTCCCTGTCCTGGTTTCTTCAAACCTCAGCTCCCATTTCAAAGTCTGAGGCCAGCACACCTGATTGGCTGAGCCCATGTCATATAACCTATGATGTAGGACATCCCAGTGGCCAGGGAGACTGGGAGAGCAAAGGCCAGGCTTCCAACTTCCAAAGAGAGATGAGGGTTCTGCCTTCCCATCCCCCATGACTGATACAGGCAAGAATTTCCAAAATGTAGAAAAGGACTTCAGATATCAAATGGCCAAAGAAGTGACAATGCCCTCTATGTAAATTCTTATTTAACCCACATAGTAATTGAATGAAGTAGGTCTGATCGTGACGCCCATCTTATAGCCAAGAAAACTGAAGCTAACAGCAGTAAAGTCGCCTGTCATGGGTCACACAGTGTAACAGTTCTAACCAGGATTGCAACCCAGGCAGTCTGACAAGAGTTCACACATTTTCCATGCCATCTCCCAAAGCCACCACACTGATCAACTCCGGGGGTGGGGGTCCACTCACATTGAATGCTGAAGCTGTGCAACTCAGTAGCCTCAATCCATATCCCAGCCCTGAAGCTTGAAAGTTTTTGTCCATCAAGCTGACCTTATAAGGTCAATTCACCTTAAAATTCAAGCAGGAAGTGTGTGTCATTTGAGGAAGTGTATTACAGACCCAAACAGCTGCCATATTCAAAGTCTTCCCTGGCCCAGCCTTGGTGAATGGGGTCAGTAGTCTACTGATAAACAAAAGAACTCAGTACACATTATTTTCCTATTGTCTTTTCACTGTGTGAGAAGTAATTCCAAAATGTAGTGGCTGAGTACAGCAACTACTTTTATATTGCACAGTTTTGTGGGTTAGCAAATCAGGCAGGGCTTAGCTGGGTGACTCTTTTGTTCTTCGTGGTGTTGATGGAGATCACTCTGGAGTATTCAGCTAGCCAGTGGGTTAGCTCAGAGGGTCCACTCCCATGTCTGGTGCCTTTCTAGGGATGCCTGGAAGGCTAGGTTCTGCCAGGGTCCCCCAACTGAGGCTCCAACGTGTGGCTTCTCTAGCATGGTGGCAATTACAGTCCCATTCTGATTCAAATGGTGAGCACAGAGAGACCTCACTTCTCAATGGTGAACTGTCAAAAAATTTGCAGTCATGTTTTTAAAACCACCGAACCCATCTAGAGAGATATTATCTGCTACCTAGCCTGTTCCTGTAAGCAGAGAAGGAGAAAGAAGTTTCTCATCTCTGCATCAACAAAGAGAAAAAATGAAATCAGAAAACACATTACTCTGTGACCTGCTTTGACCCCAAGGAGCAAGGGCATCTTTGGCCACACACTGCAGACAGGACAGGTAGCACACAATGGATCATAGCACTGGACAATTGCTACAACTGGCTGTCCCCCTTCCGTGCCATCTCAGTCCCAGACATTTTGACTTTGAGTGACCCAGTCACCCTTCCTCCCATCCCTGCTCAGCCCAAACCACCCACCCTTGGTCTCCGAGCTAAGCAAAGTATCTTATTTGGGGACAATGGAAGCTTTTGTCATCTTTTCCTTCCTCTTGTGGCCACTGTCTGTACGAGAATCCAGATTACCCTTGGGGGCTGTGCTAGCGATTACCTCTGAGAATCTCTTCATACCAGCCTCTCCTGGAAGTAAATCAGGGCAGCACAAAGGGAAGAATGTTATCACGGTAAACCAGGACGAGCCTGGCTTGGCTCGGTTGCAGAAAACACACTTCACTCATGCAGAACACGCCAAATTGAAAAGATCGTGGGTTAATCAAATCCTTTTCTCCTCTGTTTTTATCAAACTCAAGAGGGGCTGGCCTATTAATTAGAAACGCTTTTTCATGTAAAACACGGGCACTTTGGAGATAAGGAGGGAAGACCCTTGATTCTACAGTCACAATGATGTTTCAGTTATTTCATTACAAGGCGCCACATTCATCACTGGCCCCATGGACACAGCACAGACCTCCCATCACTCTCGTGGAAAAACTCCCTGAGATTCAGAAAGTTTCTCTGGCAGCAGACAAGGACAAGGGAGTTTCTTTTCCTATAGACCAGATGCATTGAAGACCTCACATTTCTATCCAACACTAACAGAAAAACTTAGCAGGTTTTTATTCTGTGTTGTCTGATTACAGCAGCCACCGGTCTTGTGTGGCTATTTAAATTTAAATTAATTAAAATGAAAAATTCAGTTTCTCAGTCTCCCACTAGCTGCATTTTAAGAATCCAATAGCAACATTGTAGCTTGTGGCTTCTATACTGGACAGCGCAGATATAGAATGTTTCCATAATTCCAGAATGTTCTATGGAACTTCTCACACCAAGCTCACAACACCTCCTTTTTGTCATTTGAGAAAAGTGAGAACAGAAAATCAGAATGGCTCAATATGATCCATCTCTTTTATTGGGGAAAAAACCCTACTACATTTCTGCAGTGACACTTGTTGGTGTTCTCTGCCTGATGCCCACTTTCCTTCTTTTGGGAAAAGCACCTGATTTTCCTTCTGGGAGTCACCCTTCTCCTACTCTCTGTCCACGTGGTTCTGGTGGGGCTAACCCCACTGTCCCGCCCAATGGCGGGCCCAGGACCTACTCCTGACCAATCAGCCTTCTCCTTTCCTTTGGCCATGGTGATTGAGTCAGTGAAGTTTCAACAGGAATGAGCCCTGGGACTTTTGCTGGGAGGAGTCAGGCCCTCTTCCTGTTGGGGTTGCCACGGTAGTAGGATATGTCAGGAACTGTGGGGGCCTTTGCACCTTACCCTGGAGAGAGTTGGTCTGGGAATGCCTCCATCGAAGAAGAAAGTGGAGAGGAGCAGAGAGGGTGGGGAGTGCAGAAGAAAGAGTCTTGGTGACACTGTAGGCCTTTTGGCTGTAGCTGTGTTTGATGACAGTTCTACCCCCTGAACTTCCCAGTCACATGAGCCAATACATATTGCCATACTTAGGGCAGTTTAAATTGGGTTTCTGTACAACCAAAAGAATCCTGATTATGTTCCAGAAATGATGATCCATTTACATACACACAAAAATTAAAAGGTTGCTATTTTTTTCTCTTCCTGCATATTTTTATTCTCAAGCCATTATTAAGATCAAATTCATGGGATAGAGTTATCAGTTCCAAATGGGTCTCCCTGGAACCATCTAACATAGAGGATCCAGTCCAACAGGCTGAGGCTCCGCCAGCCAGCTTCTCTCCTTCTTGAGAATTTGGATAAAGTTGAAACAAAGAGTGAGTTGGCAGAGTCAAATCAGTGGGAGTGTTAGACTGAGAGGCCATGAACTCTGGCTGCTGAGAACCCTGAAATTGCTCTGCTCTCACCCTTCCTAAGGTCTGTGTCCTTTTAATAAACCACCTTGAGCTACTTCAAGTAGCAATCTATTCCTCACAACCAAATATACCTGGTGCAGAGAATGTCCAAAGCCTGAAAAGTGTTTTATTTAGATCAAACAATTCTACCCCTAGGAATTTATTTCCAAAAAATAATCAAAGTATAAGTTTGAAGATTTAGCTATGAGCATATTTAATATAGTTCTCTTTATCCTGGTAAGAAATTGGGGCATAGAAGATTTATCTATCCTGGCATAGAAGATTTGGAAGCTGGGCTAGGTGGCTCATGCCTGTAATCTCAGCGCTTTGGGAGACTGGGGCAGAAGGATCAGGAGTTCAAGAGCAGCCTGGGCAACATAGCAAGACCCCATCTCTGAAAAAAATTAGCCAGGCATAGTGGTGCACACCTGTAGTTGTTGCTATTCAGGAAGCTGAGGTGGGAGGATCACCTGAGCCTGAGAAGTTCAGTGAGCCATGATTGCACCACTGCATTCCAGTCTGGGTGACAGAGCAAGATTCTGTCTCAAAAAAAAAAAAAAAAAAATTGGAAGAATCATTAGCACCAAGATGTTAATAGTAATAGTGCCTGAGTAGGTAGAACTATAGTTTGCCTGTGTGTGTGTGTGTGTGTGTGTGTGTGTGTGTGTGTGTGTGTGTTTCAAACATTTCTTCTTTCTGCTTGTTTGGTTAGTTTTCATGGTGATTTCTGGTAATGAACATTGCTCTCATGATAAAGGAGCACCAGCTTCCTCCTTCCCTTGAATAAAATAGTCAAATGGTGTGTTCACATTAAAACGATATGAAACCTCCGAAGGGGCTAGGCAAGATGGCACACTCCTGTAATCACAGCACTTTGGGAGGCCAAGGTAGGCAGATCACTCAAGGTCAGAAATTTGAGACCAACTTGGGCAACATGGCAAAATCCCGTCTCTACTAAAAGTACAAAAATTAGCTGGCCGTAGTGGCGCCCACCTGTAATCCCAGCTACTCAGGAGGCTGAGGCGGGAGAATTGCTTGAACCTGGGAGGTGAAGGTTGCAGTGAGCCGAGATCACACCATTGTACTCCAGCCTGGGTGACAGAGCAAGCCTTAATCTATTAAAAACAAAACAAAACAAAACAAAACCCTCCCAAGGAACTTAAGTTCTGGGACTACCGTGGAAGACTTTTCAGTTAATCTTGATAATTACAGACTGAACAACACGTTCAGAAAGAGGGTCTCCATCCACCTTCCTCCTATTCCCCACTCCTCCTGCCAGCATATCATGTGATTCAGGAGGAAGACTGGTTAAGAGCAGAGATTTAGAGTTAAAATCCGCACTTTGCCACTTCCTAGGTTTGTAATTTGGGGCAAGTTGTAGGATCCACTTAGGTCTCAGTTTCCCCACCTGGAAAATGGGGGTAATGATTGCATATACCACAGAGGTACCAGAGGCTCCAATGAGCTGATGCAGCTAAAAGACCTAGTACAGTGCCTGGCACATAACCATGGCTCCCCAAACAATAGTATTGCCACTGGTAGGGGGAAGTACTGGGGGGGAGGATGGGAAACAAGAGAATTCTTGTAGGACCCCCAGCATTTCTACTCCTGGGTACATCCCAAAAAGAATTTAAAACAGAGACTAAAGCAGATGTTGCCATTCTGACCATTTCTGAGTATACAATTCAGTGGCCTCAAGTACATTCGCTTCGTTTGATTAGTTTTCATGTTGATTTCTGATAATGAACATTGCTCTGGTAATGAACATTGTATACTCAGAAATGATCAGAATGGTAACATCTGCTCGGTGAATGGCAACCATCATCACTATCTCTTTCCAACACTTTTTGATCATCCCAATTAGAAACTCTCTGGCCACTAAGCAATTGTTCACTGCAACAGGTCTTCATCCTCACGGTCTTCACAACAAGTGGGTGGAGGAAAAGGAGGAAGAGCAGGGGTTGGTCTTGCTGTCTCAGGGGTGGCAGAGGTGGAAGAAAAAGATAAAAATGACCCAAGTGTCCGGCAACAGATGAATGAATAGGGAAAATGTGGCCTATCCCACACAGTGACATATTATGTAGCCACAAAAGAGAATGAAGTCCTGATATTGCTAAAGTGTGGATGAACCATGAAACCATTGTGCTAAGTGTCTGTGACACCAGACACAAAAGCCACATATTGTGTGACTTTGTGTACATGTAGTGTCCAAAAGAGATAAATCCACAGGATCAGAAAGTAGCTTCGAGGTTACTAGAAGCTGGGAGGAAGGAGGGAGGGGAGGAATTATTGCTTAATGGATAAGGCTTCCAGTCGGAAGATGATTCACACATATTTTGTATGTTACATGTATTATATAATATATTCTCACAATAAAGTAAGCTAAAGAAAAGAAAATGTTATTAAGAAAATTCTAAGGAAGAGAAAATATATTTACCGTGCATTAAGTGGAAGTGATCATCATAAAGGTCTTCGTCTTCATGGTCTTCACATTGACTGAGTGGAGGAAGAGGAGGGGTTGGTTTTATCTCACAGGTGCCAGAGATGGAAGAAAATCCATGCATAAGAGGACCCAGGCAGCTCAAACCCATGTTGTTGAACAATCAACCATACAAGGATACTTTAAAACATGTTATGATATCCCCCACATCACAATGCGGTTTTGGACAAAGGTACTTGCATTTGGATTATTGAAATTACCTGCACTATTCCAAACATTTTAGAGCATCTGCTTTGCTAGTACCCTATGCATAGACTGTATATTTTCTCAGTGGTTGGAAGAGTGTTCTGGACAGAGGGAAGGGCAAGGGCCACGGCTCAGAGGCAGGATGGGCTTGGCTTCTACTAGGAATTTTCTGTCCTTGAGTGGCGGAGCCACAGGATGGGAGGCCAGATGTGAAGCTGGATAGGTAGGCAGGACACAGTCATAAAGGGGCTTATGGGTCATTTGAAGCGTTTCAACTTGACCTTCAAGGCAATGGGAAGTCATTGAGAGGATTTAAACTGGGAGATGACATGCTACAGCATTTTTTAAAAGACCTTCTTTTAGAGTCAACAAAATGAGATATTATTAGCCACAGTGGCTAGGGAAATTGCTTTTTAAAAAAAAAAAAAACCCCGCAGGCACAATTTTTAGCTTGACAGTGTTTTGCAGACATTCTGGAGTGGGTTTTTTTTTTTTTTTTTTTTTAAATTCATTATGCTGACACTAACTATCAAACCCCGTTCCCTGGAGCTCAGCTGTGTTGTAGCTGAAAACTTGCTCACTGTGTTTACTCCACACAGCACCCAATTTTCCAAATCTCTGCAAATTTGCCCTTAACTGTAAAATACCGGGTACAGAGCATCTTCCCACTCCACCCAAATTATCCCCCTTGGCGTGTGCTAACAATCTGATGCTATGATTGTTGTTATGATGGGAAAGATTGAAGCCGTGTCTTTGTAAGCCTTTCTGGAGGAACCTGTGAGAGTTTTCTGCTTTAACCTTGTTGACATCACAGATTAGGGTCATTGGACAACTCATCCTCCCTCTGTAGCAGTTAGGGAAGACTGGATTATGCTACAGTAACAAACGTCTCCTAAACCTCTGTGGCTTACAACCATACAGGTTTATTTCTCGTTCAAGTTAAATGTCAATGGCGGTAGCTTGGGGCTCTGTTCCGCCATCTTGTTGGGATCTTGTGGCATGGGCTCTGTCTCCTGGCAGAAGGAAATGGGAACATGATGAACCATGTGTTGGATCTTTGCTGAGAAAACAAAGAGCCCATCATTTGCCTACCTTTCCCCTCTGCCTGTGTTGACTGCCTTTTAGGCATTCTTAAAAGTGTCCCAAATAATTATAATCATAATGAAAATCATTATACTACGTCCCATCCACTGAGGGCCTACAGTGTCCCTGTAACCCACGATAGTGGCTTACATGGCACAACTCTTGTAATCCTATGCAACAGGTATTCTTCTTATCAGGAAGATGGAAGCTCACAAATTTCACAAAGCTTCCATCTCCTTGTCATTGATTGAGTGGTAATAAGGTTAAGGCACTTGCCTAAAATCAACAGCTGGTGTGTGGGTGGAGCTGGGATTTAAAATCACACAGTATTAGCAGTCAAGAGCCCATGCTCCCAACTGCCAAGCCTTTTCTTCCTCTTTTTTTTTTTTTTTTTGAGACGAGGTCTCACTGCATTGCCCAGGCTGAAGTACAGTGGCATAATCTTGGCTCACTGCAACCTCTGCCTCCTGGGTTCAAGCGATTCTCCTGCCTCAGCCTCTAACAAGTAGCTGGGACACACGCACCACCAGGCCCAGCTAATTTTTGTGTTTTTAGTAGAGATGGGGTTTTACCATGTTGACCAGACTGTTCTCAAACTCCTAACCTCAGGTGATCCCACCTCAGCCTCCCAAAGTGTCACGATTATCAGCGTGAGCCACCACACTTGGCCTTTTCTTCCTCTTTTCCATCAGTTCCTCTCTGCGCCCACTGGTCCGGTTACTTACAGCATCCGTCACCTCCTTTCTTGTTCTTTACCTATGTCAAGCCCTGTTACTTCTCACTTGGGCTATTGCAATACCCTCTTGCCTGGTTTCCCAGCCTTCAGGCAGGCATTGCCTCATCTTGGGCACATGGCCATATTTCTCTCTGGGGAGCATGGGTTTGATAACACTCCTCTTCTGCTCAAGAAACTCCAGTAGCTTCCCATGGTCTACTAAAACAAATGGCAATTTGGCTTCTAAGCCCCCTGTGATCTGACCCCAGCCCATGGAAGCCCAGTTTGCTCTTCCTGTGTTCTTGTTAGACCGCACTAACTGTGCGAGGTCACTCTTTACCTTCTTGCCTTCATCCTTAGAGATTCTCATGCTCCCTCCCAAATTCACATTGAAACTCTGCATGATTGACTGGGCACAGTGGCTCATGCCTGTATTCCCAGCATTTTGGGAGGCCAAGGTGGGCAGATCACGAGGTCAGGAGATCGAGACCAGCCTGGCCAACATGGTGAAACCCTGTCTCTACTGAAAATACAAAAATTAGCCAAGCATGGTGCCAGGTGCCTGTAATCAGCTACTCAGGAGGCTGAGGCAGGAGAATTGCTTAAACCCAGGAGGCAGAGGTTGCAGTGAGCCAAGATCTTGCCACTGTACTCCAGCCTGGGTGACAAGAGCAAGACTCCGTCTCAGGAAAAAAAAAAAAAAAAAAAAAAAAGAAACTGCATGATTGTTACTTGAGTATGAATGCTCGCTTCCCTTCTAGATTATGAGTTCTAATGAGGAGTAATATCTTGATGGGTGGCAATGCATACAAGTAATTTAGCAGTGTTCCCTAAAGATAAGCTAGCAGGAGCAAAGAACACAACCCTTTCTGCCAACAAACAAAGCCAGCAGTACAAAGGATGGCAAAAAATAGAGAAACTTTAGCACAAGCTTGCATTGTAAAGAAACTAACTCCCATGCATGTATTTTTAAATTAAGGTGTAACATGATAAAGAGCACATATCCTGATGTGTTTAATTCAATAAATGTTGACGAACATTACATACACCTACGTGACCAGCACTCAGATCAAGATACAGGCCAGGCACGGTGGCTTGCGTCTGTAATCCCAGCACTTTGGGAGGCTGAGGTGGGAAGATCACTTGAGCCCAGGAGTTTTAGACCAAACTGGGCATTATAATGAGACGTCTGTCTCTACAAAAAGTAAAAAATTTAGCCAAGCATGGTGGCATGCACCTGTAGTCCCAGCTACTCGGGAAGCTGAAGGAGGAGGATCACTTGAGCCTGGGAGGTCAAGGGTGCAGGGAGCCATGCTTGCACCACTGCACTCCAGCCTTGGCAACAGAGCGAGACCCCCCCTATAAAAATAAAATGAAATAAAGAGTATGTCTAGCTCCCGAGATGTTTGCCTCACATCCCTTGACCACCTCCCCAGAGGGAAACGTCATTTTGACCTTCATTCATTCTGCATGTTCTTCCCCTTCACATAAATGAATTCATACAATGTCTGGCTTCTTTCGCTCAACATAATGTCTGTCTCACATAGTTTTGATTATAGCATGAAGCATAAAGTAATTTGCACAAACTTAAAAGAAAAACAGTTATTATTAAAATGATTTTCGGCTGCGCACAGTGACTTTCGCCTGTAATCCCAGCACTTTGGGAGGCAGAGGTGAGTAGACCACTTGTGCTCAGGAGTTTGAGACCAGCCTGGCCAACATGGTGAAACCTCGTCTCTACTAAAAATACAAAAACTAGCCAGGTGTGGTGGCAGGTACCTGTAATCCCAGCTACTTAGGAGGCTGAGGTAAGAGAAAAATGCTTAAACCTGGAAAGCGGAGGTTTCGGTGAACCAAGATCATGCCGTTGCACTCCAGCCTGGGCGACAGAAGGCGACTCCATCTAAAAAAAAAAATTTTTTTTTCATCAAGAAAGAACGTGGAGAATCTTATAAGCCCTCCCCAGTAGCATGATGGTACAATGATGAAAGGAACCAGAAATTTGGGCTTAATTTAATCCTAGGACAAATAGCACACTGAGACTTTTCTAAAAGAGGTTAGGGGTATGAATTGGGTGGAGGGGTGAGAGGGAGGAAAGGAAGGAAGGATTTGTAGTTTTGTATAAACATGCAGATCCGAGCATGGTCCCAAGTCCTGGAGTGAGGCATTTCCTCTACCAGAGCTCCCAACTTGCGTGGCTTTGGTGGAGGAAGGAAATTCTGCCCTGTAGCCAGGATGAGGGTTGAGATCTGGGGCACAGCTGGGCAGACCCCCGCCTAGAAGCCGGCCTTCTCTAGAAGTCAATGCCCGACCCTGGCAGGCCTCACGGAGTTGTTCCAAGCCTATCACAAATCTCCTGCTCGCCATTCTTTCTTAAATGCAGTGACAGTATTTCAGAGCTGAAATTACCGAGGAGGTAGAAAGTTCAAGGATCGGGTTAGTTTTCCAGCTAATTTCATGTGATTGTGTCTAGAGGGTAATTACTATCGGCCTCACAGAAATTCATTGTATTTCTTTACTGAAAAGACTTGTTTCTGCAGATGTGGAAGTCGAGGGGGAGACAGATGAGCCAACATCCAGCTGGGTGCGGTGTGTCACATTCAGACCCTATCCCAGTGACATGCACACAGTAGGTGCTTACTGAGAGCTTGCTGAGTGGAAGAGAGACAAAGGAAGATGAAGAAATAGACAGGAGGGAGGCGGGAAGGCAGGTGGGAAGAGAGAGAAAGTGGAGGAACAGACACAAGGAAGGAGTGAGGCAGGGAGGGCTGGCTGGCCTGCAGAGAGATGAGATCCCTCCGCACCCAGGTGAGTGGCTGAAGACCCAGGTGCCCAGTGGCAGGGACATGAGCTCCAGGCCGATGGCTGCTTCCATCTCCATCCCTCAGAAACACAGACCTCTGCCGCCTCCTGGTAGTGCCAGCATCCTGGAAGCATCCTCTGAAGAAGCTTCCAGAATGAAGCTGATCCAAAGTGCTATGAAACCTGGGACAGGGGACCGAGCGTGGTGGCTAACGCCTGTAATCCCAGCACTTTGGGAGGCTGACATGGGTGGATTGGTTGAGGCCAGGAGATTGAGACCAGCCCAGCCAACATGGCGAAACCCTGTCTCTACTAAAAACACAAAAATTATCTGGGTGTGGTGGCGCATGCCTGTAATCCCAGCTATTCAGGAGGCTGAAACCAGAGAATTGCTTGACTCCAAGAGGCAGAGGTTTCAGTGAGCCTAGATGGTTCCACTGCACTCCAGCCTGGGTGACAAAGCAAGACTCTGCCTCAACACAAACAAACCTGGGACAGGGGACTCCACTCTTTGAGCCTTTATTTCTTCATCTGTAAAATGGACATCACAGGGCCCAGTTCCCCGTTTATCCTCAACACCCACTCTGACACATACCCACTTTATCCACAGACAATGCCTGGTGGCCCCTAACTACCACTGGGGCCTGTGATCCCTGGTCTAGAGGCCACGTGTTTTTGTTCTCTACTGAATGACAAAGTGTCATTTCCGTGCTTCATAGAAATGTACATCAGGGGCCGGGCGCAGTGGCTCACACCTGTAATCCCAGCACTTTGAGAGGCCAAGGCTGGTGGAGCACCTGAGGTCAGGAGTTTGAGACCAGCCTGACCAACATAGTGAAACCCCGTCTCTACTAAAAATACAAAAGTTAGCTGGGTGTGGTGGCATATGCCTGTAATCCCAGCTACTCAGGAGGCTGAAACCAGAGAACTGCTTGAACCCAGGAGGTAGAGGTTGCAGTGAGTTGAAATCATGTCACTGCATTCCAACCTGGGCCACAGAGTGTGACTTCGTCTCAAAAAAAAAAAAAAAAAAGAAAGTGCACCAGGTTCCTGACCACACACCCAGCGTCTTGGCACACACACGAGTGGCAGAGGCAAAGCTGCAGATTCTACATCAGAAAGTTTTCAGCCTCTGTTTATTCTCTGTGAGCATCACCAAAGGCTGAGGAGCTTTGCTATTATTCTTGGATATATTTCCACTGAACAGAAAACATTCAATTCTTTGGCTTGCCAATCAGGCATCCTTCGATTTGGGTTCACTTTTTGACTGCCCAGAATACATCTTCAAGGAGCTTTTTCAAAAGATCACAGGAGTATTACATTCTCTGAGCCGCTGACCATCAGAGAACGTTCCTGAGTTGCTTTCACACATAAGTAATAATTTGACTGAATATAAAATGACCACGACTGTACTTTTACCTCTGTTAACTCCAAGGCTATTGCTCCATGTCTGGGGTTGATATGAGAAATCCGATTCTCACCTTTCTCAGGTAATCTGTGTTTTGCAACTTGGACCCTTAGAGCTTTTTCCTTGAAGTGTTTTTAAGGGCCTGTCGGTGGGGATGGGAGCTTGTTTCCAAGACGGCCACCATCCATTCCTTCCCTCCCTGTCCACACAAGCTTTTCCCGACTGAGAAGTATAATCTCTTTCTTCACTGCCTTGATTTCACCAATAGGGTGAAATGGAAAAGACAATCCAAAGACTGTGCCTTCTGAAGCTGGGCACAGAAGCAGCCTTGACGCTTACTCTGGGGTTGCTTGGAACATGCAGTTTGGAGGAAGCCAGCCACCATGGGAGAAGCCCAGCAACCTTGATTGAGACTGCCAAGCTGTGAGGAAACCCAAGCTAGCCACAGACAGGTGGGGTGAAGGGAAAGAGATGCCTAGCCAGCCCCCACCTATTCCTGCCATCCCAGCCCAGAGCCCAGACACACAACGGAAGAAGCCTTCAAAGCATCTAATCCCCACCACGTGCCTACTGCAACCAGAGACACTGAGCAAGGTCACCCAGCTGAGCCCAGAGCTCCCACAGAACCATGAGAGATAATAGTAAGATGATGGGGTTTGTTACAAAGCAAGAGATTGCCAGAAAAACATGCGCCTCTTCTCAGTAACTTTGCCTGAATTGTGGTAAGTTCTTTCTCCGGTATACTTGGGCTTTTCTTTTTCTTTTTCTTTCTTTCTTTTTTTTTTTTTTTTGATAAGGAGTCTTACTCTGTCACTCAGGCTGGGGTGCAGTGGTGCGATCTTGGCTCACTGCAACCTCTAACTCCTGGGTTCAAGCAATTTTCCGGCCCCAGCTTCCCAAATCTCTGGGATCACTGGCATGTACCACCACACCCAGCTAATTCTGCATATTTAATAGAGACGAGGTTTCACCATGTTGGCCAGGTTGACCTCAAGTGACCCACCCACATCGGCCTCCCAAAGTGCTGGGATTACAGGTGAGACCACCAGGTCCAGCAACTGGGCTTTTTTTTTTTTTTTTTTTTTTTCTGACCCAGAATGCTTTCTGTAATTTTTGTCCATGTTTGTTATTGCGTTTTATTTCTTTGTTTCCTCATGAATGCCCATTTTCCTTAAGCTGATATTGCCTCTCATAAACAATCTTCCTGTCCACAACATTTATCATTTTTTCTCTTTGTTCTACAAGAGCTTCTCAAGCTTGGCTCCCACATTACTAATTTTGATTTCCTGCAAGGTCTCTGTTGCGCTTCAGCCACCTCCGCTGGGGACTTAAATTCTGTCATTGCAATCCTGGTTTTCCTTTGGTTTTTTAATCTCTATACTGTTCTTAGAAACTTCGGCTCCTGTCTTACTGAAATTATGCCCTTTGTGTATGTTCTATTTAGTACACAAGACACATTTTCATTGTTTTTCTTCCGGGACACACAGTAAATATTTTTTTAAAGTAGCTTTTTCCTTTTAGAAAGACATTTCCTTCCTCTCATTATGCAGTGATTTTTTTGTATACTCCCCACTGATTGATTTTTGTTGACTCATCTTTGCAGAATCTGGTTATCACCTAAGCCTTGTGTCTACCAACAGGCAGGATGCGTGAATTGGCCTCAGTACCTCTCATTGTCCACGAAAGTACTAGTGGATCCCCTTACCCCCCAGCTCCTTACCCCAAACACCACCATTTTATTTCTTTATTATCGATTTATTTATTGAGACAGGAACACTCTGTTACCCTGGTTGGAATGCAGTGGTGCGATCTCAGCTCACTGCAACCTTTTTCTCCCGATCCTCACACCTCAGCCTCCCGAATAGCTGGGACTAAAGGCACGGACCACCACGCCCAGCTACTTTTGAAAATAGTTCATAGAGATGGGATTTCACCATGTTGCCCAGGCTGGTCTCAAACTCTGGGCTCAAGCAGTCCGAGACTGCCTTGGTCTCCCGAAGTGCTGGGATTACAGGCATGGGCCACTGTGCCCAGCCACAACCACTTTATAATCTAAACCTGGAGAGGGAAGGGTGCTGGTTTGTACAGCAGCTAGAGCCAGGGTCAACCAGGCGCTCGTCTATTACGTTACGTTGAACTGAGGAGGGAGCCCCTTCTATCCCACTGTGCTGTTGGCTCTTCGGCACAATGAACTAAAAGAAATGCATTAAAAACCATAGTCCCCAGCACGCGCTCCGTCCCAGCGTCTTCCATGGGCAACAGCACTTCTGGGAGCTGTCCCCTCTTGGGAATCCAAGTGCTTTGGCATTCTTCCCTCTTTTTCATCTCCCCTGACCTATAGTCTTCTGGAAACTTCATTTTTTAGTATGTTTTAATTTTAATTTTTTGAGACAAAGTCTTTTTCTCTCATCCAGGCTGGGGTGCAATGGTGCAATCATAGTTCACTGCAGCCTCAAACTCCTGAGTTCAAATGATCCTCCCACCTCAACCTCCCAAGCAGCTGGGACCACAGGTGTGCATCACCATGCCCAGCTAATTTTTGTATATTGTGTGTGTGTGTGTGTGTGTGCAGACGGAGTCTCACTACATTGACCACGCTGGATTCTAACTTCTGGGCTCAAATGATCCTCCTGCCTCAGCCTCTGAAAGTGTTGGGATTTCAGAAGTGAGCCACGACGTCTGGCCTTGGAAATGTCAGTCTCTAACTTCAGTAGAACTATGGGCCAGTAAGAAAAAGAGTACTTTGCCTATGAAATTACACACCTCTCCTCACCGGACAGTGGAGAAAACTTCCTTCCCTCCTCCAAGCCCAATTTTCTGATTGGCACAAAATCTGGGTCTCTGTGCCAATCAGAAAATTGGGCTTGGAGTGGGGGAAGAAGTTTTCTCTACTGTGGGGGTTGCAAGTGGGGAAGTGCTTGAGAATGTTTCCACCTCCTTTTGGCCTGGAGGGGTTCCCCGACTCAGGAGATAAAACTTGAACAGTATCCTGATTATTTATCTTGACCCAGCTCCATCTGCCTTGTATTTATGGAAATTCCTCCCAGATTCTGGCAAAAGAAGCCTGTCAGCCTTAGGTGTCAGCCCTCTGAGTTTTCAATTCTTTCTGCCTTCTTCAGTATTTTAGTGGAAAGCTGGGAAAATACATCTCAGGAGCTTCTACTCTGGTGCCATTTTAATTCGACCCTCTTCCCCTTATAGTTTCACCTACTTTTTCATTCATTCACTCATTCAATCAACAGACATTTATGTGAAACTTACAGTGTGCAGACTATGATGCCATGCACTGGGAAGCAGAAGGTGAATTGAAGCTTCTCCTTGGCCTTGAAAGGGCCTCTCTTTGGGAGGGAACAAAGTCACAGTTCTAGTATGAGAACAAGAGTGATGTGGCATGTTGAGACTTAGACAAACCAGAGAGGTTAAGTGGCCTGTGCAAGCCTGCACAGTAAATTGGAGCAAGATCCAGAAAAGACGCCAGTTCTCCTGGTTCTCCAGCCCACGTTCCTCCCACTGTGTCTCCTGGCTCCTCCTTCCCATCATCCTGAGTTTCCTCCCCAGTTTTCTCATCGCTGGGATAACTTACAGCCATTGCTCCATTCTTCACAGATATTTCTGCGTGGAGTTCAAGCTTCTCCCCAGTCCTCACCCAGCCGCTGGCCCTTCTCACCCTAATAACACTGTTCCCGTTATTGATGTGTTTAAATTAGCTTGTTGAGTATGCATTTAGCACAGTGCCTGGAATAGAGTAACTGCTCAGTAAGTGAGAGCTGCTCTTATTACTGTGGTAGTTGTTTTTAGTGCTAGTACTCTCCCTGGTAAGATTGTGTTCTCCTTCAGGAAAGAGACTACGTCATTTCGAGGCTGGCTCTCCAGCACCAACACACACAAGTCTTTGATAAATGTCCATTCAGCATTTTGGTGACACACTTTTAAGTCCAGTCAAGATGATCAGGCTGTGTCCTCAATTGAAAGAAGGTGAACTTGGAAAGGAAGGTGCAACCCAGTGGTTCCCAAAGTGAAATCCCTGGAACCCCAGTTCTTTAGCTTGTTTTGGGGAAAGAAAAGAGTTCTCTATGCAAATCAACTTGGGAAACACTAAATCCTCTACCCCTTCATGGGAAAGCCAAATGAGCCTTAGGACATTCAAGGCTCAGAATTCCCACATGAAATAAACCTGCAGATCTTTGTTGATGTCACTATCGTCCCTACTTAATTGACCAGGGAACCCTTTTCTCATAGAACATTTATTATCAGCCCACTAACTTTGTGTTCTAGGGGATACTCCCGAAGAGCCCCCGGTGCACACCATTCCTGAATCCCATCCGTAGCTGTCACTCTGTAGGTATAAACTGCAAATTAGATTGCTTTCAGAATACCTGATAGGGGCTAGGTGTGCATTTGCTATGTCCTCCATGGGGCACTGCTACCAAAAACTCTCCCAATATCCCTCATGAGGCCAAAAACCAATGGGGAAGCCAAGGGCACAGTGACTTCTTTTTAAACCACAGAATAGTCATCAATGTGCATTTGCATTTTTTTTAAATCCTCAATTTATTGTACAAACAACAGGGAATAACTGGTTTGCTATAAAGACAGAAGAAAAATAGTTCATGTGCCCTTGACAAGGGTTATTTTTAACAATGAAACCTTTGCAAATGACCTGAAACCTTATTCCTGTTTTAATCACTTTAAAAACATCACAGGCATTTCAGTTTCTAGCAGAACGGCTGTTTTTTCCTTGTCTGATAAGAAACATAACATGGAAACTACATATTTATTCTTTGTAATAAATGCTGTGATCAGATGAGGCCCCCCACCAGCATGTTCAGTTGGATCTAGAAATAGACTGGTTTTTCCCACCTTCCCTCAGCATGCCTGTGGGTGTCTCTGGCCCAATGAAACACCTTGCAATTCACAGCCCAGGCAATCTCCCTGCCTGTCTCTGCCTTTACTGTTGAGCACCTTTTTTCTGGCCTGTAGTGATAATAACAACAGCCATTTGTTGATCACTGACTGTGGGCCAGGCTCTGCTATAAGCTTTACCTGATTTAACTATTACCTGATTTAATTCTTCTTGCCACTCTATGACATGGACATTTATAACCTGCAATTGACAGATGAGGAAATGGAAGCACCAAGAAGTTCAGCAACATGCCCACACCTCGAAAGCCCAGCTCCTCTTCACACGGCTAGGCGGGAGGGCGGGCAGAGCTGTATTTATCCATCTGTGCCTCTAGTTTTTGTTTTCATTGAGGTGAAATTCACATAATGTAAAATGAACTACTTTGAAGTGTACGATTCAGTGGCGTTTATTAAGTACATCCACAGTGCCGTGCAATTACCCCCTCTATCTAGTTGCAAAACATTTTCATTGCCCCAAAAGGACACCCCAAACCCACTAAACAGTCACCCGCCACTCCCCCTCCCCCAGCCCCTGGCCCCCTTCATTCTGTTTCCAGCTTCCAGTTGGTTTGGCTCATCCAGTGTCTAATGCCTTGTCGAATAACACCTTGCTTTCCTCAGGGAAATCATCCTTTCCTTGTGCATCCAGTTCGCCCCTGGGTTCCTGGAGAGCCGGGGTTGGGTCTCGGACCCTTCTGCATCTCCAGCAATCAGCAAGGAGTACAACACAGATTTGCTGAAAAAACAGAAGCTTCACCTCGTGTCTAGTGATTTCTCTTAATGTGTATTGAGCTTATTGAGGCCCTACTATGTGCCATTATGGAACTCTAGCAGGAGGCAGCAAAGACGACCCCTGTCATACAGAAGGGGAAACTGAGGTTCAGAACGTTTAAGCCACTTACCCAAAGGCCGATTTCACTGTGACTGTGTAACTACTGTTCCCTCGAACACCAGAGCTTTGTGCCCACCGATGCCCTTGCCATCCCTCCCCTCTCTGTTTGGGGTCTGGGTTTACTCCTGTGTTAAAAGCAAAAAGCCTGACACACAAAGGGAGCCCACACACCCATAAGGCCGCCTAGCCTTCTTCAAACACCCAGCCGCTTTGCTCTTGGCTGGGGTTCTCTAGGCTTTGGGAGCTTCCTGCTAATCAGAAACCCTGGTCTGCAGTTTGTACGTCTTTGATGAATAAAAAGTGAGGAAACAAATTAATTATTACTTAATACATTCAGTTTGGTTGACAAAATTTTTTCAGAACACGAGGCTGCAAAGTTGGAGTCGGCCCAGGTGTCCATCAACAGGCGGCCAGTGAAATGGACGATGACGCTTTCTCATGGTGGCATGCCTGAGACGGGCAGCTCCGGGCAGTGACGTGAAAAGGTGGCTGGGACATCACGTGTAAAGGGAAAAGAAAATTGCAGGGGAGTTTGAGTTCAGACAACACAAACTTATTCTTGGGGATAGAAAATAAATGTACATGCTCATGGATGTAAGTATAATGTAGTCTCAGAGAAAATTCTAAAAGAACGCCAAATTTTACCAACAGCGATCTGTGGGTAAGAGGGTAGAATTAAGGGAAATTTCTGCTTCCTTTTCCTCACTGCGGATACTTTATTTTTACTACAAAACGATATAGAATCAATGTGAAAACTTTTAAACATTACAAAAATGCATAAAATCTAAAGAAATATCCCCGGTCCTCATGCCTCTTGTAGAAGTATAAACCACGGTTTGGAGTATATTCTTCCACGATTTTTTCTTTGCACACATAAACACATAATATGTATATGTGTACTTTGGAAACTAAAAACTGGATTGTAGAATTGCATAGCATGGTCCGTCCCTGGGACTCTGTATCATGGACATCTTACCAAGTGCGTCCGTGTGAATCCAGCTTATTCTTTTTAACTAGTTCAGAATATTCCATGGCTTTCGAGCCCCAAGTGTATTTAACCAATCCTCTATCGTAAACACTTAGCATTTAGGTAGTTTCTAGTTTTATGCTACTACAAACTGTGGTGCACTGAATATGCATGAACATTCATCTTTGCACCAGGTGAATGTGAATTCCCAGAAGTGAAATTGCTAGGCCAAAGGGGATACCACGTGAATGGCTCCAGCAGGGCGCTGTGGTGCACATCTGTAGTCCCGGCTCCCTGGGATGTTGATGGTGGAGGACAGATTGAGCCCAGGAATTTGAGACCAGCCTGGGCAATGCAGTGAGACCCCATCTCAAAAATAAATTCATAAAATATGGGTGAGTATTGCCAAATTCCAAAAAAGTTGGTCAGATTTACCCCATCATCCATGGGAACGGAAGAGCCTTTTAACCATGTCCTCGCCAACAGCAGAAGTTGTCTCGTTTCTTAATCTGATAAAGATGGAGCTTATTATGGTTTCAGTCTGCCATCTTCAATGACAAGTACAGCTGAATTCATTCTCAGCTTAGTGAGCAGGAGTTTTCTTCTGTGAATATCATCTACATGCCTTGCCCACTTTCGTTTAAGGCTTTTACTTTCTACATGATATAGACTTTCTTATAACAACCAGCCAGTTCAAGTCTACAAGTCCTTTATCCGAAACCTTTGGGGGAAGATCTATTTCAGGATTCAAAATCTGTGTGGCTCTTAGAAAGGCATTAGGTGCCGTGTCTTATCTAACACTCCCAGAGAAGTTCGGAGCAGCACCCTATAATCAAACACATTAATATTTCAGCAGTGAAAGGTATAAACATTTCCACAAAGGGGGATGAATAAGTAATATAAATAACCACATATGAGTTCTGATCAGGTTTTGCCACCACACGTGGAAGGACTCCACAGTTTCCAGAGCTTTTAGGACTTTAGAATTTTGGCTAACAGATGGTAGACCTGTATTATTTTTCTTTGCAGAGGGGAAAAAAATGATCAAGTTGGTAAGGCTTGGCTCTGTCCCCACCCAGAATCGTGCTGAGCTGTAATCCCCAGTGCTGGAGGAGGGGCCTGCTGGGAGGTGACTGGCTCACGGGGGCAACTTCCCCTTCAGTGCTGCTCTTGTGATAGTGAGTGCCCACTGCCAGATTTGGTTGTTTAAAAGCGTGTGGCACCTCCCCACCCACCCGCTCCTGCCCCGCCATGTGAAAATGTGCCTGCGTCTCCTTCACCGTCCGCCATGATCCTACGTTTCCTGAGGCCTCCCCAACCAGGCTTCCTGTAGTTTGTGAAACTGTGAGTCAATTAAATCTCTTTTTTCTCCATGAATTACCCAATCTCAGGTAGCTCTTTTTTTTTCCCCCCTTGAGATGGAGTCTTGCTCTGTTGCCTATGTTGGAGTGCAGTGGCACAATCTTGGCTGACTGCAATCTCCACCTCTCAGCTTCAGGCAATTCTCCTGTCTCAGCCCCCAGAGTAGCTGGGATTACAGGCATGTGCCACCATATCTGGCTTTTTTTTTTTTTTTTTTTTTTTTTTTTTTTTAGTACAGACGGGGTTTTACCATGTTAGTAAGGCTGGTCTCAACCTCCTGACCTCAAGCGATCCACCCACCTCGGGTTCCCAAAGCCACTGAGACTGCCCTCAGGTAGTTTTTATGGCAGTGCAAGAACAGACTAATACAAAAGTTAACGTTAAAATTAAGGCCTGGCATGGTGGCTCATGCCTATAATCTCAGCACTTTGGGAGGCTGAGGCAGGTGGATCACCTGAACTCAGGAGTTCAAGACCAGCCTGGCCAATGTGGTGAAACCTTGTCTATACTAAAAATATTTTTTTAAAAAATTAGCCAGGCATGGTGGCAGACAACTGTAATCCCAGCTATTCGGGAGGCTAAGACAGGAAAATCATTTGAACCCGGGAGGCAGAGGTTGCAGTGAGCCGAGACTGCGCTATGGCACTCTAGCCTGGGCAACAAGAGCGAAACGCCATCTCAAAAAAAATTAAATAAATAATGCTCATGTAGGGAAATTAACAGCAGCTGACAAGGCCACGTTGCCTTCCTTCATCTGCAGACGTTGGGAGCATCAAGGTGGGTAGGACGAGATGGGGAATATGTATGTTTGACCCGAGCTCTCAGGGACAGAAGCACACACACCCCGTCATGGTTGCCTTCAGCCTTCTCCCTAGCACACTTTTCCCTCTTCCAGCCTTGCAGCCCTAACCCCACTCTCCCCTACCCCCATTCCCAATGCCTGCCACCTGTGCATCAGGGCCAGCCAAGACCACCTTTCCCGAAGCCCCTTCTCTCCTGATTGCTGTGTGACGTCTCCGCTCCACGTCTGGATGCAGATGAAACTAATTCAGTCCCATGGAGCACCCTGGCAGAAGAGCCTCTCCCCTTCCTGCCGTCCGAGAGCGTAAGCCAGTGATTTCCACGAGGAGGCCCTGATACTAATTCTTCCCCTAATATATAAAAACCAGGTGCTTCCAGGAACTGTAAATATGAATCTACTTTAGGCTGTTAGAGCTACTGTGGAATTGAATAATCATAAAAGATACTTCTTCCGTAGAGATTTATGCCTTCCTGTGCCCCCACCCCCAGTTTCCAACCGATAAAAAAAACCATATTTTACCAAAATATATCTCCCATCAGCGGTCCTGGAACACCTCGCTAACTGACTATATTTATTGGGAAATGATTCACATTAATTTCAGGCATCATCCTAATATTATATTTATGACAGGCTGTGTGAGCACAGGCAAGGGCCCTCGCCTCGTTCCTGGCATACATTCTCTGTTTCTGCAAATACATATTGTAAACACTGCCTGGAGAGATAGAATCATAAAACCAAAATAGGTTATCTTTGGAAAATCTGTTAATCCTGATCAAATAAGACAACTGCTTGCCCGATTTGAGAAGCTGAGAGGCTTTACCCAGGGTCTGTAGGAGAATTTCTCTTGGAATTTTCTTATTCCCATATCCCCCCACAACACACCCATTTTTATTCTAAGATGTGACTTGACTTGTTCATGCTGGGGAGATCGTCAGTGAATAAAGCTTGACTTCCAAATCCTGCCAAGTGAATAGCTGCTCATTGGGTGGAAGAAGGAACTAAAGAATTAGAAGGACACAGGCGGGAAGATCAGATGGAGATATGTTTGTTCAGTGAATGCACTTCGTGTGGCTTGAGGCAGAGAGCTGTGGTTATGGACCCAGATAGAAAAACCACAAAATGTCTGCCCCTGGGGATAGAGGGACTCTGGACAAGGCAGAGGCTCACCGGGGACAACTCCCTGATGCTGGGAGGGAAGGACTGAAGGCTTTTGAGCATAGAAGATCTAATATTTAATCTCAAATTGCACCGTGCAATTTGGTATAGACACACGCGCTTGCGCGCACACCACCGCAACTGTCATGTCTAATAAAAGTCAGACACCCAGTTAACCTAGAAGGGGTGCTCTGGGGAAAGGGAACAAAGGGCTTTGTTCCACTTTGAGGTGGCTGTGGTCCACCTGCCTCTGTTCACTCCTGCATCTGGGAGCAGCACCCCTCACCCCTCCCTCACCACAGTGCAAGGTTTGCGTGAAGCTCACCTCAACCCTTGGCTCCAAGGATGGGCACATGACTGAGACCTGGCCAGAGCATTTTACATGCCTCGATGCAATGATTGGTTCCTGATGCCCATGTGACTCAGGCTTAGCCAATCAGAGCATTTAATCCTCCTAGACACACTCACTGGTGTCAAACCTGGCCAATCAGAGCTTGTAGACCTTCTGGCTACAGTGATTGGTTCTGGGGTTGGCACACATCTAAGACTGGCTCATAATAACGGCCTCTCTCTGGCCCCAGAGATTGGTACAGGAAAGGGCAGGACTCAAAGACAGACTGAAGAAAGCCACTCCAGAATTTCTGCTGAGACTTTGAGGAAGGAAAGGACAAACTCTTTTTAGACTGGGGTTTTTGAGGGATGGGATGCAAGCTTGAGTGCCTGGCAACTGTTTTGCCACCATGAGGGTGGCAAAATTTTGACACATGCCAGAGAATAAAGACCATAGACAAAAACAGAGCAGAGCCATAAGAAAAGCTAGATTCCCAATGAGATAAACATGATGACAAGAATATGAATACTAACAACTCGTATCTTGTGCTTACCATTGTCAAACTCTACTCTAGAAGCAATACCTATATATATATGGTCCTCTAATACCCTAGGGGCTTTTATTACTTCCACTTCACAGATGAGATGATGGAGGTACAGAGAGGTCACCCAGTAAGGGGTAGAGTCAGAACTGGAAGACAAGCAGTCTGGTTCCATAATCCCTGTTCATAACTACTATGCCTCATTCAACAAACATTTACTGAGGACCTACTCTGTGCCAGGCTGTGTGAGGGCATGGAGAGGTGCCAACCCTAATCCCTGGTGCATCAGTTTGCTAGGGCTGCCATCACAAAATGCAACAAACCAGGTGGCTTAAAGAACAGAAATTTATCTTGGCTGGGTGCAGTGGCTGATGCCTGTAATCCTAGCACTTTGGGAGGCCAAGACAGGTGGATCACTTGAGCCCAGGAGTTTGAGACCAGCCTGGTCAACATGGCAAAACCTTGTCTCTACAAAAAAAATTTTTTAAACATTAGCCAGGTGTGGCAGTATATGCCAGGACTCAGAGGCTGAGGTGGGAGGATCACCTGAGCCTGGGAGCAACCTCAACAGGCTGAGGTGTGCCATGATCAAGAGAGAGAGAGAAGAAATTCCCACAATTCTGGAAGCCAGAAGTCCAAGATCAAGACACCATCGTGGTTGGTTTCTAGTGAGGCCTCTCTTCCAAGTTTGTGGACAGCCACCTACCTTCTGGGGCCTTAAATGGCCTCTTTGTGTGAGCAGAGAGAGAGCAAGAGCTCACGCATGTGTGTGTGTGTGTGTGTGTGAGAGAGAGAGAGAGACAGAGAGAGAGAGAGAGAGAGAGAGATCTAGTGTCCTCCTCTTCTAAGGACACCAGCCCTGTTGGATCAGCCTCCCCTCCCCCATCCCCCCCCACCGCTGTTTATGATCCCATTTAACATTAATTACCTCCTTAAAGGCCCTGTCTGCAAATACGCTGGAGGTTAGGGCTTCACTATATGAGTTTTAGGGGAACAATCCAGTCCATAGCTCCCGATCTCCAGGAGCTTAGGGTGGAGGAGTGGGCATGAAGGTGCAGGCGGGCTGGCCACTGGGTGGGGCTGAGCCGCGAGTACAGTAGGTGCCCTCGGCCTACGACGGTGCCGCCACGTGCTTCCAGCTGCAGAGACCCTCATTCTCGCCAGGAGAGCAGCTCTGGCCCTAATAGACCTTCAAAATGTCAGGAGTATTTTTAGCATGGAGAGTTGGTGCGTCCCGTGGCGCATGAGAGAAACGAGACTGCTCTGGGAAGACAAATGGGAAGCCATGAAGAACTGTTTCAGGAGAGGCGCTGGGTACAGGGGCAGCCTGGGAGCTTTGTAAGGAGGAAGGAGGGGAGAACAGCCAGACCACGGGGTATCTGGAACTGGGGAGGGGGGATCCTATTTGGAGGGGCCTGAAACCTTCCAGAGAGTGCCACATTAGGTTGGGTATGGTGGCTCGGGCCTGTAATCCCAGTACTTTGGGAGGCCGAGACGGGCAGATCACTTGAAGTCAGGAGTTCAAGACCAGCCTAGCCAACATGCTGAAACCCCCTCTCTACTAAAAATACAAAAATTAGCCGTGTGTGGGGGCAGACACCTGTCATCCCAGCTACTCAGGAGGCTGAGGCAAGAAGGTTGCTTGATCCCAGAAGGCAGAGGTTGCAGTGAGCTGAGATCGCACCATTGCACCCCAGCCTGGGGGACAGAGTGAGACACTGTCTCAAAACAAAAAATGCCACCTTAGAGCTTTCAGGTACATGGGGGAGTAGAACTCACAGTGAGATGGCCAAATGAGCACAGAAAGTGGAAATAAGTCCTTTAGCCATTCAACAAACCCGCACTATTACTCCAGAGCCCAACTTGCCATCAGTGCCAGGACGTTTTGTTGAATGAAGAGGACTTGTTCTCTGAGCATCGTCCCTGGTGGTTCAGAACCATACCGACAGCCGGAAGTACAAAAACGGAAGCACAACTTCTGTTCCTGCATTCGCTGGAGATGAAAAACTGTAGAACGGTATGCAGCCTCAGGGGCTCCGCTTACGCAGGAGAGGGCCACCTAGCCTGTGCTGCAAGGTCAGGGAAGGCTCCCCAGCAGAGGTGATGCTTGAATTGGAGGCTTCAAAGTAATCCTAAGTGAGCCAGGCCAAGAAGGGAGTCGAGTGCAGAGGCCTGGAGGTGTATCAGCAAGAAAAAGAAAATGATAAATAAAAATAACAGTTCCCAGGCTGGGCAATATAGTGAAACCTCATCTCTACAAAAAAATTTTTTTAAATTAGTCAAGCATGGTGGCATGCATCTGTAGTCCCATCTACTCAGGACACTGAGGTGAAAGGTCGCTTGAGCCTGGGAAGTGGAGGATGCAGTGGTTTGAATATGTGTCACTGCATCCCAGCTGGGACAACAGAGCAAGCCTGTATCTCAAGAAGACAAAAAACATTAAAATAACAGCTCTCTGGGGGCCAGGTACTGTGCTAAGTGTGTAAAGGCAAGATCAAGTTTCATCCCCACAGCAGCCCAGGAGGAAAGTGCTGTTATAACCTCTGATTCGCGGAGAGGAAAAATCTGGCCATAAAATGTTAAGAGCATGGACTTTATGGTCAGGTGTTCTGAGTTTGAATCCCGACTTCAGCATTTACAAGCTGTGTTACCCAAGGCAAGTGACATTCCCTCTTGGGGCCTTAGATCATGCCTCTGTTAAAGGGAGATTATAACAGCATCCACCTCATTTAAGGTGCTGTGGGACTTACATGAATTGCTGCAAGGAAAATGCTTAGAACACTGCTCAGCATGAAGGCCTTTGTTCAGTAAGTGTTGAATGAATGAATGGAGAAGTGAACGAATGAAATTAGGGTTTGATATGGTTTGCCTGTGTCCTCACCCAAATCTCATCTTGAATTATAGCTCCCATAATTCCCTCGTGTTGTGGGAGGGCCCTGGTGGGAGATCACTGAATCATGGGGCCGTTTCCCCCATACTGTTCTTGTGGTCGTGAAAAAGTCTCGCGAGATCTGGTGGTTTTATAAGGAGTTTTCCCCTTTCACGGGCCTTCGTTCTGTCTTGTCTGCTGGCATGTAAGACGTGCCTTTTGCCTTCTGCTATGATTGTGAGGCCTTCCAAGCCATGTGGAACTGTGAGTCCGATAAGCCTCTTTTTCTTTATAAATTACCCAATCTTGGATACATCTTTATCAGCAGCGTGAGAACAGACTAACACAGGGCTCAAAGGAGCTACTTTCTAAGGCCACCCACAGAACTTGGTACCGGGTCTGAGTCTGGATTCTGAGCCTCTGCTGTTCACTACCAGCTCATGGTTTAGTAAAACCAAGCAGTCTAGAAAGTCATCATCCCTGAGGCTCACAAGGATGGATGGAGCATGTACCATGTGCTGGGTACCGCGCTAAGTACTTCCCTTGCGTTGTCTCCTTACTTACCCCTTACTCCACCCTCCTGGGGTAGGTAGGGCCTCATACTTTCCCCATTTTACAAATGAAGAAACTGCCAGTCAGAGCGACTATGAGATGTGCCTGAGTTACACAGCTAGCGGTTGGCCAAGCTGGGATTTGAGCCCAGTTCTGTGTGGCCAATGCATGATCCACTTACACAGAAGCCATACGAGTGGGTAGGGGACTATCAGTCCTGTCTGAAGATGGGGAAACTGAGGCTCTGAGATGGCAAGTGACTTGCCTGAGGCAACACAGCAAGTTAACAGCAGCATCCTCAGTCTGAAAGCCTCTGAAGAGGAAAACAGTTGCTGCAGTCGGTCAAAGCAGCAGCCTCCAGGCCTTGACAAACTGGACGAGATTTTGCATGGATATAGATTTTCATTTATCTTGGGCACATACATAGGAGCAGAATTGCTGGGTCGCACGGTAATTCTGTTTCACCGCAAAAGG
Source organism: Saimiri boliviensis (assembly GCF_048565385.1). Lineage (NCBI taxonomy): Eukaryota > Metazoa > Chordata > Mammalia > Primates > Cebidae > Saimiri > Saimiri boliviensis. The sequence continues at coordinate 22,236,662 of NC_133455.1, read as the reverse complement.
AGCCATCAGATTGTTTTCCACAGCGGCTGCACTATTTCACATTTCACGTGTGACCACCAGCAACACGTGAGGGCCTAGGGTGCTTCTGAGGTTTTGACGTAAGGACACATGTCAAAGTTTTAACCAGGGCTTCGAACACAGTCACTTCTCCAAAAACGTCAGCCCCGATGATTCTTGTTAGCAAACACTACCATGCATGTCCTCCTTGGTGGCCCTGCTTCTCGGTGCATTCACCCTCCTTTGCAAGAGCCCAAGTTTGGATCCAGAAAAGCAACACTTGGCCTGCCTTTGCTGTTGGTCATAGCTCTGATTTAGAAGAGTCTGGGAGGGGCTCCTTCTCTAGGTGCTCAACTTGTATGGACTGCTGAGTGGATTTCCATGAATTAGGATTCACACCCAGGCCCTTGTGTTGGTGCTGGGTTATAAAGATGAATAAAAAGTTATTCCTGCTTTCAAGGAGTTCTCATTCACATGAATGACTTCTCTTCAGGCTATTTCAATGGGTGAGTTTGATTAACACCAACAATATGATGACAGTCATAAGAGCTCGGAAACCACCTTTGTAAAGATCATAACAGTGAGAAAATTATGACCATGAAAGAGATTTGACCAAACTGACTCCATCTTGCCTTTTACCTTCAAGCTGCCTTTGTGCGTTCCTGGGCATAGGCAGAACTAACTTTGGGAGGAATTTTATTTACAATTTAACTTTAAAATAAAAGTGATCACAGCCCTTCCCCCAAACAAACCCCCTCCTTGCTTAGGGATCTGACCACCTTTGTAAAGCTAACACAGTCACCACAAGATTAGAAATAATGACTCAGGAGTCGTGCAGCCAGAGGGCCAAGATTTCTAACCTCTCCAATTGCTCCTGTGGATAATGTTACTTACTATTGTGAGACTTAAGCTGGGTGTTTGAGATATTTTTCAGACCCTATATTCTGTGACTGGTGCCACCCAGACAGGTAGGTTGGCTCATCTGTTCTTGTGGTCTCCACCCAGGAACTGATTCAGCACAAGAGAACAGCTTTGAATCCTTGTGATTTCATCCCCAACCCCACCAATTAGCATTCCCCATTCCCTAGCCCCCTGCCCACAAACTATCTTTAAAAACCCTAGCCTCCAAATTTTCTGGGAGGATGATTTGAGGAATAATAAAACTCTGGTCTCCCATTTAGCTGGCTCTATGTATGTGAAACTCTTTCTCTATTGCAATTCCCCTGTCTTGATAAATTGGCTTTATCTGGACAGCAGACAAGAAGAATCCACTGGGTTGTTATAGCTGCAAATTTAATGATTGTTTACAACATGCCAGGCCTCGTGCCAAGGTCTTTATTCACTGCCTTCATGTGGTCCCCCCCAACCCAGAGGGTAGGCAATATTATTATCCCTTCTACTGGTGTGAAGACTGAGTCCCCAGAGGGAGTGAGTGGGCCTCAGCCCCATTGCCTGCCTGGAGCTGGAGTTTGAACATGAAGCCCATGCCCTCTCTGGCCAGTCAGAATTGAAGCATGGATTTGTTTACTCTTGATTTTGCCACACTCCTCGAATTAACCCAATCTTGACTTTGCTCAGACTCAATTGCATCCGAGCTATAGACACCAGATTGTCAGGGGTGTCCAGTGGGTGACTTCTGGGACAGGTATCAAGGCTTTAGGCCAGCCCCTGAAGGGACAGTCTTTGCTACAACTCAAAGGGTCACTTTTTGGCTGGATTATAGGAAGTACCTGAGCCTTCAATACTTAAAGAATAGGCACTCTGTTACATTTGATTTTCCTCCCAGGTAGCAGGTCTTTCTCTCCAAAGCCCTCCCTGCCTGCCACCTCCTTGGTGACCCTACCTCTTGGTGCATTCACCATCATTTGCAAGACTCCAAGACTATCCAATTTGGGTCCAGAAAAGCAATATTCAGTCTGCCTTTGCTGTTACCCATGGCTCTGATTTAGGAGGGACTGGGAGGTGCTCAGCTTGTGTGGACAGCTCAGTGGATTTTCCAGAACCAGGACTCACACCTAGTCCCTGTGACCTCCCAGACCAGCTGGTGGTCACTCTGGTCATTCCAGTCGAGGGTCCAAAATGACCATTCCAGTGGCTGCCTCCCCTGGCCTGCAGGGTGAGACAGAGGGTGTATTCAGAGTCTCTGGGCCTGGGGGAATCATAGAAGACCCCCAAAAGCTCAGAAGAGTCCAAGAGCAGCCTCTCCCAGTCCTATGGCTTTGCTCCACCTCCTTCCAGTGGCTTTTGCTGCACTGATTGGGACAAGAGCCGACTCTATCCTGTGTCTCTAAAACAGCCACCCAGGCACCACCTTTCACAATATCTTCCCATATGTGCTATTGTCATTTATTTTGCACTTTTCTTCAAATGGACTCTGTTTTCTTTTTCTTCTTTTTATTGTAGATATATGTATTGGAGAAGGAAACATTACATTGCTACTTTAAATGAAACACCCGTTTTCCTTTGCAGAAAGAAAATTAAGAGAAAAATAAATCTATGTTAACTTTTTAAAATATTCAATGGTTAATTTGGTATGGTCTTATCCATAATAGCTCCCTTTATATATTTCTTACTAATTACGAAGGGAAAAATTATAGTGAAAAACCTGGAAGATACCACCCTATTCAAGAGGAAGTGCTTTCAACACCAGGAATAGGACACGCAGGTGCCAAGTGCCTCCTGCTACAGTGCACTGAAGGGGACACAGCATCGCTTCTGTGGCATTCCTGCTAAAAGTGCATCACCTGACTCTAATCTCCGGGAAACATCAGAAAAACCCAAAGTGAGAGAAATCCTCCAAAATGGACTCTTCAAAATGTCCAGGTCAAAACAGACAAAGAAAGGCTGAGGAAGGATTGGCGATCAAAGAGACATGTTGGCTGATTTCAGTGTGTGATCCTGCATTCGCTCCTAGACTGGAAAATCATTTGCTATAAAATATAGTATTAGGACAATTGCTGAAATTTGAAGATGGAATCTAAAAACTTCAGATCATAGAACTACATCAACGTTAAGTTCTCTGAATGCGATAATTGTACAGTAATTATATAAGAAAATGACCTTGTTCTTAGGAGAGACACACTGAACTGTGTGTGTCAAGGATCACGGTAGTGACTGCATTAACTCACAAATGGTTCAGGGGGTAGGAAATAGAGGCGAGAGAGATACAGTCAATGTGGCAAAATGTCAACATTTGGCAAATCTGGGGAAATTCAGGGAGCTCGTTGTACTTACTCTTCTCGTAACTTTTCTGTCCCTTCCTTCCTTCCCTCCTTCCTTCTCTCCTTCCCTCCCTCTTTCCCTCCCTCCTTCCCTCCTTCTTTTCTTTCTTCTTTCTTTCTTTCTTTCTCATAGGGTCTCCCTGTTTCACTCAGGCTGCAGTAAAGTGGCATAATCACGGCTCACTGCAGCATTGACTTCCTGGACTCAAGTGATCCTCCCACCTCAGCCTCCCAAATACCTGAGACCACAGGCACACACCACCATGCTTGGCTAATTTTTGTATTTTTTTATAGAGCTGGGGTCTTGCTATGTTGCCCAGGCTGGTCTCAAACTCTTGGGCTCCAGCGATCTGCCCACCTCGGCCTCCCAAAGTGCTGGGATTACAAGCCTGAGCCACCACACCTGACCTACAACTTTGCTAATGTTTTTCCCCAGTAAAAAGTTTTGGAAAATGTCCACCTGAGGAGAGCAAGTTCACACCCCACCAGGAGCTCATCCTGTGCTTCGGGAAATGCTACTCAGTTGGTGTGATTTCTCCTTTCCATGTATATATATATGTATATACATATTTTCTGAGGCAGGGTCTCATTCTGTTGCTTAGGTTGATCAGTGGTGCGATGACAGCTCACTGAAGCCTTGAACTCCTGGGCTCAAGCAATACTCTCACCTTTCCTTGCACCACCACATCTGGCTAATCGTGTGTGTGTGTGTGTGTGTGTGTGTGTGTTGTTGTTGTTGTTATTGTTGTTGTTGTTGTAGAGATAGGATCTCACTGTGTTGGGCAGGCTGGTCTCAAACTCCTGGGCTCAAGCTATCCTCCTGTCTTGACCTCCCGAAGTGCTGGGATTACAGGTGTGAGCCACCGTACTTGGCCTCTAATGATTTTTTGTGATTCTTCTCCTCAGAGCTCAGTGATGTCTTTAGCAGACTGCCTACTCATTTCCCTTTTAGAGATTCATGACTCACATTAGCATACTAAAGGCTCTGAAAAGTCCTGCATCCACAAAAATGTGTCCATCTGTTTTTGCTGGGAGAAGAGCTGCCATTTGTTGAGCCCTACCGTGTCCCTGGCACTGTGCCGACAGCCCTAGGAGATGGATGCTGTCATTAGATCTGTTTCACAGACGAGGGAACCAAGGCTGAAAGAGGGAAGTCACTTATCCCAGGATTCCCAGACGGAAAGCTGCAGAGCCAGGATTAGAATACTTTCCCTTAATTGCTCTGAGATACCTCCTTCTGAAGCCACAAAGCAATGGTTGGAAGCAATCTAGTGACCAAGAGCAGGGCCTCCGGTTCAGATCCTAGCTCTGCCACTTGCTAGCTGTGGCTATACCATGGGGTTACAGAACCAATGAAATGAATCAGTCATACACAGAAAGTGTCTGACTGTGCCTGGGGCAAATGGAGATTCAGAGAGGTGAAGTGATTTGGCCATGGTCACACAGGAAGTGGCAGGCGCAGTGTTTGAACCCAGGTCTGGATGATCCCAGAACCTCATGGGATCCTATTGACCCTGAGCTCACTTCCTGATTGTGGTTCCGGTTTGTCCCCATATCTCGGGCTTCCTTCCACCTCCGCCTGTCCTAGTGGGTTCACCTTGTCCGTTGCCTAGACAGAGCCGATTTATCAAGACAGGGGAATTGCAATAGAGAAAGAGTAATTCACACAGAGTCAGCTGTTGCAGGAGACCAGAGTTTTATTGTTACTCAAATTAGTCTCCCCCAACATTTGGGGATCAGAGTTTTTACAGATAATTTTGTGGTTAGGGGGCGAAGTTAAACACTGAATATTTTTTTAAACATATATAGTTTTATTTTTCTGTTAATTTTCTTTCTGCAAAGGAAAACTGGTGTTTCATTTAAAGTAACAACATGTTTCCTTCTCCAACACACATATTTACAGTAAAAAGAAAAAAAAGAAAATGGAGTCCATTTGAAGAAAAGTAAAATAAGTGATAATAGCGCATATGGGAAGATATTATGAAAGGTGGTGACTGGGTGGCCGTTTTAGAGACACAGGATAGAGTCAGCTCTTGTCCCAGTCCGTGCAGCAAAAGCCACTGGAAGCTATTCTCTTCTGCTAACTGAGTTCCTGGGTGGGGGCCACAGAACGGGTTTGCATGTCCAGGTGGGGCCATCTGGTTGCAGGAAATGCGAAAACCTGACAAGACATCCCAAAAGACTGATCTTAGTTCACAACAGTGAGTTATCTGTAAGAGAATTGGGAAGTTGCGAATCTTACGACCTCCGGAATAATGGGTGGTCATGTTTAGAATTCCAGCCCCTCTCGTTCTAATTTGGTGGCTGGTGGCCTTTCATTCCTTTTACAAGAACAGTTTAGCTTTTGGGAAGAGCTATTGTTTAGACTATGAGTTCCTTCCCAAGGCTGGTTTGGCCTATGCCCAGGAATGGACAAGGCCAGTCTAGAGGTTAGAAGCAAGACGGAGCTGATTAGTTCTGACAGCATTCACTGTCATCATTTCCTTAGTTACAATTTTGCAAAGGCAGTTTCAGTAGTCAAGGCCTGCAGTGGGCGCCATGATGAAGATCCCATTTCCCTAGTCTAGGGGTGTTTCCAATCAGTCCTCAGCGGGGCAGCGGGTATTTCTTTTGGGCCCTCAGCTGGGATCTTCTGCTCATATCCCACAGCCAGCCTGGATGGGGAAGCTGGCTGCCCCTTCGCCGCCACTGAGGGAACCTTACCTGCTCCTGAAGTCAGTGCCCCTCACAAACCCATAGGTTTCCAGAATGTTCTTCCGGCTTACCCGCTATCTTCCTTCAAGTGAACTGGGCCACACTAAAGCCATCGTGCGAGATATTTATTTATTCAACAAAAGAGAATAAAACAACAACAACAACAACAGTGGGAACAACAGGGTTGGAATCCATTTCAGCCTAACTGATATTTTACACAATTGGATACGTTTGACTAAACTAATACATATGTATGGGTACTGGTGCATTTCCATTCAAACCAATGTAAATTACCTTTGACCAATATATTTTTCTGAAAATCAATGCATTTTAACATGAGATAATATTTATGAAATTGAATTTTTTATTGAAGCTAATGCAATTCTATTCTATTTTATGCATTTTTATTAAACTAATGCATTTTAAATTAATCCATTGTATATTAAGTACAACAGACATTGGTACTTACAGTAAAATAATATATGCCCACCGAAATCAATACGGTTTCAAAACCCGGTGTTTTCCATTTAACTGAAGGGTGTCAAGAATACACAGCCATGAGTTCAGTCCATGTAAATATAAAATCCTGTCTTCTTTTTTCTATTTTTCAAAATCATTTTCACGTAAAAGATGTTGTGCCTCAATGTATTGGCCCCGAGGCCCGAGGGTTTAGAATTAATTCACGGTTTTAACAGCCAACCCAATCACATCCAAGCTTACTGACTTTTTGACCAAGAAGACAAGTGATTCTTAATCAGGAGGTCTAACACAAGTCACTTGTAGCTACTAATGAAATACAGAAGTTTGCAAATAACTTACTTTGGGGAAACAAGAAAAGCTAATGTCTTGAATCAGTCAGGGTCTTGGCAGGAAAAGATGAAACCCTCCAACTGGCATTTTGAGAGGAGTTTAATTAAAAGACAATTCATGCATTTATTTTTAGAGACGGGGCTTCTCTCTGTTGCCCAGGCTGGAGTACAGTGCCACGATCATAGCTCACTACAGCCTCAAAATCCTGGGCTCAAGAGATCCTCCTGCCTCAGCCTCCTGAGTAGCTGGGAACTACAGGTGCATGCCACCATGCCCAGCTAATTAAAAAAAAAATGTTTGTAGAGACAGGGTCTTGTTCTGTTGCTCAGGTGGGAGGACTATTTATTAAGGTGAAGGCAGATTTGGAAAGAGCAATCGTGCTAGGAGCCATTCCCATGTGGGCATTACTAAGATACAGAGCGAGCACCTGGCAGAGAGAGAGAAGCTGTGGCCATCAGTGAGAGAGAGAAGCTCAGCTTTCCTTGGCAGTTCCCCAGGGAGGGAACCAGAAGAATAAATACCTGACCTCTCTCTCCTCCCTGCATCTGATCTCCTGTCAATATCTTCCATTGGCCAAATCCAGTAGAAACCAGAGGCCACTGCAGTCCTGGGGCAGCACAGAGCAAGCTGGAGAGAGGTGGAGAAGCGTGGATCCTGGACAGGCAAAGTGAAGACATCAGCGCACTTACTTATCATAGCAAGTGCTTATTACAGGCTAATACGCTTTCTCAATTAATTCTCACAACACCGTATCAGGAAGGTGCTGTGATTGCTCCCATTTCCAGGATGGGGAAATTGATGCTCAGAGAGATTGAATGGACTTTTTGGAGGAAGATCCAACTTTTTGGAGGAAGGGGACAGTTTCTGAGAAAGATCATCCTCTTGAATAAAAGAAGACAATGGTTGGGCGCGGTGGCTCACACCTGTAATCCCAGCACTTTGGGAGGCGGAGGTGGGCTGACTGCTTGAGTCCAGAAGTTCAAGACCAGTCTGGAAAGCATGGTGAAACCCCGTCTCTACTAAAAATACAAAAAATTAGCTGGGCATGGTGGCGCGTGCCTGTAATCCCAGCTACTCAGGAGGCTGAGGCAGGAGAATTGCCTGAACCCAGGAGGCGGAGGTTGCGGTGAGCCGAGATCGCGCCATTGCACTCCAGCCTGGGTAACAAGAGCGAAACTCCGTCTCAAAAAAAAAAAAAAAAAAAAAAATTTCGTGGGACATGGTGATAGGAACCTGCAGCCCCAGCTATTCGGGAGGCTGAGGTGGGAGAATCACTTGAGCCTGGGAAGTCGAGGTTACAGTGAGCCGTGATGGCAGTGCTGCACCCCAGCTTAGGAGACAAGAGTGAGACCCTGTCTCAAAAAAACTAAAAAATTAAAGGAGACAAGGTTCTCTTTAGCCCCATCATACCCCCTTCCCTGCTGCATGGAACTCAGAAGTGAGGACCTAATGTCTGGGGCTGTGGCAGCCACCTTGTGACCATGAGGGGAGACGTCATTGGCACACTGAATCTAGCAGAACAGAAAGAGTAGAGGAGTCTGCATTTTTGTTGCCTTGGTTGAGTCCCTAAACCAAGCCCAGAACTCCCTACCTTTAAGCTTCCTGCTAATTAACAATAAACGCCCTTTTAAGTCTTTTAAGGAGGCAAATAGTTGAGTTTACTGTTACTTGTAGCTAGAAGCGTTCCTAACTGAAACACCATCACCTATACATTGCTTGCTTTTTTTTTTTTTTTTTTTTTTTTTTTTTTGAGACGGAGTTTCGCTCTTGTTACCCAGGCTGGAGTGCAATGGTGCGATCTCGGCTCACCGCAACCTCCACCTCCTGGGTTCAGGCAATTCTCCTGCCTCAGCCTCCTGAGTAGCTGGGATTACAGGCACGCACCACCACGCCCAGCTAGTTTTTTGTATTTTTAGTAGAGACGGGGTTTCACCATGTTGACCAGGATGGTCTCGATCTCTCGACCTCGTGATCCACCCGCCTCGGCCTCCCAAAGTGCTGGGATTACAGGCTTGAGCCACCGCGCCCGGCCCCATTGCTTGCATTTTTAATAATGCATATGTATTACCACTGCAAAAGACACAAAAGCCAATAATAAATATCTGTTAACCACATCCCTCATCAGACTTCACCAAACTGCTGGTAGGATTTTTTCCTTCAGGACAAAACCCAGGCACACATGATGTTTTAAGGTTGAATTCACAGACCTATTTTATTACATTTGTATACACATTTTTTTATTATGCACATTCAGACGGCAGAACTGCTCAAGCGTGTGCATCTCGGCTTCCCTCTCACTGAGGACCCTATCTGCAGCCCTCCCGGAGCACAACGCTGCTATCATTGCATTTCCCGTGGGGGGCCCTTAAAAGCCTTCTCTCTCCCATTTCCACCCGCTCCGAGTCAGTTCAGGGAAACTGCCAGGGCTCCCAGGGGCCCGTGGGAAGCTCATGGCATTTTCCCAGAATCCTCCCTTGATGTCAGCATCTTTCCTCTACGAGAGGAGAATGTTGCTCTAAATTTCCATCTTGCTTCTGTCTCTGAATATGGACTCTTAAAATTCCAGACCTCAAGGGCCCTCAATGGTTTTCAATGGTGCGATTTCTACAGAGCTTCAGTTTTGCCATCTGGAAAATGGGAGTGAGCTAGAATCTACCTCATAAGATTGACATGAGAGGGAAAGACTGAAAACATACGGAGTGACCAGCACAGGGGACAGGCTCAGTGGCTTGAGGCTGTTGTGAATAGCAAAAGTAAAACCATTATTATCTCTTGGAGAATCAATAAAAATTCATAATGGGCTGGATGCAGTGGCTCATGCCTGTAATCCCAGCACTTTGGGAGGCCGAGGCAGGTGGATCACAAGGTCAAGAGATCGAGACCATCCTGGCCAACACGGTGAAATCCCATCTCTATTAAAAATACAAAAATTAGCTGGGCATGGTGGTGTGCACCTGAAGTCCCAGCTACTCAGGGGGCTGAGGCAGGAGAATCACTTGAACCCGGAAGGCGAAGTTTGCAGTGAGCTGAAATCGCACCACTGCACTTTAGCCTGGCAACAGAGTGAGCCCCTTCTCAAAAAAAAAAAAAAAAAAAAAAAGAGGAAGAAAACTTTGTAATGTGCCTATCAACTGCATTGCCAGCTTCCTCAGTGGCAGCTGCTCTTACGAAAAAAATCTAGGTCATCACAATATCTCAACTTGGGGTGAATGTCTATTTTGTGTGTTCATCCATGGAAGCGGTTAGCCAGTAGGCATCAGTGGGAGCTAAGAGCTTGGACATTAAATCCAGAGAAACCTGGGCTGGGCGCAGGCGCTCAGGCCTGTAATCTCAGCACTTTGGGAGGTTGAAGGGGTCAGATCACTTGAGGTCAGGAGTTCGAGATCAGCCTGGCCAATATGGTGAAACCTTGTCTCTACCAAAAATACAAAAATTAGCCAAGCATAGTGGTGGGCACCTGTAATCTCAGCTACTCTAGAGGCTAAGGCAGGAGAATTACTTGAACCTGGGAAGAAGAGGTTGCAGTGAGCAGAGATCACACCAGTGTACTTCAGCCTGAGTGAGAGAGTGAGACTCTGTCAAGAAAGAAAGAGAGAGAGAGAGAGAGAGAGAGAAGAAGAAAGGAAAGAAAGAAGGAAAGAGAAAGAAGGAAAAAATTTAGAGAGACCTAGGCTCAAATCCCAGCTTCCCCCAACTGTGTGATCTTGGGCAAATTGCTTTGCCTCTCTGGTTCCTCCTTCGGGAAACAGGGCTAGTCATGCGTGCCTCATGGACTGGCTTGGGGATTAAATGAGGTTTGACATGGAAAGCCCTGAACACAGGCCACTTAAGAGCATCTGCCATCTCTCTTTATAGCTGCCATTTTTTTTCTCTTGCCATGCACAGAAATACGTAGGAAAAAAAAATGAATCCAGAGTCCTGTAGTCTATGTACTGTTCTGTCTCCAGAGACAGATGGAGAGAGGAAGAAAGTGCCAGGAGGTTATTGGTTGAGTTAGAAATTTCCTTTCTTGAATAAAAGTGATCGAAAAGTTACAGAAAGATAAAAGAGATCTGTTATTATTATTATTGTTTTGAGATGGAGTCTTACTCTGTCACTCAGGTTGGAGGGCAGTGGCATGATCTCAGCTCACTGCAACCTCCACCTCCAGGGTTCAAGTGATTCTCCTGCCTCAGCCTCCTAAGTAGCTGGGATCACAGGTATGCGCCCCCACATCCAGCTAATTTTTGTATTTTTGGGAGAGACAGGGTTTCACCATGTTGTCCAGGCTGGTCTCGAGCTCCTGACCTCAAGTGATCCCCTCCTTCGGCCTCCCAAAGTGCTGGGATTAGAGCCGTGAGCCACCGCGCCTGGCCCCTTCATTGATAGTTTAATACTGCCTCTGGATTCCAAGCCCTTTGCGCACTGAGGCCCAGCGAATGGACCTTGGCATCTTGCATGTGTCTAGCACTTAGCAGGTGCCCAATAAATGCCTGCTGTTCTAAATGGATCCCCGCATTCGCCAGCTGGGGCTGCCATAACAAAATCCCATGGGCAGGGGGCTTAAACCAAAGGCATTTATTTCCTCACAGTTCTAGAAACTGGAAATCCGAAATCATGGTCAGGTTCTGGGGAGGCTTCTCTTTCTGGCTTGTAGATGGCCTCCTTCTTGCTACGTCCTCACATGGCAGACAGAAGAGACAGAGACAGAGAGGGCACACGCCGGCTGTCTGGTGTCTCTGATAAAAGCACTGACCCCATCATAAGAGCCCTGCCTTCATGAGCTCATCTAAATCTAATTATCTTCCAAAGGTCCCATCTCTAAATGCCATCACCTCAAGGTTAGCGCTTCAACATGTGGATTTCAGAAGGATGCACTTCAGGGTGTAGTAATCCTCTAAAATGTCGTGCTTCCGCTGCAAAGTAGGCACAACCTCGAGCTAAGCAACATGTGTGACAATCCTTGGATAAGGAGAATAGTGGGTGAAAGGGAGTCTGGAGTGGGTGCCACAGGGAATCACAGGCTCGCCTGCCGTCTTCACTCTTGCTGGCAGGCAGTGGAGTGGTTAAGAGTTCGGGAGCTGGAGTTCACTGCGTTGATCCACTGCTGTGAGACCCTGGACAGGTGTCTTACCCTCTCTGGGCCTAAGTTCCTCTATCAGTAAAATTAAAACCAGAGGAGACAAGCACTGCTTTTGCCTGCATACCATTTTCCTTTCTTGTAAATGTAGCCTCTTCATTTTCCTTTGGCCAGTGTACTCCCGTGCTCGTCAGCACCTGCCACGGCGGTAGAATTGGAAGAATTGGACGTGTGGTCTGGGCCCTGCCTCACAGAGTACCAGCGATTGGTTCAGGCATAGGCGTGTGATCCGCTCTGGACCAATGAGAAGCTCCCGCAGGATTTCTGACGGAACTTTTGGGAAGGGGCACGCTCCTTTCCAAGGGGTGTCAGGCTGGGAGGCTGGAAGTCTGGGCTCTGGTAGCCAACTTTGCTCCTCTGAAGGGATAGGCCTGTCTCGAATGAAGAAATCAGAGCCCAGATAAGGAGATTGATAAAGTCGAAAATTCAACTGCAAAGGCTCTTGATCCGGCTATGCCTGAAACCCATCCACGCCACTCAGCTTTCCAGGTAAAACCAATACCTTATTTTAGGCCTAAGCCAATTAGAGTTGTGTTTCTGTCACAGAAGCCTGTGACTGGCACACACGCACAGGGAGGAGCGCTGCATCTGCACCTGTGGTATGTGATTTTCTCGGGCTTGGGGTGGCGTCCATCCCATATTTTCTCACAGCGCGGAAGAGAATTACAACTTTTCGAATCCTACTTTCCCCTGAGAGGTAGCTGGGCAGCTAGTGTGATCTTGTGGCGTTCACACTGTTGGTTGCCTTTCCAACATCCTTGCCCGTCTTCTGCCTCGCATATTGTTCAAGTTCCCAGCCCCTCCCCACCAAGTCACTTGCCCACTGCAGTTGGCAGACGAATGCCATCCCTCCTCGCAGGCACTGATTCAGGAATGGGCGTGTGACCCAGCTCTGCCTGTATTCGTCTGTTCTCATGCTGCTAATAAAGACATTCCTGAGACTGGGTAATTATAAAAGAAAGGTGTAACTGACTCACAGTTTCACATGGCTGGGGAGGCCTCACGATCATGGCGGAAGGCGGAGGAGGAGGAGCAAGTGGGCACATCTTACATGGTGGCACGCAGGAGGAGAATGAGAGCCAAGTGAAACGGGAAACCCCGCATAAAACCATCAGATCTCGTGAGACTTAATCACTCCCAGGAGAACAGTATGGGGCAAATCGCCCCCATGATTCAATTGGCTCCCATTGGGTATCCCCGACAACGCGTGGAAATTATGGGAGCTACAATTCAAGATGAGATTTGGGTGGGGACACAGCCAAACCATATCACTGGCCAAAGAGATATGAGAAAAAAAGTTGCTGGGCGTGGAGACTTCCAGAAGTCTCCAGAGATCTGCAAGAAAACTTCCGCGAACTTTGTCCCAGTGGAACCCTTGCCACCATCTTGCTTTGTACTGAGGAAGAAACCCTGAAGATGGCAAAGCAAAGAGATGGAACGTGCCTGCAACTGGGATGACGTGGTTGAGCCGCCCAGCCACCCACCTTGAGAGTGCCCCACCTGCAGGATCCGCGTGATGTGAGATCACAGTTACCCTCTCGCTTTAACCAGTGTTGAGTCTAGATTTCTGTTACTTACAATCAAAACTGTCTTGAGCAATACACTCTCATTTTATAGATGAAATAAATAATTTCAGAGAGGGGAAGTAGCTTTCTCCAATATATTGTCAAGATTGTTTTGGTTGCAAGTAACAGAAACCTGATTCAAACAGCTTGAGAAATGAAACAGGAATTTATGGGGAGAAGTAAAATCAGAGGTCAGAAGTAGACAAATAACCTTCCACTGGTACATGGTGAATAAACTGTGGTATATTCATACAGTGGGCTATTATTACCCAGCAATAAAAAGGAATAAACTACTGAATGCCAATAACATGCACCTCAAATGCATTTTGCTAAGTGGAAGAAGCCAGACTCAAAAGGCTGCGTAGTGCATGATTTCATTTATGTGACATTCTGAAAAAGACAGAACTTTACAAACAGGAAACAGATCATTAGTTGCCAGGGGCTGCAGGGTGGTGGAGTAGGAGAGCAGATTATAAAGAATGAGGGGTGTGAGGGCAGGGAATAGAATGGTTTTGTATCTGGATTGTGGTGCTAGTCACACAACTCTTTGTGTTTGTCCAAATGTACAGTAAGAAGGGAGAATTTTACTGTATGTACATGTTATAGTTCAAAAAATAAAAACGGGCTGGGCCTGGTGGCTCATGCCTGTAATCCCAGCACTTTGGGAGGCCGAGGCAGGTAAATCACCTAAGATCAGGAGTTTGAGACCAGCCTGGCCAACATGGTGAAACCCTATCTCTGCAAAAAACACAAAAAATTCACTGGGTATGGTGGTGCATGCCTGTAGTCCCAGCTACTCTGGAGACTGAGGCAGGAGAACCACTTGAACCCAGGAGGGTTACAATGAGCTGAGATTGTGCTCCAGCCTGGGCAACACAGCCAGACTTGCTTCAAAAATAAATAAATAAATAATTAAATAATAAAATAAAATATAAAAATTTAAAAAAGAGTCCAAGGGTAGAAGGGGAGGTATTGCTTAATGGGTACAGAGTTTCTGTTCAGGATGATAAAACATTTTAGAAATAGTGATTTTCGTTGCAATCCTTGTGAATACCATTAATGCATTGTACATTTAAATGTATTATATAACTCTATCTTATGTAGAAGAGTCTTATTTTGGATATTAAAGGAAACTATAAATCTGGAAAGTGAGAAAATGGGGAGAGTCTCAAGTTATAATCTCAATTCTAAGCAAAGTTGGATTTTTTTCTTACAAGACCCTAAGATTTTATGGAATAACCAAGAACAACGTGACCAGCGTCACCTCATCAGAAGCTGAAGATGATGTGACTTAAGCCTCTTCTTGTAGATGTGCCCTCGTCACAGTAGATCCAGTCTCACTTTTCCCTTTCTGAATGTTGTGACATTTCAAAATAGCGATTGATTCCCTAAAGGCTAAGGGCACTTCTGAAGAGACTTAGTAACCACACGCCCAATCTCCTTCACACTCGCATTCTAGAATCAAATGCCCACATGATATCAGATGTTTGCATCAAAGGAATCAGAGAGGGATGCAGGAGGGCGGGCCGGGACCAAAGCAAAGAAGACAGAAGACGATGGCACTGGGGCGTGTTCTGTCCTGTTAGTTCCACGTGGCTGGGGAAGCCTTACAATCATGGCAGAAGGCAAAGAAGAGCGAGTCACGTCTTACACGGATGGCAGCAGGCAAACAGACAGCAATTTTAAAGGCTGTAATACGAGGGAGAGGACACTATGGGTAAGCAGTGAGAGGGCTGTTCGGGCAGGATGGTAAGAATTCATGAATGAAGTAGAGTCATGCATTACAAATGGCTGAAATGCAAATTTTATGTTATAGATTCTTTCCCATGATTTTAAATTGAAAGGAGAAGGAAGGAAGGAAAAGAAAAGAAAGAGAGAGAGAAAAGGGAGGGAGGAAGGAAGAAAAGAAGGAAAGAAGGAAGAAAGGAAGGAAGGAAGTAAAGAATGAAGGAAGGACGATTTTTGGATTTCAGGCATGGCTGGATCCAGGATTCTCTCCATCTTTCAGGCTCCCTATTCCCCCAACTTGGCTTGATTGTCAGCAGACTCTCCAAATGGGGACAGAGTTGGTATTTGGCAGTTTCAAGTACCATTTCAGGTACCAACCAACCACTTTACAGGAGGAAAGTGCCTCCATGCCAATAGATTCTGAAAGCCTAGGGTTGTGTCTCATAGGCTTGCCTTGGGGCATGAGCTCCCACAACCAATTGCTGGGGCAAATGGGTTTGAATGACCTGATTGGCCAGACCTGGGTCACCTGCCCACTCCTAGGGACATTGGAGGAGTCCCTCTCAAACCCCAAAGACAGAGAGCAGGGAGGGAAGGACCTCAGAGAAAATCGAGGGGCTTGTGCCAGTCGCCCCTATACCCAAGCTCCATGTTGAATGGCCCAGCCCCAGTTTTCTGCCCGACATTTCTGCAGGCTGTGCATTCTGTCCTTGCATTCTCTCCAGCAAAGCCCACGTAGGTACAACATACACTCATCATTCCGTCCCTGGGTTTGCATAAAAACCCACGTCCACAAAGTAGCAACTGCAATGTTTCTCAATCACACAGCAAAGATATTTAAAAATATCACCCATATGTGTTTTAAATACAGGCAAATAGCTGGCAAGGCAGCCGACTTCACACCCGCGCGCCATTCTGAGTTATAATCTTCTCGCTTCCAACTCTCAAAATCACACGTTGAAGGCCAGATGAGCCCAGAAGGCGAAGGCTGTGCATCTCCCCGGAATCTTCCTGACCTGCGCAGTCCAGCTTTCTTTCCTGGCGGAGGAGATGTCAAGGATCCTGGGAAGAAATTGCAGGGCCCTGGGCTTCAGCCGAGATCATTTGCTTTCCACTGAGAATACAGAAATGGAACCAGGAATTCATTAATGACTTTCAATCCAACCTCCTCCCTGAAACCCTCCGTTCCATCCAGCCCAGCCAGCTCTCTCACTGTTCCCTCCCTGCCTGCCTCTAGTGTCCCCTCTCTCGTGTTAAAGTCTTTAAGATCCAACCTAGCTGAGACGTGATCTTACAATTTGAGACTCCACACACGTTCTCACCTTCCTGATTTATAGTTTCCTTTAATATCCAAAATAATGTCCTTCTACTGTAAGAGATAATTCCAACTCGAACAGGCTAAAAACAGAATCGATTATCTTAATCTCACACAGGAAGTGCAGAGGTAGGCGAATCCCGGTTTGGGTGATCAGTGGCTATGTGATATCGACTCTCCCTGTGTGGCCTTTAACCCTGGCCTACTTCCCCCCATGGCCCCAAGTGGCTGCCCCAGCAGCAGGTACCACATCTAGACACAGAACCATCCACAGCAAACCTTGCTGGAAGCACCGCTGCAGACCACCCCCCGCATCTCATTGGCTAAAACAGTCACATGTCCAGGCCTAGACCAATCACCAACGAGGGTAATGCGGGCATTGTGATTGGTTTAGACTTTAGATCAATCAAAATTTAGCTCTGCAATTGGGCAGACTGTCATTCTCACCTTCCTCTGAGTCAGGATTTTGGGCAGAGGGACATGCCCGCAAAGAAGAGAATATGCCAGCAAGGAATATGGGCAGCATGTCTGTGAGGTCGATGTACCAGGCCCATCAGTACCTGCCTCGGTTTGCTACTCCTCTCATTTCAGGAGATGCCTTCTGACTGCCGACGGCTGGCGCCTACATGTCAATGGCAGAAGGATTTCTCTGGCCGTGAAAGCCCACCTTGCCAGGAAGAGCCAGGGAATGTATGCTGCTTGGTGGCACTCCTCGGCAATGACTGACGGCTGTTGGTGTGTAAGCACCCCAAACAGGATAAGGCTGAGGGTGTGTGTTACATTGTCTACAGCATTTCCTGGTGGATTATACCACGGGCAACCAAGTTAATAAGTCTTTTTTTTTTTTTTTTTTTTTTTTTTTTTTTTTTGAGACAGTCTCATTCTGTCACCAGGCTGGAGTACAGTGGCGCAATCCCAGCTCACTGCAACCTCCACCTCCCAGGTTGAAGCAATTCTCCTACCTCAGCCTCCCAAGTAGCTGCAACTACAGATGCGCACCAATGTGCCTGGCTAATTTTTGTATTTTTAGTAGAGAAGGGTTTCACCATGTTGGCCAGGATGGTCTCGAACTCCTGACCTTGTGATTCACTCATCTTGGCCTCCCAAAGTGCTGGAACTACAGGCGTGAGCCACCGCGCCTGGCCTGATAAGTAATTTTTGTAATGGGCTTTCTTCTCTTCCCTGTCTCACTTCCCCATTGCCCTGTCTCCCCCCGACAGTCATGCACCAGTGACCTTTCAGTCGATATTGCACCACATTTACCACAGCAGCCCCATAACATTATAATAGAACGGAAACATTCCTATCACTCAGTGGCATGGTAGCCATCATCGCATTGAGACCCAACGCACGGCCTTTTCTATGTTCAGGTATATTTCGATGCACAGATTCTTGCCTGCAGTATTCCATACAGTACCACGCTGTGCAGTTTGCAGCCTAGGAGCAATAGGGTACACCGTGTAACCTGGATGTGTCAAGGCTGGACCGTCTGGGTCTGTGTAAGGACACGCTATGATGTTTGCACTGTGCCATCACCTAACCACGCATTTCTCAGAACGTATCCCCGTTGTTGAGTGACACATGACTGTACTTATTTGAGTCCTTATCTTGGGGTCTACTACTGGGGATACTCAAAGTCCAGCAGTTGGATAGGACTGCCTGCTGCAGAATGAAGATGGAAGAGGAAGAAGCGGAATAAGAAGAAAGGGGTCTGGGCGCGGTGGTTCACACGGTAATCCCAGCACTTTGGGAGGCCCAGGCGGGCAGATTGTGTGGGGTCAGGAGTTCAAGACCCATCTGGCCAACATGGGGAAACCCCATCTCAACTGAAAATACAACAATTAGCTGGGTGTGGTGGCGCCCACCTATAATCCCAGCTACTCAGGAGGCTGAGGCAGGAGAATCATTTGAGCCGGGTAGGCTGAGTTTGCAGTGAGTGGAGATTGCACCACTGCACTCCAGCCTGGGTGGCAGAGTGAGACTCCATCTCAAAAAGAAGAGGAGGAGGAGGAGGAGGAGGAGGAGGAGGAGGGGGAGGAGGGGGAGGAGGGGGAGGAGGGGGAGGAGGGGGGAGGAGGAGGAGGAGGAGGAGGAAGGGGAAGGGGGAGGGGGAGGGGAAACGAAGAAGAAGAAAGGAGGAGGTTGAAGGAAGAGGAGGAGAGGCAGGGTCACCGCAGAGGAAGCACTTTCTCAGAAATGTGGGCAGCTCTTATAATCTGCAATCCATGGCTGGCATCCCTTGCTTTCTCTGACTCCTTCCTCCGGGCTCTGGCCTCTCCCCGCTTCCTCCCTCTCGGTGCTGCATGAACTTGATGGACTGCGTATCCTGCTGGCCAGGCTGGAGGTTTCCAGCTCCTTCAGTCTTGTGCACCACCCCCACCACCGCCCCTACCCACCCTCCGGGAAGCTGGTCAAGGTCCACAGTCCCTTGTCCACAATTTCAAAATCCCCAAAGCTCTGGAATTGGGAAGATTTTATTTTCAAGTTTATGCGGCAAATTCATTTGACTGAAAAGTCTGACCAGGACTTGTGGGACGTATAGAGTTAAAAAGAAAGAAAGAAAAAGAAAACACTTAATACGAAGAGCCATCTATTCACTGCAGAAATATCAATGTGCTTGGTCACAAGGTGCTGCGCAGACCCTCTGCATAACTAATAACAGTGTACAGGATTCTAAAACTCTAAAGAATTCTCCACTTTAAAATACATGCGGTCCCAGAGGGTTCAGATAAAGTGAGTTATGGAAGTTTGATTAGTCTTATTATCATCTCCATCTTCCAGATGAGGAAACCGAAGCTCAGATAAGGTCAGTAGGTTGCCCACGTTTGTATAGAGTGTGGCCTGGATTTAAACTTCGCACATCTGATGTCAAAGCCAAGGTCAGTACCCAATGGAATCCTTCAAGCCTCACCATCTACATTCTCAAATTTGGCCATATCATCTATGTTATTTAAAAAAAAATTTTTTTTTAATCAAATTTGGCTCACTTTTTACTTAAATTAATGTATTTGTAAAAGGAAACTTCCTATCACCACTCTAAGTAGGAAACTGCCATCTCTTGCCCTAAATAGAAAGTAGATACTCATAAATAAAAATGTTGAGAGTAATGAATTACATGTTTGCCTGCCAGAGGGGCTGAGCCTATAACCTGCTCTCTCTCTATTTAAGAGAGATTTTTTTTTTTTTTTCAAACTACAGACACGGTAGCATCTAACTGAAACTTGCACTTTGGGAATGATCAGAAAGATTGAGAGACACTTGAAATAGGGCCAGAGGAGGAATGTCAGAAAAACTGCCACCAAATTGCCCATCTTCCATCTGAGGTGTGGATGGGGTTTGAAGTAGAAATTAAATTGGCTTAAAGAACATAAGGAGGCTGAGCGCAGTGGCTCACGCCTTTAATCCCTGCACTCTGGGAGGCCAAGGCAGGTGGATCACAGAGGTCAGGAGTCTGAGACCAGTCTGGCCAACATGGTGAAATCCCATCTCTACTAAAAATACAAAACTTAGCTGGGCATGGTGGCATGCACCGGTAGTCCCAGCTACCTGGGAGGTTGAGGTGGGAGGATCGTTTGAAGAGCCCCCAAGATGCTGCAACCTGCTCCTTTCCCCAGACTGTTCCTTCTCTTGGCACTTTCTTCTTTGAGGACAAGGACTCTCCCACCAACGTATCTGGGACCCGAGGGTGAGGCCACAGATGTGTTGGCATCCTAACCATTTCTTTACCGAAGGTCGTCTATGCATCTTTCCCTGATTAAGAAGAGCAGAGCTTCCAGCACAGACAGAAGAGGATTTGAGATGCCAAGCCTGGCACCCCCTGCATTGACCAATGGGATGTTCGCCAGTGGAAGGCTGTGTGAGACAATGCTTTATGAGGTGCTGTGTTTCCATTTGTCCCGCCATGACCCCCAGGGATAGAAGCTCCATCGTCCTGGGGGCCCGAGTGAGGGTGCCGGGGCAGAGCCCTGAGCTGACCCACAGGGGACACATAACCGGAAGAAGAAACACACATTTGTTGCCTTAAGCCTCTGTGGTTTGGGGATTGTTACTGAAGAAGCCAGAAGTCCAAGGCACACAAATCTGACTTTCGTCAAGGAACTGTCCTCATGACTCCAACCAGCCCTCTCTTTTTTCCTACCTTGACTGTCTACAGATACCATCTTTTCCCTCTTTCCCTTCCTCCCTCTCTCCCTCCCTCCCTTTTTGACCTCTGTCCTTCCTCTCTTCCCTCTCTTCTTCTCTCTTTCATCCTTCCTTTTTTCCTTTTTTAACAAGTTCTTTTGTTGTTGTTTTGAGACAGAGTCTTACTCTGTGACCAAGGCTGGAGTGCAGTGGCGCGATCTCGGTTCACTGCAACCTCCCCCTCCCTGGGTCGAGTGATTCTGCTGCCTTAGGCTCCCAAATAGCTGGGATTACAGGCATGCGCCACCACGCCCGGCCGATTTTTGTATTTTTAGGACAGATGGGGTTTTGCATGTTGGCCAGGCTGGTCTTGAACTCCTGACCTCAGGTGATCTACCCACCTCAGTCTCCCGAAGTGCTGGGATTACAGGTATAAGCCACTGTGCCCAGCCTTAAGAAGTATTTTCTGAGTGCCTACTATGTGCTGGTCATGCAGAATTCCATGACATCATTGCTCGATTCCAGGCTATATTGTGCCCTGTTATCCTCGAACTGTGTCTCACGCGAGGCAGTTCCATGTCCTTTGGACTGTGACAGCCAAAAGGATAGTAACTCTCAGGTCGTCGTCATTGTATTTCCAACACCAAGCACAGAGTGGGGTTTGATGAATTGCCTGGTGGCTGGTGGAGGGAAGGAGTCGTGAGCTCCTCTGGACCTTGCACAATGAACATATTTTTGCAGACCCACTGGCCTCTAGCAGTGAGCTCATAGAAAAATATGTTCTAGTTGGATTGGATGTGTCTGAAAGTGTCTGGGAATCCGCGTCTGGATCCTACTCATCATATCCACTGGGCCTTCTGCTAGGAGATGCCGATGGCAGGACCTCGTCTCTTTTCAGCACAGGCATCGCCATAGAAGCAAACGCTGAGAGGATGGCCGCCTCGCCCTCACCCTCCACCACACTCATTTTCTTTAGAACCCCTAGACACCTTGCTTTCAGAAAACTGACATGAGGCCGGGCCTGGTAGCTCATGCCTGAAATCCCAGCACTTTGGGAGGCTGAGGCAGGAAGATTGCTAGAGCCCAGGGATTCGAGGCCAGCCTGGGCAACATAGTGAGACTCTATCTCTACCCCTCCCCCCAAAAAATTCGCTGGGTGTGGTGACATACACTTGTAGTTGCAGCTACTTGGGAGGCTGAGATGGAAGGATGGTTTGAGTCCTGGAGGTTGAGGTTGCAGTGAGCTATGATCGTGCCACTGCATTCCAGCTTGGGTGACAGAGGGAGACCCTGTCTCAAAAAAAACAAAAACAAAAAAGTGGGGGGCAACCTTTTTCCAGGGCCACTGGGGCTACGTACGTCTTTATTTCTTTGTCAGCATGAGCTTGGCAAAGAAGCTGACATTCCAGACATTCATACAAAGGAGGAAGCGGCGAGAGGGTTAAGGAGAGGTCGGGCAAAGCATCTGGGCTTCTCCTCTACTTCCCTCAGTGATGCCCTGAAGTAGGATCAGACGGCCGCTCTCAGGACCCCTCAGCGTTCTAGAGGACACATCTTTCCAAAGTGATGAATCTTCATGCCGACAAACTTGAGTCAGGCAGAGAGCGATGCTCCCCTTTTACAGATGAAAATGAGAAAAATGAGGCCTGGGAGGTGTGAGATGCCAGTGGCTTGCCCGAGGGCACATGGCGTCCTGACTCTGGCTAGCTGCTGTAAGACATGCTGGGACCGCAGAACCCAAAGTGGCGCAGCCACCAGGAAGATTGGCAGGGTCACAGGGAACCTCATTCCTGGGCCAGGGAGGGTCCCCTCAAGGCAGTTGGATGGCCTAAGAGTGGACTCAACGGGAACCCACAGCTAATTGCAAGGAGCCCATAGTCTTAGGTCAGGGCGCACCAGCGGCTGAAAGCACAAAGTCCCGTGGTGCCCAGGCTGTGTGACCACGAGGTTGCTCATCCAGGTTGGCAAAACCACAGGATTGGCCAGGTCCAGCTCCCAGGGGGATGGCAATAGCTCCATCTGCTGCAGTCACAAGTAGGACCCACTGCACAGAGACTCAGCGCATGAGCTGTTGGTCTCTTAGCCACGGACCAGTCCTCAGCAGGTGTTTCTAGGTGCCAGAGGCTTCCCCCAGCTTGCTATTCAGAAACCCTGCCTCTTTCCTACCCTCAGGTCTTGCAGCCTCTTCCTGGGACCAGTAGGCTAGCCTGGAAATGTTCTTTCCACAGCGAAGGCAAAGGCCCAGCAAAACAAGTGAAGCACGCGTCTCCTGAGACTCGGCTCAGACCAGCCGACCAGCACTTCCGCCTCTTGCCGTGTGCCGAAGCGGGTCACATGGGCAAGCTCAAGATCAAGCGGCAGGAAAACCACCCCCACCCACAGTGGTGGGAAGGTCATTCGAAGTCACCTGGCATTGGGCACGCAGAGAGCAAAGGGCAAGAACTGGTGCCAGTGATACCAACTACCACAGGCAAGTATTATTCTTCTCATTTCATTTCTTTCTCTCTTTTTTGTTTTTTTGAACAGGGTCTCACTCTGTCACCCAGGCCGGAGTGCAATGGCACAATCTCAGCCCACTGTAACCTCCAGCTCCCAGGTTCAAGCGATTCTCCTGCTTCAGCCTCCCAAGTAGCTGGGATTACAAGTGCCCACCACCATGCCCAGCTAATTTTTTTTTAATCTTTAACAGAGATGGGATTTCGCCATGTTGGTCAGGCTGGTCTCAAACTCTTGACCTCAGGTGATCCGCCTGCCTCGGCCTCCCAAAGTGCTGGGATTACAGACATGAACCACCTCGCTCGAATTAAGCTGATTTCCAGAGAGGTTAAGCAACTGGACTACAGCCACACAGCCAGGTAGGCACAGAATCAGGATTCAAACCCAGCAGCTTCTGCACATGCCCTGCCACACTGAAACTTGACCCCTCTATTGCTGGCATCACTGGGCAGTCATTTTCCAGTGAATGACTTATACCTAAAGTGTGGGCTGCACACTTTTCCTTGCCGAATCTCTCTTTTCTATTTGCTTCTTGTCTGGATCGCCATCTGTGCCTCTGCCCCACGGCGTTGCTTCAGCAGTGGGGTGAGGCCCCACCAGCCAGGCTTCCCTCCACCTCCACTCCACTTAGCGGCATCTACCAGAGGCAGGCTTTCTGACACGGGCTGCAGCGATTAGCAGATGCTCTTTCCATCATGTTTATTACCTCCCTGAGGTTATCTTAATTCCACAGCCCCCGGGAGACACATGATGCTTATGTGGCCATGTGGCCCCCTGCGTATTGGAAGGAAGCATGGGCCTGCCGGGGCTTCTCGTGGTGGAGGACTTGCCCTCCAAAACAGACTTCAGCTCCTAGGGAAGCTTTCAAACCTGGGGGAGGCTGGCAGGTGGGAGCTAGTAGGACAGCTCGGTGGGAGTAGGAAAAGGGAGAATCCGGGGGGCTCTCGAGTCAGCCCGTCTGGACTTAATTCGCGTCTAGCTCCATGACCCTGGACAAGTCACATCCCTTCTGTCCCCTCAGTGCCCTCATCTGTAAAATGGGGATAATGATAAAAGTGCCAGCTGGGCGTGGTGACTCACACGTGTAATACTGGCACTTTGAGAGGCCAACGTGGGAGGATCTCTTGGCTAGGGAGTTTGAAACCAGCCTGGGCAACATAGCGCGACCCCATCTCTTAAAAAAATAATGAGCCCGACATGGTGGCACGCACCTGTAGTCTTGGCTACTCAGGAGGCTGAGGTGGGAGGATCGCCTGAGGCCAGAAGTTTGAGGCTGCAATGAGCTATGATTGCACCACGGCATTCTAGCCTGGGCAACAGAGTGAGACCTGTCTTAATAATAATAATAATAATAATAATAATAATAATAATAATAAAAGTGTCTGCCTGTGGGGTTGTGAAGTTATATGAATTACTTCTTAGCACTTAGATCAGTGCCTGGCACATCATGATTCAATTACAATTGATTTTAATGATGTAAATATTATATTGGGTTCCTCAGGGTCAGCTCCACACAGGTCTCCAAAGTATCCCTCATTTCCCCCAACCATCGATGCTGTTCATGCAGCCTGCATTCAGGGCCACCCACGGCTGCCGGGCTCTCCACATGCATTGTCTAGTGTCGCAGACTATGCGGTTCCCATCAACCAGACCGGGAAACTGAGGCTCATAAGTGTGGCGTGATGGCCAGGTGGAGCGGCTCATGCCTGAACCTAGCACTTTGGAAGGCTCAGCAGGGAGAATTGCTTGAGGCCAGGAGTTTGATAAAGGTAGAGCCAAGGTCACATCTACAAAGTGGCAGAGGCAGAGTTCAAATCAGAGTTCAAACCGAGTTGTGATTCCAGACCTGCTTCTTGTAACCCCCAACCATTCCTGTGATTGGTTTGGGAGAAATGAGGAGGGAGAGTAACAGACTTCACTTCCACGATGTTTCGGGGTTTTGACCCACTTTACAGCTGAAGAAACAGGTTCAGGCAGGTGGAGTGACTTGCCCAGGGTCACACACTGAGGGAGGGGCACAGCCGGGGTTTGCATCCTCATTTGGACTCAGGTCTGACTTCAGACTCGTGCTGGGCTCCATCCTCAGAGACAGCAGTCGCTTTGCATCCTGGTGTCATCTGCTTCCTCTGAGTATCTGTTTGAGAACTTTGCCCCCATTTTCCAGCTGGTTGGATGAGGCCTGGGAGAAGCCAGCGAGTGACAGAGCAGCGACTCAAACCCCTTCCTCTGGATCCGATCTGCTTTTCTCTGCCGTGGCCAAGGGAACTGCTGCCTGGGGAAAGGAAAAGATAAGGGGAGAGAAGGAAGCTTTAAGGGGGTAGGGGTGCCCCAAATCTAGCTTTGGGCTCCCTCAGTTATCACCAGCCAGGCCGGGGGCTGCCCAGAGCCCTCATTCTGGTCCCAAGGGTGCCCAAGCTTGGCACATACACCAAGTGTCCACCAGGTGGGGCTTTTGCCAAAGGCCGGACTCAGAGAAGCCCCAGGAGAGGCCTGGCTGCCCCACCCAGGGAAGGGGAAGGTACAACCGGGCATACTCTCCCACCTGTATCTTGGCAGGATGCTCAATTGTGTGCACACGCAGGCTGTGCAAATGTGTGTGTGAGCACACAGGCATGTCTCAGAGAACCGGTTTCTGCCTCGTGTGCAAATGTGCATGGAGACGTGCGTGGGGCACGCAGGTGTGTGTGTGTGTTCATTTCTGTGCACACATGAATACGTGTGAACGGTGCAGAATGGGTGTGAGCGCAGGTGTGAGCTACTGTAGACAGGAGCATGTGCAGATGTCTGTATATCTGTGCATCTGTGTGTGCACATATGTGCAAATATGTACACGTGTGAGTGTGTGAAGAAAAGGGTGTGGGCACATGGGTGGCAGATTAGACTCTGACCTTGGGTGCTAAGGATCGTTTTAGAGTCTCTTCCTTAGGCTCCAAAAATGGAGGCAGGGGGACGAAACCGATGACCTCTTGAGGTCCCCAATGCCTGATACGTTTGCCTGATGGATGCCAAGGACTTGGAGCGAGACGAGTCATGGCCAGAGGGGTTGGGTGTGTTTCCTGGGTCAGGGAGTGACTTCACGGGGGAACTTTGCTCCCCCAGATGCTGAATTCTTTGGTCCTCAGAGGTTTCTGTAGTGGGAGGGATGGAGGCTCACCTTCAGAGGAGAGCCTTCATCCTGGATGCTCGGAGCTCTGGAGAATGTGGCTGGAACCTGTGGCCACAAGAGGCAGTCGGCTCTGACTTCCAGGCCTGACTCAGCCCCTCGCCAGCTGTCCAGTAAATATAAGGCTCCACGATAGAGTTAGAGGCAGTCAAGAAAGGGAAGGGAGCGGCATTAAAAGTCAAGAACTGGAGCCTTGGCATCAAAGAGAATAGACTTTGACCCCTGCCTCTGTTACTCATAGGCTGGGTGACCTCAGGCAAGTCACTGACCCTCTCTGAGCGCCCATTCCCTCAGCTGTTACGGGAGGAGATGGCCACGTCACCTCCAAGTGCTGTTGCAGCAGGAAGTTAGACGATGGCACAGCAACCCCAGTTTGTGGCAAGCAGGCCATAAATGGCAGCATTATCATTACGTTTCTGTCCTGTGGGGCCAAGCGGACCAGTTTTTGGTTTGTGGAAGCCAAGAGCTGAGAACCAAGAAGTTCCAAGGGGATTGAGGGAGTGGGGAGGCAGGGGCTGGCTGCAGAGACAAGTCCCTCCCCCCGCCCCCACTGTGCCCTCCCAGCACCTGCCCCCGGCGGCTCCAATTTGTCTGAATGGCATCTTTATCCCTGCTTCTCTCCTGCCCTGAACACTGGCAACAGGAGAAGCTAAAACGGGGCAGGAAGGGAGGGTGGGAGGAGAGGAAGAGCAGGCTTTTGTAGCGGGGCTGCCAAAGGGTGCGCCTTTTCCCGACAAGCTTCCAAATTATGCTCAGCCACTGTCCTGCTGAGTGAACTCAAGTGGGCTATTCCACGTCTTTGAGCCTCAGTTTACTTATCTGTAAAATGGACACAGGCATGCTCAATGTGAGATTTGGGGAGAATGCTGGGGATGGCCTTGGTGCATAGTAGGCACCATTACGACAACAATGATGACGATGACAATGATGATGATCGGGGAGAGGGACAGAGAAAATGTAAGCATCCACATCTCCCTGGCTTAGCAAAGGAATCAAAGAATTCTTTCTTGTTTTGCTTGGCTCCAGGCCCGTGTTTTGCTGATGAGATTAAATGTGAGCCCCTCCGGTTTGAAGAAGAGGGAGGAGAAATGTGAGCCCAAGGAGGAAGAAGAACAAAGGAAGAGGGAGAAGAAGGAGAAGGAGCTGAGAATCAGAGAGTGAGCGATGAGCGAGAGAAGACGAATGAGCCGTTTGTAGGGAGAGAAATTAAAAATAGAGCCTGGAGAGGCTGCTTTGAAGAAGGGTGCTTAGGGGAGAGAAAGAAGCAAAGCGGACCTGAAGGCGGTAAGCCCTCTGTGCCTTGCCCTTAAGAAGAGCTGTAGCAACAGTCTGTACTCCTCACTGAGGCTCTGGGGTTCCCGTTTGCGGAGTTTTATTTGGGCAGGTGAGGGGGTGCGCTGGAAGACTCAGGTCTTTGCAGAGCACAGACAAGGCTGATGTTGCCTTTGGGAGCCCACAGTTCTGGATGCCGATGGAGGAATGCACCACTGCCCAGGCCAGATGAATGGGAGCTGGGTGAGACGGAGGGTCAAATGGGTGCCCGGAATGCCACGGTGTTTTTTTTTCTGAGGACTTCAGTCACTGTCTCGTTTATGCACTGGGCTGCTAAAATAGGAATGCAGACCTGGAAGGCAGATGCCTGCCCTGGGGCCAGCTTCTCAGAGGCTCGCACGTTGTGTGCCCAAGGAAGAGCCTGTGCAGAGCAGGGGCCTAGAACCTTTGGCGAGCGAGTGTCTCTAAACCTCCTGGAAGCTGCCAGCTGCCAAGTGGCATTTCAATCTGGGGATGCTCAAAGAAAATTCAGTCCTGGTTCTGGCCACAATCCAGTACGGGAAGGAAACCTGGGCTATTATACTACCAGAGCTATTAGGATGCTTTAAAACAGGCAGACATGCTAAGTGAAGTCAGATTCATCACAATATGATTCTTCCATTCCAGTGTTCTGTGCTGTTTGAAAAAAGGAACAAGATGAATTTCTTTCTTTAAATACATGTGTACCGACATCTCCACCTGGGGCTAATCTTTGTGTATGGTGTGAGGTAGAGATCTAATTGTATTTTTCCCATATGGGTAGCCAGCTGGTCCGGCATCATATTGAAAATGAAGTCTATCCTTTCTCCTCTAGTTTATTATGCCAGCTCTGCCATCTACTCGTGTGTCGGTTCTAAATTTATATGAGTCTGTTTCTGGGCTTTTGATTTTGTCCCTTGGGTCTATGTATCTGCCTTGCTCTCTGTTATTACAGCTTTATAAGAAGTCTTCATCTCTGATGGGAATGATTCTCCTATCTTGTTCCTCCTCAAACTTGCCTCAGCTGCTCTTGACCCTTGCATCTTTGTAAGAATTTTTGAGATGGACTTGTCAAGTTTCATGAAAATTCGTATTGAGGTTTTCATTGTAATGGCCTTAAATGTATGCATTCATTTGAGGAGAAATGACACCATCCTGCTAATTCTTCCAGCCCATGAACATGGAATCTCACTATTCAGTCAGATCTGTTACACACATCTCAGGTGGATGTGGTATGTGTATGAGTCAGGGTCCCGGGAAGAAACAGACCCTCCCTCGCCCCCAAGAATCTTTCATCAAGATTCTTAATGAAAAAATAAATTTGTGCTCATAAAAAAAGTTTAAAATAATGATGTAGAAATTATCTGGGAATGGTAGCTCATGGCTGCAATCCCAGCACTTTGGGAGGCTGAGGTGGGAGGCTCACTTGAGCCCAGGAGTTTGAGACCTGCCTGGACAACATGGCTGGGATCATAGAGAGACCCCATCTCCACAGAAAATAAAATCAAATATTAGCTGGACATGGTGGCATGCACCTGTAGTCCCAGCTACTTCGGGAGCTGAAGTGGGAGGATCCCTTGAACCCAAGAGGTTGAGGCTGTGATGAGCTATGCTTGCACCACTGCACTCTAGCCTGGGCAACAGAGCAAGACCCTGTCTCAAAACAAACAAACAAAAAGCAACAACAACAAAAAAGAAATGATAAGGGTCTGTAAGCCCATCTTCCAGAACTAGTATCTGTTAACTCTTTGATATCTAGTTTTGTTGACTTTTTCCAAAGTACCACATTTTAAGGAAAAATATTATTCCATAATGCTGTTCTATAATCTGGTTATGTTTACCATATCTCATAGACACGTATAAATATACGCCATAACATATAGAAATAGCCTTCACGTTTCTTAACAATTGAATTGTGTTCCATGGTAGGGGTCAGTCAGGACCCCAGCAGAGACGCTCGGCTGGGAATTTTTGTGTGGTTTTTATTTTTTTAGAGGGAGTCTTGCTCTGTCATTCAGGCTGGAGTGCAGTGGTTCAATCTCAGCTAACTGCAGCCTCCACCTCCCAGGGGTTCAAGTGATTCTCCTGTCTTAGACTCCTGAGTAGTTGGGATTACAGGTACCTGCCACTATGCCCAGCTAATTTTTGTATTGTTAGTAGAGACAGGGTTTCACTGTGTTGGCCAGGCTGGTCTTGAACTCCTGACCTCCAGTGATCCATCTGCCTCGGCCTTCCAAAGTACTGGAATTACAGGTGTAAGCCACCATGTCCAGCCTTGGCTAGGATTTTGAAACGAGGAGACTGTCTGCAGAGGTGGGTAGGGGAATGTGGAGGTCACCAGGTGCCAGCAACAGGGGAAAAACATTTCCATCCCAGACCTGAAGCAGGAAGAAGAGGGAGCAGTTTCTGGGACCCAGTGAGAGCAGGATAGGGACAGCTTGACAGGGGCTGCGTCTGTAGAAGGACCTAGTCACGGCCAAAATGGCAGCAAAGTAGGGAGGGAGCCGGGGAATGAACACCCCAGCCTTCTCTCCTTCTGCCTTCTTATCTCCTACCAGGACCTCCCACTGGTCAAATCCAAGTCAAAGTCAGAGAGCAAGGGAGCCTGGGAGATGTAGTCCACAGAGGTCAGCTTCCTGGGCACTCAGCAGGTGCAGGAGAGGAGAAAAAGGAGAATGACCAGCACAGCTTGAATACATGATTGCTTATTTAACTAGTCCCTGGCATTGGAGGGGAATCAGGTCAAGGGAGCCTGTCTCTCTTGTTGTTTCTCCGCACTGAGCATTGCTCACTGGACACCAGCACATGGCTCACGTTGCAGCCCTTGCTTTCTGGGGGTCCGCTTTTGCACCCGTTCTCCCCTCCATGAAAGGCGAAGCAGCCTCCAGTGCAAAGAGCTCCGACTTGCTGTGAGTGAGCCCAGGCATTAGTCCTGGTTCTGCCCCTTTACAACCAGGTGACCATGAGCCAGCCACTTCTCTCCAGGACTCAGTCTTTGCATCTGCCATATGGGAATACCAATCCCTGCTCAGTCCATTGTGAGGCCAATAATAATGAGCTCTAGTAGGTGCTGTGCATTTACACAGTGCTTCACGTAGATCAACTCATTTAATCCTCATTGCCTGTATGCTACGGTGCGGTTATTAGTGCCATTGTATACACGAAGAAAATGAGGCACAGGTAAAATAACTTGCCAAGGTCACAGAGCTTGTAAGTGGCAGAGTTGAAATTCACATCCGGACAATCTGGCTCCAGATGGCTGCTGACCACTATGTTCTATGCTCCTAAACACTATGTGCCTAGCTGCTATGTTATGCTAGTGGTTTATTTATAAAGCATCCAACAACCAGTAGGTGTTTACCAGTGGCAGTGGTTGACAGCATCATGCCAGGATTGGACCTTGCAGCGGGTCACTCTAGCCAAAGGATCCTGGACCTAACCACAGGCCAGCCTCCAGGAATGCATCCTGCAGGTGTCTGCCAGACAGTCCTATATCCCTTACTCTTAGGGCTGTTTAATACTTTCAGATGAATTCGGATTCTGTAGTTGTTTGTCTCCCTGCCTGGCAGCTGCAGTGGGCAACGCGAAGCTACCGAAGGACATTTTCTTTTGTTTCAGCTTTGATCCTGGGGATTTCGCATATCATTATGTCTGTGGCTAAGGACCTGCCATTATCTTCCCCGGGATTCTTGCACAGTTAGTGAATTTCCTAGAGGATCCCAGCTCTCTGTTTCTGCTTTTAGGATAGACTGCTCCAGGTTACCCTCTGATTCCTCTGTGGGAGGGGAGGTACTTTCTTTTCTACTGTAATTTTTTAATACTTATCTTGATGTGTGAGTCTTTGGGAATCAGGAATTAATCTGGAAGCTGTTTAAGTTTTTGCCTGTGTACGTGTGTGTGTGCAGAGAGTGTGCTAAGAACATGAAAAACAGCTTTTCACAAAAATATCTAAAATGTTAGTGCTTTAGTTCTTAAATTTAAGGCCATTGTCTGCTGACAAAGTCTGAAATTCCTGGCTTATTATCCTTCATTAAGGACCACCCATAATAATATTTCCCCAACTAATTCTGGAGGTAAACACTTAACTGCTTAATTCATTATTGCTAAGTCTGAGACGGTTACAGATGCCTTTGGAGTAGAAGCCCCCACATTGAATAAGCACAGGCATGCGATGCACTTGGAATATGGCGGGGAGAGATGGCTGAAATTTATTTTGCGAATAAAGCAATAAGCCACCAGGCAAAGCTAATATGTTTTAGCCCAGACAGAAAGACACGATCATTCAGTATTTATGTAGCAACCCATTCCTCTGTGGGACTGCAAGTTTCTACCATTAAAATTGTTGGAATTCTTCAGAGACCTGCTGCATTAAGTCATTTAAAAATATCACAGACTTAAAACAATCTGAATTATTGGATTTTCTCGCTGCTCGTCGGTAAGTATGTTTGCTGTGGCAATTTCCTACTGGGTCAAAGGTGCAGCCTACTTCAGTAAGGAAAGTAGAAAGTCCCATGCAGAATTTTTATTTGGAAGCCAGTAGTCCCTAAAAGGTGAAACGAAGTCAGATCTAGATTTATCTATTTTTTTCTTTTAAATTTTAATTTTAATATACTTCATGATTCCTAGAAATCTTGCCAGGAAAGTAGAAGGAAAGGAATTTCTGTGTAGTAGTCACCTAGAATCTTCAAATGTTAACATTTTGCAACATTGCTTTATCACTCTCTCTAGGTAGATAGATATAGATAAACAAATAGATACATATTATTTTCATCTGCACTGCTTGAGAGTTGGAGATAGGATGTCTCTCCCTTTATCCCTAAACACGTCAGTGTGTTCTTAAAAACTAAGATATTTTGTTACATAGCCACAGTATAATAGTCAAAATCGGAAAATTAACATCGACGCAACACTATTATCTGATCTATTGACTTTATTTTAAATTTGCCGTTGGTTATGAATCCACTTTATGGTAAAAGAAAATCCAGGACCATATGTTATAATCACTTGTCAAGTCTCTTTGGTTTCCTTTAATCTGAAATAGTTTCTCCATTATTTTGTGTGTTTCATATGCCACTGACATTTTTGAAGAAAACAGGCTGTTTACTTTGTAGAAGTTTCCCCTCCATTTGGGGTTGTCTGATATTTCTTCACAATTAGGTTTAGATTGTACCCCGTTGGCAGGAATACCACAGAAGTGATGTTTCCTTCTAAATACAGCATATCAGGAGGTACCTGATGTCAATGTGGCCTGTTACTGCAAAATCAGATGTAAGTTTAAAATAAAATTTTTTTTCATCAAACCCTTGGCTTGTTAAACATTGCTTGGAAGGGTTTCACACTCACTCTAGATTTTTTATTACAAGACTTTACAAAACAGACTCAAAGACAAGGAAGCCACAAGCTTTACAGATGCTCAGGAGAAAAATGTAGCCATTTAAAAAATTGTAATGTGAGAGTTATGAAATTTCCCTAAATTCATTTTGCAAAATGAGAGCTGTAATTTAAACCTGAAGTTATCGGGAGCTGAGATAAACCACACATCACGCACAATTTAATCTGGCAGGGAAACAGGCCACTCGGAATTGCTAACTAGGCCTAATTCATTACATCTTGGTGAACGCAGTACTTTTGGTCTTACACGTCTTTCAACTCCTGCATTAATATATTTACCCAGACCTCATGGAAAATGTATGGGGATGGAGACAGAAATACTGTATCCTTGTTTAAATCACATTACATTTTTTAAACAGCTCAAATGATTGCTCAGAAAGATCACACCTTCTTCCGAAGCATTTATGAAACAATTATTTACATTACATTAAAAACTTTAATTGCCTCAAAGCACGTGCTCTGAGACACAAATATTGGAAAATCATCAAAAATATCCATCATGATTCTCTCTCCTTTACAACTCTTCTAAACTTTATCTTTTTTATAACCCACTGTATTGATCTATTGTCCCAGACCAAGAGTGATGTCAGAAGTCCAAGTTGGGTCATAAAAAGAATATAATTTCCATTTGCTGTCCATAAAAGCAAGTCTTTTGATCAGAGAAAAAGGAAAAATATGCCCCCTTTTTTTGGGTGGGGAAGAGGGTGGGGTGCTTTGTGTCAGGGGAATAAGCAAGAGAGGAAGGGTAACCTCACCTTTTGGAGTGGTGGCAGGGGTAGGTAAGGGGGTTGGTGATGGGAGGGGGCTGGGAGTGTGAGCTCCCCCAGAGGTGAGATGTCCGGAGGAAAAGGTACCTCGAGCTTGCTCAGAGGAAAAAGAAAAATACAGAAAAATGTAAAACAAGCAATCTGGTCTCCCTGGTTGTCCAGAGTCTGAAGAATTGCAAAGGATCAGCACCTCCCTCTAGCCAGCCTAAAGACCCTCTCCCCAAAGACAATCAAAATAAAAGAATGTCCCATTGCAAAGAACGGAGCCCCGGATAATAATGATGATAACAATAGCAGAAACCTCCAAAGTTGGTAAGGATCTGGAGCTCCCACAGCAGGGATAGGGCCCCCCTCAACAGTCAAACAATAAAACCAGCCTATTGGGGAAAAAGGCCCTCCCAAGGTTTGGTTCAGAACCAAATAATAAAACCTCCAATAATCATCATCACAGAAAAAGGGCTTCATCTTGCAAAGTTGTGGAGAAGCCCCTACAATTGGGTTAAAGTCCCCCCAAATAATAATAACAGGAATCCCTATTGCAAAAGACCTGAAGCCCCGCCCTCACCGCCCCCGTAAAGAATCCTGAGCTACTGCTCAGACGAAGCACCCCCTCCCCGCCAATAATAATAATATAACGGCGCGGAAACTGTAGGCGGTGGTGGTGACATTTCCCACGACTCAGTGGCGCCCCCGGGCGGCTCCCACCCTCCCGCCCGCCGCGGGCGAGTCTTTGCAGCCCCAAGTGCCGGCTGCGACCCTCGGATCCCAAGCCGATCTGGTGAGGAGCGGCGGCAGCCCGAGGCACGTGTTGTGTATGCTCCGATGGCAAAAGAAAAAAAATGCATTGCAAACTATTAACTTTTTTTTTAAGTGTGCAATGCCGGGAGCCGGGGGTAGACAGGTGCAAGCGGGGGCAGGCGCCCCGCGCGCCCGCCTCCCACAGCGCCCCCTCCCAAACTTCCCTTTGCATTGATCAGCACGTTACGTCAGTATTGATAAGTTTGCAAAAAGCCAAAGTCAAGTGCAATCGCGCGGCACACCGACCCCGGACTTGGGGGGGAGATGCAGCGAGCGCTCCGCGGGCCCGGGAGCCGGCGGCAGGCAGGGCAGCGGCGGCGCCGGCGCCTCTTGGAGAGGCTGCCTCCCTCCCACCCCTCCCCTCCCACCCCATCCCCGGCTGCCTCCCCCGGGCGGGCGCCGAGCTCCCCGCCCGGCGCGCTCCGCCCGCGCCCTCCGGGGGTCGGGGGGGCGCACGGCTCCCGGGCCCGTTGGCGGCGGCGGCGGCGGCGGCGGCGCGGCGGCGGCGAGGGACAGCGGGTGGCAGGAGGCCGGGGGGCGCCCGTGGGGCCCCGGGCCGCGGCGCTCAGGGCCCGCGCGGCCGGCGGCGGCCCCGGGGCTGGGGGGAGTCCAGCCCGGATATTGAGTGCAGCCATTGAGAAAAGCCAAACTCTTGTGTGTGCGCGTCTCGATAGCCCCCAAGATGGCCGCCAATGTGGGATCGATGTTTCAATATTGGAAGCGATTTGATCTACGGCGACTCCAGGTTAGTGTGGGCAGTGCCGGCCGCGCGGCCGTGGGGAGCCCCCGGGCGCGCCCTGGGCGCATTGGGGAGGTCCCCGGGCGGGCGGGCGGGCGCCCCGGGGCGGCGGGCGGCGGCTGCCGGGGCTCGCCGGGGCTCAGCCGCCCGCTGCCCATCGATAGGTATTAGGAATTGATCTCGCCGCTGCTCTTTGTTCGGTTCAGTCATCGATTAGCCGCCACGACCATGGAGAAGCGCTAGTGAGCCCTCGGTTGGCCGAGCGGCCGAGCCGCCGGGTGAGGCGCGGGGAAGGCAGCGGCTGCGGCCACGGGCAGGGGGCTGCGGGCGGGACCCCCCGGCGGTCCCTCCTGAGCCGCACTTTGCGCGCCTCCCAACTTCGCGGTGCCCGGGGAGGCCGCGGAACGCGCCGCTTGCCTGTCCGCACCCGGCTGGGGCTCGGGCGAGGGAGGGAGGGAGCTGGCGGGCAGGGAGGAGGAGGAGGAGAGGAGGAGGAGGAAAGAAGGGGAGGGAGCCGGGGTTGGCGAGGAGGCGGCTCCGCGCCCCGCCGCCCGCCGGCACCTCCGCCGCCGCCGCCGCCCGCCTGGCTGCGCAGCCCGGACGCGCCGCCACCCGGGGGCCGCCGCCGCCTGAGCCACCGCCGCCGGACTGGCCGCCCGCGCCGGCAGACCTCTTCTCCTCGGGCCGGGGTCTCGGGGTTCGTCTTTGCTTCTTGCCTTTCCCCTCCTTCCACCCCCTTCCCAAGTCTAGACGCAGTCGGGCGGTGGAGATGGGCCCGGGCGCGCGCAAGTTTGCGCTCCTGCCTCCCGGGCGGTGGAGAGCCGGGAGCCGCGCGGAGCAGGTGACTCCCAGCCCTCGGGCCCATGGGAACTTTTAAATGAGAGATTTCCTCGTTCTGTTCTGCCTCTTGCGTTTCTCTCCGCCGCTCCCCTGTTCTCCTCTCTCCCGTCTCTGCTTTTCTTCGGTTTCTCTCCTCTCTTCTCTGCTCTTTCTTTATCCTTCCCTAGGGCGACTCCTTTCCAAACCCCATCACTTTCTCCCCATCCTCCCTTTGTGGGAGTCTGTGTGCCTCCCCGAGATTTGGAGGTGTAATCTGCGGATCCCGTAGGATCCGGGGCTGGGAGGCAGAATCTCAGAGAACGTGCCGTGGAGGCGCAGCCCCGGCCTCTGTTCTTTCCTGGGGTGCCCCGGACGCGCCTGGCAAGGCCCCCCAGCCTTGGAGTCTCACAAAGTCTCGGCGGGTGCGGCGGGGATCAGGGGCAGGAAAATGGTGCGCACAACGGGGCGATTAGAGCATCTTGCCTTGACCGTGGCATTCGCGGAAGACGGGAGACCATCAGTCTGTAGATAAAAAGGGACCCACTTTTTAAAAATCCCCCGGCAAATCTCATTAAGTTTCTTTTGATAAGTGGTTCCAGCGCCCGCCCCTTCTCCCGGTCCTGGTTGCTTCCCAGTCCCCGTCCTTCCAAACACCCCACTCCTCGCTCTCCCCCTCCCCCAAAGCCACTGAGCTGGGGAGAAAATCGGGGCACTGAGGCATGCAGTTAATAACTGCCGAGTGCCTTGCAATTCCGGGCCCGCACTCGAGTTGGGGCTACAGTTTGGTGGCCAACTGAGACGGGCAGGGCTTCGAGCTGTGCCTGCCGGCTTAAATGATGCTAAAGTGGCCTTTCTGGAAGAGTGGGGGTTGTGGAGGCAGAAAGAGAGAGAGAGGAGAGAGAGAGGAGAGAGAGAGAGAGAGAGGAGAGAGAGAGAGAAGAGAGAGAGAGAGAGAGAGAAGAGAGGAGAGAGAGAGAATTGGGCAGCCACATTGGGCTTGGCACGAAGGCCAATGGTAATCGTATTCCCTGCTAATGTTTGTAAATGAGACCCGGGCACGGCTGGGGGACAGCGTCTTTATTTATGATTGATGTTCTGCAACATAAGGAATGACAAGAACGTGGCACACAAGAGAAGAGGAACCAGAAGGGCTGGCGAAAGCCCTTTGCAGGGTCCTATTGTTATTCCGGGCTGGAGAATATTTCCGCGGCGAGATTTACAGCGCTGGTATTTGCTCCCGGTCGGCCGGAATGTCAGTTAACACAATTTTCATTAGATAACTCGTTTTCAATTCGGGGAGCTCGGGCTGCAGCCCGGGAAGAGGCAGGGGCTGGGTGCTGAGGAGTGGGTGCGGCTCCTGGGGGGCTTATGTCTGATCTGGGGAGGTTGGAACCTCACTCTCTTCAATCTTCTGCCCAAGGGGTCTTTTGTGGAACGGTCGAGGTCACCCAAATCTTGCTTCCAGCTGGACTCCCATTGATCTGAGAACCCTTTGTTAGGGTTTTAGAAGGTGCTAAGATGCAAAGCAAATTTGAACTGGAAAGGATAAAGGTGGGGGTGGAGGCGAGATTTGTTCAGGTGATGGGGAGATAGGACCCAGACCCAGACCTCTCCCCTACAGGGTGTATATGTGAAGAGGGGGGTTGTTCGTTAAGACAATGGCTGGTGTGTCTGGCACAGAGGAGAAGGCTCTCGGGGAAGGGGGGTAAACTCATTTACATCGATATTAAGTGGAGGGGGTGTCCCTGTGGGAGTTTGCAAGGCAGCACACTTCTGGAAAGCAGAGAAATAAACGTGGCAGCCGTGGCCGCGTGCAAACATTTAGGCCCTCCATCTGCCGAGCTCCCCACCCCCAGCCTGAAATCTTCAGTCGGTCCCCTGGCCAGCAGGCCCGCAGCCCCCCGCCCCCACCCCACCTCCTATCCTCACTGATGGCATTTTTGTTGGAAGTGGATTAGGAGCCTAAGCACTTTGGCCCGGGAGCCTCTCTGGTACGTAATGCTAATGACTCCTACGCCACACTTTTATTTTCGTTCCCCCCCACCCTCCCCTGCTTTCCTTTGACAGGGAAGATAGCCAGAAAGGAGAACTTCTGCCAGCTTGTTCTGAGATCCAGGTAGGAGAGGCAGGTCCCCGTGCCCGGCCCAGGTAGCCGGAGAGCCCTGGTCCCACGCATCCCGGGGCTGAGCTGCCTGTGATGTGAGGAGGTGCGTGGCTTTCATTCCTGGCTGTTCAGGTTGAATGGTTTGTTTCTCGCAGCGTGGTTGCTGAGCATTAAAGTGGCCGAGGCAGCAAAGGCGGCCCCGTGTCCCCAGGCCACACCACTTCTCTGACGCCGCACCGATCCTGGCAAGAAAGGTGACCTTGTACCAGCCCAGCGTCCAGCCCTCCGGAAACGTATATTTTTCAAAAATGGAAGCGTTCCAGTTATGATTCCTTCCACCGCCGTCTCTCAACACGGCAGGGCTGTTTTCCTAGGTTGGAAGTCAGTCAACAACCTTCATGACTTTGGGCCGATGGTAAAGGTGATCTGAGATGTGCCACCCTAACTCCAGCACTCCTGAAACTACCCCCCTCCCATCTTTGCTTCTTGTCTGCCTTTGCTGCTAGCGGCTCAGGAAACCAGAGGAAATAAAATTCCATCCAAAGATAATGCTAGGCATATTTCATTTGGTTATAAGATTGCTTTATGGTGAACATTACTAATGCAGTATTTTTTTATGGCTTTTCTGTGTATAATCGTCATAACCGGATTCATACCTTTATGATTTTCTTTTTCTGCTTAACTTTCTACTTTTTTTGATGATGCTCTGGGTCCAGTCTCCCATGTCGTCCTCTGGGACTCCACAGAGGGTTAGTTGAGCTAACAGTGAGCTGGGAGGCACCCAGTCCAAATGTCCTCTGTCCAAATGCCCATCTGTGTTTCTGGTGAGGAAGGGGCTTGGCCTGTAGGATTATATAGTATAGATTTGGGAGGAAGGGACAAATTCTGCTTTGGGTGTCAGCAGTTGGAAGATCAACAGGATAAGCAAAGAAAGGTTGGACTTTAACAAGGAGTTTGTAGAAACTTCCGGGAACACTCAATCGCCTGGCACAGGAGAGCGAGATGGTGCTTGATGGAATATTTTCCCCTGCTCAAAGTTTAGAAAAGAGCAGGGATGTGATTAAAATATTATAACCTTATGATATTCTGAAGTGCATAAATTTTACATATCAGCCACAGAGAGTTTAGACATCCATTAGAGCCTCTGACAGCTTGACTTATCTAAATGTGCTATCATTTAACAATGTGTCAAAATTCCTCTTTCTATAGATGACAGCAGTAAATAAGCTATCAGCCCTGTTGGCGGAATCCTAACTTTGGAAACTTGGTGGTAATAGAATTGCAGCCGAGGTGGGGAGCGTGAGCCCGCAGAGCTTGGCTCAGGCCGGTGAGAGGGGTTGGCATTAGGTGAGGACATGGGGACAGGGAGCAGAGAGGCCCAGGGGACCAGAGATTCTAGCAGCAGCTCTGAGAATACGACCCTTGGACTCTCTTATAACTCCAGCCAGTGGGCGACCCCATTCCCTCCGCCTCTCCAAGTCCATAGAACCCACACCCTGTGGCCCTTTTCTGCAGAAAGAGCTAGAAACAGGTGTTGAGAATTTATTTAAAGAACCCAGCAGTCTTTTCTGGGTATCCCAAAATTGTGGTTTCTCAACTTGACAGAGATTGCTTCTCAAAGACGGGCTCTCTCTTTGAATGCTGGAAGAAAAAACAAGCAGCATCTCATCCCTCGCTGGTTTTGCTGCTGGGGGTCTTGAAGTTTCCTTTATTAATACTTGAATTCACTGTAGAAAATGGAGAAACCACGGACAAGCTAAAAGAAGCAAATAAGTGTCTCGGTGGGTTATTTCAGATGAGCACGGTGCTATTTTGACCAGAGGGAACAGCTTTTCTGATGGTGGTGGTGGTTTTTCTTTCTTTTTCTTTTTTCTTATTTTTTTTTTAACTCTCCTGTTAAAAAGAGGATTCTATCTTCGAACTTGACATTCTGTCGTGGTAACCTTTCTTCCGGCAGATGGGATTTCAAACGTGAGCACCTTGGCTGCTGCTAAATATATGGTCCTGCATGATGGTAGACAGGGGCTGCCCAGAAACTGTGGTTTTCTTTGCTGCTTCTGAAAGGGCTGAATTTCTGGTGGCTTCCTGGTTATCTCATTCAAAGGCCGGGCCTGGCAGAGGTGAGGCATTGGAAGGGGACTCAGGTGGTGACCTGCCTTTGTCCCTGGCCTTGGGATTCAAGGTCCCATCTTCTGTTTGATGTTATTCCTCTGGGGGTGCTCTTTATTTATGATGGTGTCATATACTGGAGAGTGTCAGGGATGGTTGAGGTTGTGGAGGGGAAGGACCCCAAGAGCTGTGGTCCGCGCGGCCTCTAGGCACTCCTGGGTGAACCATCCCGAATCCCAGGTCTCCTGTGTCTTAACCCATGAAGTCGGCTGGCTGTGCCCACCTTGTCTGCCATGTGAGTTACTGTAAAGGTGACGGATGCTGACACCCTTAAATGTGTTGTATTCTTTTTTTGTTTTTGAGATGGAGTCTCACTCTGCTGCCCAGGCTGGAGTACAGTGGTGTGAACTCGGTTCACTGAAACTTCTGCCTCTAGGGTTCATGTGATTCTCCTGCCTCAGTTTCCCTAGTAGCTGGAACTACAGGTGTGCACCCCCATGCTTGGCTCATTTTTGTATTTTTAGGAGAGACGGGGTTTTGCAGTGTGGGCCAGGCTGGTCTTGAACTCCTGACCTCAAATGATCCGCCAGGCTCAGCTTCCCAAAGTGCTGGGATTATAGGCATGATGATCTTAGGCCCCTCCCCTTCTTTCCCCAGCATGGTCATGGTGGTGGGGCTATCGACCTTTGAAGCACTATTTTTGAGACAAAAAATTATGTCTAAGATGGAGTTACTTGATTTCTAAGCCTCAATGAGCCCTTCACCAAAATGGCTGGTAGTGTTTTGGAGGATGTAGACATTATATTCCCATCATGGTCCAGGCGAGGTGGTTCATGCCTGTTATCCTGGCACTTTGGGAGGCCAAGGCGAGGGGACTGCTTGAGGCCAGGAGTTTAAGACCAGCCTGGGCAACATAGTGATACCTCTTCTCTACAAAAAATAAAAAATTAGCTGGACACGGTGGCACCTGCCTGTAGTCCCAGCTACTCAGGAGGCTGAGGTGGGAGGATCGCTTGAGCTCAGGAGGTTGAGGCTGCCCTGAGCGGTGATCATACCAGTGCACTCCAGCCTGAGTGACTGAGCAAGACCATGTTTAAAAAAGAAAAAGAAGAATATGCTCCTATGGTGTCTAGATTAAAATTCAAATTCCTTTCCCTGACAGACCCCCAGGATCTGCCCCGTTATCTCTCCGGCTGTCTCCAACCACTGTCCCGCAGCGGTCTGCTCTTTGTCCCACAGACACGTCAAACGCATTCCCACTGCCTGCAGCCCTTTTCCTCCGATCTCCCTGTGATTGGCTCCTTCTTCTCATTCTTTCTGAGCCCAAATGTCCTGACCACTCAGCCTAAGAAAGCTCAAGAAGCTTTTGCCACTCTTTGCCCATCGTGATATGCACCTGTGCTCACATAGCGTTAAGGACACCCCAGAGGGTTTTGCCTGCAGGACCGTCTCAGGGTGCGGTCTTGCTCTACACATGCTAGGTTTACCATCAGATGTGCCCAACCTTTTTCTGTTGAGTCGGATGAGAATACACTGTGGGCTTCGTGGGCCATAAACCTCCACTCTGCCGTTAGCATGGCACAGCTCTAGACAATAAGAATGAATGGGCCGGGCGCGGTGGCTCAAGCCTGTAATCCCAGCACTTTGGGAGGCCGAGGCGGGTGGATCACGAGGTCGAGAGATCGAGACCATCCTGGTCAACATGGTGAAACCCCGTCTCTACTAAAAATACAAAAAACTAGCTGGGCGTGGTGGCGCGTGCCTGTAATCCCAGCTACTTAGGAGGCTGAGGCAGGAGAATTGCCTGAGCCCAGGAGGCGGAGGTTGCGGTGAGCCGAGACCGCGCCATTGCACTCCAGCCTGGGTAACAAGAGCGAAACTCCGTCTCAAAAAAAAAAAAAAAAAAAAAAAGAATGAATGGACGTGGCTGTGTTCCAATAAAACTTTATTTATACAAACAGGCAGGGGCTGGATTTGGCCTGAGAGCTGTAGTTTGCCTGGCCTGGGTCTACTGATCCATGTCATATATAGGCCGAGGCATGGCTGAAGTTTTAACTTTTCAGCTAAGAGTATTAAAGTGGATCAAACTCAGTTCCCAAAACTGGTTCTTGACCCTTTCCCTCTAGAGAGAAGCACAAAGAGTCAGGGCAGTGAGGGGCCCCCGCCTGGCTTCAAATCCTGGCTCCATCACCTACCAGCTGTGTGACCTTGGATGAGTCACTTAACCTGTCCAAGCCTTACTTTCTTTGTCTTTAAATGGGACTAATAATAGTCTCCACCTTCTAGGTTGTTCAGGAAGTTTAAACCACTTTGAACATGAAAGTGTTTGGCACAGTGTGGGGCACACAGTGGCTGCCCTGTGAGTGTGAGTGACTTCTTGTCACTGGTATTTTTAGCGTATGAGAGGAGAAAGTCAAATAAACAGCAGCGGCTGGACCTTGCTGGCCTTGCGGGCTGTTTTAGAGATTTCTGGGCAAGTTTTCTCTTCTCTCTTACTCCATTGGGGGTTTACTATATTAGAATTGTACTAATATTCTATGTAGTATCTTATATTTTGGGAGCTCTGACTACAGAAATTGCAGCCTGGGAGCTATGTCTGGCCCATGGATGTGTCTGTCTAGATTAGTGCGATATTTAAAAACACTTTTGCGTAAGTTGTCAGCATTTAAAACAGGAGATTTAACGAAGAAATCTAGGTGACCAGTGTCCCCTGAAAATCAGGAGCTCTGGCCACACTGGGCAGGTCCCACAGAGAAGAGGAATGGAGATCTGGGAGGGACATTCCAGGCAGAGGGGACAGGCAGTGCCAGGGCCCTGTGTCAGGGGTCCTCAGTGGGTCAGCGCCTAGTTCTGGAAGAGCCTGCATTTGCACAACCCACGAAAGGCCCCTGACTGAAAAGATACCTGGTTGGGAGGGTTCGGAGCCTGCCGTCTCTGCTTCTGCCCAGGAGCCCACACCCCCAAAAGTGGGCCTGTGGCTGTCCCCTGACACCCCTCCTAAGCACACCCCAGCCTCTGACATTTTTCAGTTCAGACCAGTGAAACAGCAGTTCCAGGTAAGCATTCGTCATTAAAAAGAAAGTAAGAAAGAAATCAATCCTTTGGCCTCTTTGGCCTGAGCTGGTCGTCCGCCCAGAAGCGGGGGCGCAGCGGTGCTTAAGACTCTGTGCGCCGCCGTTGCTCGAGCTGGCCGGGGTAAATGGCTCCCCAGGAACCATTATGGTCGATTGGCCTGCCCAGCCGCCGGTGTGGACCGTGGGTGCTGTGCATCCGGAGACCACAGGGGTCACCGGGGTCCCTGAGTTGGGCCATCACTCCCAGGCCTTGCTGCTGCAGACGGCTGTGCGCGTCTGCCATCCGCTATGAGTATCTGTGGGCGCGAGTGTCCCGGGGGTGTGGTGTGAGCTGAGAATCAGGCCCTCCACCCCCGGCACAGACTCCGACCTGCGACACACAGGACCCCTCTGCTAACTCCGTGGCAGTCTAGGAGCTTCAGCAACCGACAGCCTTCTTCCATCCTCTCTCTCCTTCAAAGTGGCTCCCTCCGGCAGGTGCAGGCATTGACCCTTCCAAACCTCTTTGCCAGATAACCCTGCCTTCAAGTCTGTTTCTTGTCCCGCAGGAAGAAGAAACGGGACTGGGACATCTGCATAAGGCTCTCGGGGTGTAGCAGACGCCTTGGAGGCCGCTGTCATGTCTTGGGGGAGGCCGGGGAGCTGCCAGTCCCAGTGCTGCCTCTTTCCTGGTTTCCTGCCCTTACTTGCCCTCAGGCCTTAGGATCCCCCATCCTACCCCCCT
Organism: Saimiri boliviensis; assembly: GCF_048565385.1. NCBI lineage: Eukaryota > Metazoa > Chordata > Mammalia > Primates > Cebidae > Saimiri > Saimiri boliviensis. The sequence continues at coordinate 22,192,617 of NC_133455.1, read as the reverse complement.
CTTTATTCAAGCCACTGTGGCCTCCTCGCTGCTGTGCCTCAGACCAGCCAAGCAGGTCCCAGCCTCAGGGTCTTGACACTTACTGTTCCCTCTCTCTGAGACAACGACCAGACACGTCCCTTGAGTTAGTTCAGTCCTCTGCTTGAATACCACCTCCTCAGAGAAGTCCTCCATGACTTCTCCTTCCACATCAGCTCCCTCTCCTCACTGTGCCTCACCTGATAGAATAGTTATCTGTGTATTGATTTGTTTACTATCTGCCTCCCTCTCTGGGGAGGGCAGGGACCTAGTAAATGCTCAATAAATATTTGAATGATGGGGTAGCTGAATCCACAGGAGGGATGAGGTGGGGGCAGCTGCCCCTCAACTTCACCTGGAGGACCCTCGGCTGCTTCACCCCTCACTGGCTCTTGAAAGTTGCCAGGAATTGGGCACTGGCCTCAGGCCTGGGGCGAATGAGGGTTTATCTTTAGCTCCATCAATCTCGCCTTAGGGTAGCCCCAATTTCAGCCTGGAAGGCAGCTCCCATCTAATTAATAGATCTATTTATTAATTGCTGGCAGGCTGCAGGCCATAAGCGATGATTTGGTGGCCTCAGCCATAGAGAGCTGAAAGCATCCGTATGGCCTGTGAGTTAACATCCTCGGACCCAGGTCACATTCTTCTCCTGACACTGATTCCCAGGCCCACTGGATCAGCCCAGCAGGTATGAGAAAGTAGCCTGGGTCTCTGGACAGTGATCCCGGGGTTGAGGGGCTTTCCTTCCCACCGTGCCCCCGATTTATAATCAGGCGGGACGCCAGGATTTAAATGCCGTCTTTCCTTCTGTGGCTGGACCCCACTGTTTCTGTCTAGAATGGAGAATCTCTGGTTTGTCCAGACAGGTCATTCATTCATTTCATGAACATTATTCAGCCCCAGCTATATGTCCTGTGCTGCCTGAGGTGCTGGGAGTGTAGCACAGAACAAAAGAGACCAAGTCCTGCCCTCATAAAGCTTCTACTTCATATGCATTTGGAGGTAAAAGTACTGTTCTTCAAGGATTATAAAAGTAAAAAGTGACAGCTCCGTATAGACACTTGGCCTAGGGCTGGGCACGCTATGAGCCTTTCCTAATGGTGATTAGTATTAATTGCTATTTATTATCTTTATTAGCAATTGTTATGATTATCTTCCTTTTGGAGGGCATTTCCTGTTGAACTGCAGTTGCCTTGGAGCTGCGCCTGCAATGATGGGACCTGGGCTCGGAGCTGTCAGACCGGGCTTCAGATCCTGGGCTTGCCACGTCGTCACTAGGAGGCTTTCAGCAACTCCCCACTTTTCTAAGCCTCAGCTTCCTCATCTGTAAAATGGGACTGAAACACAGCCCCTACCTCACAGAGACATTGAGAGGATTTGATTTGATGGAGAGCTCATAACACCTACTTGGGACGCCATCATTCCCTGAAAAACCTAGTATGACCTTTATTATGACTGCCATCATTGTTTGTCATTCGCTTCGAGGGCCACAGTGGTCAACTCGGGGGTGCCCGAATCCGGGTGGAGCTTAGAGATTCATTTGCAGTATTAGCTGCTCAGGTATAAGATAAGAAAAGGTCACCTGAACTCCAGCCGGGCACAGGAACCCCCCCACACACCCTGTAAGGACAGGAATCTAGCCTGGGCCTTCCTCCCAGCCCGGCCCCGGCGGAGCCAGCAGCCAGGTGCACCAGCTCTTTGCACAGAAGCGCGGACAGGAGGTCAGACCTCCCTGCATGCCGCGTGGCATGGCTTAGCGAGGCAAGACGTGGCCTTGTGTGTCAGAAGACAGCTTGCAGAGGCCGGTGCCGGCCTGGGATTTCTTTAACAAATTGCAGTCTTCCTGCAATGCTAGACAGTGTTCATAGCCCTTTATATTGTCTCACTGAATTTCCACAGCAGCTTTATGCAGGGAAAACGGTAAGCGTTCCCACAGATGAGCAGAGCCAGCCACAGAAGCCGCAGTCCCTGGCCACACTGAGGGGAAGTGGCCTAGCCTGGACTTGAACCCCAGACCTGGGCTGTTGACTACCCCATGTCCCTGCTCTGGCCCCACTAGTGGCCAGAGGCGCCCCTCCCAAGACTGATGGCTGTCCCGCTGCTGCCCAGCCTTCCCCATCTGCAGTCACTATGTCAGTATTTCCCCTTTATTTTTATTTACGTATTTATGTTTGAAACGGAGTCTTACTCTGTCACCCAGGCTGGAGTGCAATGGTGTAATCTCAGCTTACCACAACCTCCACCTCCTGGGTTCAAGCCATTCTCCTGCCTCAACCTCCCAAGTAGCTGGGATTACAAGTGTGTGCCTCCATGCCTGGCTAATTTTTGTACTTTTGGTAGAAACAGGGTTTCACCTTGTTGGCCAGGCTGATCTCGATCTCCTGACCTCATGTGATCGGCCCACTTCGGCCTCCCAAAGTGCTGGAATTAGAGGCGTGAGCTGCTGCACCCAACCCCTTTCTGTTCTTTTTAAAAACCTCTGAAGACACCCTGCCACTGTCAACTCATGGAAATGTAAGATTTAGGCCCCAAAGCCTGAGAAGCATGGGTCGGGGGAAGGTGAGAGAAAGCTCCCCGCTCCCAGCCTGTCTCCCAGCCTGGAGAATGAGTGCCACCCGGCCATCCATCCCCAGCCCCCGCTGGGTCCCGGAGCTGCGTGGCGCGCCCTGTCGTCGGGCCTGCGTTCCGCAAGATGGAATTCTCGGCCGGGGCTGATAATAAGCAGGTATTGATTGCTGCCGTGGTCATTATCAAGATTTATTTAGTCAATATGGCCTCCCCGGTCAATAAATCGTGTCGTTGATAAAGAAGGAAGGAGATAGACTTGTAGCCTTTATTAAAAAGTTTTTTAGATTTTTTTTTTTAACAGCCAAGTCCAGCTCTCCTTTCTGTGGCTGCACCAGCCCCACTCTATTAGAGTTCATGTGTGACTTTATAAGCTGTTTCTTTCCGTGGCAGACCTTACACTCCGTGCTCTGGCTCCAGGATGCAAGGACTTGGGGCTGGGGGTAGGGCTGGAGGGTGGTCCCTGGCCTTCCTCTTTTCATTGAATCCTCCCAGCATCCCTTGGGGCAGGTGGCTCTGGTGTCACCCTGTTTTGCAGATGAGGCTCCTGAGGCCCAGAGAGGTTCATTCACTAGCCCAAGGTCACACAGGACTCGAACCCAGACAGTCGGGCCTGAATCCTTGCTCTGAATCTGACATTCATTCATCAAATCGCAGGTCTTTTTTGAGCACGCGCTATAGGCCACGCACGCTGCCAGATGCTGGGTGTGTAATGACAGAAGTAGAAAGAACGGAGCAAAGCGTGCCGTGATCCACGGAGAGGGCGATGATGGAGGCCCACACTGGGTAGTGACATTTAGGCTGAGACCCGAGCCGTGAAGAGGAGCTGTGCAGGCGCAGTTCAGGAAGGGGAGCTCACAGCTCCAGGAAGCGCCTGGAAAGGCCCTTCAGCTCGGAATGTCCTGGAACTGAAGGGAGGCCCGCGAGGCTGGGACAGGAGAGGAGAGAAGTCACAGCGGGAGATGGTTCCCGCTCACGGGCCCTTTCAGACGACGGTAGGGGTGGATTTTTTTGGATTCTATTCTCATGGAAGTGGGAAGATATTGAGGGTCTAAAACAGGAGAAACGGGATCCAATTTCTGTTTGGGTCCCGCTGGGTTCAGCCTGACAGGGAAGATTGAAGGGAGAGAGGGGAAGTGTGGCAAATAGGCCAAGGAGGGCATCTGTGACCAACTGGATGTTGTCACTTCTGCCCAGACGGGGGGTGTCTGTGGTGGGAAGGCTTTGGGCACACAAACGTTTCGAGGACTAGCACTCTGCAGCACTGTGGGGGTGCAGAGGTGGCCAAGGGGACACGCCTGGTGCCCCCAGCAAGGTGGCGGCCGTGCTCCCTTGGCAAGGGTGTGGCTGCTTTTCTGTGGGTGGTTTGTAGGCCTTTAGCAGCAGGTATGCAGTGGGCAAGCAGCGCCCTCCCCTCTCCTGGGCATAGAGCTGGTGCAAAGGGGGTCGAGGGGCTTGGGTCATGTTCTGAGAAGCGCCCAGTGGTCTCTGTGGGCATTGTTCCCAGTGTGCTTCCAGATGCCACTTGTTAGGAAAGGCCATAAAAAGATGAGGTGACTGACATGCGTGGCTGTAGACCCCAGGCCACGTGCAGGTGCGCTGTCCCAGGGGGTCGTGTGCTGGCCTTCATCAGTGGGGGTGCTGTTGGATGTAAGAGAGTTTGGATGTCTACCTGGGCGACTGCAGGGGATGTGAGCTGAAGTGTGGAATAAAGAGAACTTTTTTCACCCTTCAGTTTTGCCTAATCTGTGAGCACTTGTGGACTGGAAGTCTAGCAGGGGTTGGGGAAATCACCTCTTTATCATCCGTCACCCACTCATCCACTGGCCACCCAACATTGTCTGATCTGCTCATTCATAAATCTACTCTCTCATCCACTCTATCCATCCACCTAACACTTTATCCAACTGTACTTCCCCATTTCTTACTACTTTTAACCATCCATCCATCTGTCCACTCATCCATCCATCCATGAATCCATCCATCCAGTCATCCATCCATCCACCCACCCATCCATCCATTTATCCATGAATTCATCCATCCATCCACCCATCTGTCCATCCATCCATCCATCCACCCACCCATCCATCCATCCACCCACCCACCCATCCATCCATCCATCCATGAATTCCTCCACCCATCCACCCACCACCCATTCATGTGTCCATTCATCCACTTAGCCACTCAGCAACCTTCTCATCTACCCATCCACAATTTGTGCATCCAAGAGAAATCCCTTCCTCCATGACTGCATCCATCCAACATCTACTCAGCCAACACTAGGGATGTGAAGATGAAGAGGAAGCAGTCCCTGTTCTTAAGAATGCTTTAGACTGGTGGAGGAGTCAACTGTAGTGAAACAGCCCCAAAGCCACATCATCAGCACGGGCATCAGAGGCTGTACACAGAGCTGTGGGGCCAAGAGCAGAGACAAAGCCTGGTCCCGCAGGCCTGTGAGGTTGCTGAAAGCTGTGGTGGTGGCTCTAGGCTTAGGACATGTAACTCTCCCTTCCCTCCCTATCTGGATTCACTGAAACTCTCCTCTAGCCTAGGCAGAGGGTGGGTGGTCTCAGAGGGCAGCTGACCTTCAAGGAGACACTCAGAAACCATGGTCACCAAACCTGTATGGGCCCAGGAAAGACCAAGCTCTGTCCTGTAGCAGATTGGAGCCCAGCAAGGTCTTTGAGAGATACTTTTTCTGGGCAGAGGGGATGGTCTGTGACCAAGGAGGTGGACAAGGCAGGTCGCCGGCTCTGCCGCTAGGACGGGCTCCCTGGTATTACTGTTCAGTGCAGACTAGCAGTCCCTAATCTCTGCATGGTGCTTGGAGCTTATGAAAAATGCGTCTACCCACCTATGTTGTTGGACCACCTCCCATTCTGCAGAGGAGGAAACTGAGGCACAAGGGTATATGAAAGAAGGCAGGGCAGAGGAACCCTTCACCCACATCCTCCTCCCCTGCTCAGCCACATGTACAGAGCCTCTGGCTCACACCATGTCCATGTCTGCCTCTCCCACCCACCCCGCCGCTTCCCCCACAGAGCCCCTCACGGCCCTCCTGATGCTGCATTCTCTTCATTTTCCTCCTGCCTCTGTCGCCACTTCCCTGTTTCTCTCAGCCCCATCCTCCTCCGGCCTCTAATTATGTCGGTCCTTTCAAGGTCCATCTCATCTCACTGTGCCTTGACCCCGCGTGACCTCAGCCGTATCCACAACATCACTGCCTCCCAGCCTCCAGTCTCTGCCTGAGTGCCAGACCTCTCTGTACAACAGCCTTCTTGACATTTCTTGCTTCCTTTCTTTTGAAGCCACTTTATTGACTTTTCTTGAACGTCTGTCTCAAAGATGTCTCCGGGTCAGGATGTCCAGAACCTAATCTTCCTCTCCATTGTGGGTCTTCATCTTAGGGTGGCTCCATCAGGTCTACAGGACAGAAGCCTGGGAGCTGCTCTGACCACCTCCGTCTCCTGCATGCCGCTCGTGTCCAGCTCATCACTAAGCCCGGGGTCTTTGCCTCCACATACCTCCTGCATCCCATCTCCCACCTCCATCTCCACCATCGTCACTTGAACCCATGCCCCATCGCCTCTCCCCTGGACTTTGCTCTTCTCATTTCTTCCTTTGCTGACTCTGGCTTCTCCACTCTCTTGACCACAGCAGCAAGTGAGATTATTAAAAACTTGCTAAGAACCATTTCCAGGGGACAACAAAGAGAGGCTGGTTAGTAGGCGCAAACGTACAATTAGACAGAAGCAATACATTCTGATGTTTGATAGCAGAGCAGGGCGACCGTCGTTAACAGCAGTGTATTGTGTATTTCAAAATAGCTAGAAGAGCAGACTTGGAATGGTTCCAGTACCTAGGTGATGGGTATCCTAAATACCCTGACTTGATCATTACACATTCTATGCATGTAACCATGTAACAAAATGTTACATGTACCCCATAAATATATACAAATATTATGTATCCATTAAAATGCATTTTATTTTAAAAAGAACCATTTCCAATGGCCCTCCTTCCTCAATGTAAGTAACCTTCCCGCTCAGCATGGACTGGTCACTGCCCTCTTTCTTGGTTTATAGTGTTGTCCAAGTCTTCTATCTTCTTGTCGGTCTCCTGTCTAGGTGTTCTGTGCACTGTTGGCAATGGGGCATCGAAGTCTCCAACTATCGTTAAATTGTCTATTTCTCCATTCGTTTCTGTCAGTTTCTGCTTCCTATATTTTAGTGTTCTGTTATTAGGTGCATGTACGCATTTATAATTGTTATCTCTTCCTGATAGATTGGCCCTTTTCTTTAGCAAATGTTCTTCATTCCCTAGTCACTTGATTCATTTATTTATTTATTTGCTTTAGAGTCTATTTTGTCTGATATTTGTATGGTTACTCCTAGTTTCTTACGGTGACTGTCTGCATTATGTATCTTTTTCGCACCCTTTAACTTTTCGTCTATTCATGGCTTTGAATCTAAAGTTTGTCTCCTGTAGGCAACATATAATTGGATCATGTTTTTTATCCAGTCTGAAAAACTCTGCTCTCTGACTGGATTCTTTAGTCCATTCACATTTAATGTTATTATTGCTATACCAGAATTTATGTCTGCCATGTTGCTTTTTGTTTTCTGTATCTTTTTGTTCCTCGATTTCTCTTTGACTACTTTCTTTTGTGTTGAGTGAGTATTCTCTAATGCAGCATTTACATTTCATTAGTGAGTTTTTTTTTAACTGCATTATTTGAGGATTTTCTTAGTGGTTGCACTAGAGTTTACCATATATATCGCAGCTTATCAGAATCAAGTTCAGATTTATATTAGTGTCATTTCAACACCTCCTTTGTTGTTTTTTAACTGACACATTGTAACTCTACACGTGCCCTGTGCTCTTGATCTTGAGCCACATGCCCTGTGCTCCCCAGGTTCCAGCCACACGTGTCTTCCTGATTTCCCCTGCACCATAGCCCCCACGCGTGATCTGCTCCCTCTACCTGTAACACGCTACCCATACTTCTTCCCATCAACTCCTCCTTCATCCTTGGAGCTTGCTCGGTATCACTTCCTTGGGGCACAGCCTGCTCCACCTTGTATGGCCCTCCTTACAGCACATACCATAGCAGGTGTCCCAACAGCTCTGTGGGTTACTGCCGAACACCTGCCTCCCTCTGTGGACTCTCATCACTGTGAGGGCATCCAGCAGCTTGTCCCCAGAACTGAGCAGCAGAGGGCAGAGCACACAGTAGGCCCTCAAAAAAAAAAATCAGTCAAACGAACAAATAGGGATGGATGTGAGTGTAATGTGAGCGTATTTGTATACTTATGTGTGCATGTCTGCATCTCTGTGGGTACATATCTTTAAGTGTGTTCGTGGATCTTTTCATTTTTGTGTGTCTGTGTCCTTGTGTGTGTATCTTAGTGTGCTTCTGTAGGGTGTGTGTCTGTCTGTTTTTCTGAGCGTGTATCTGAATGTGTGCCTGTGTGTCACACGGGGAGGTGTGTGTGAGTGTGGGTCTTTGTTCATTTGTGCACCTTAGTGTGTCTGTCTTTGTGTGCCCATGCCCCCAGGCAGAACTCCTTTCAGTACCTCCTTGCCATGCAGTTGTATTCTGTCTAGTTTGGTGTGGCATTTAATGACTTCCCCAAAGCTAAGCATGACCCCTGGAGAGTTGATCTCACTGTGATGGAGGTGACACAGGCCTGTGGGGCCAGTGGCAGGCACCCCTCCGCTTCCCACAGAATTGCCTGCTGCACCTGCCGAAGCTCCCCCACCCCCACCTTCATCCCTTTGAGGGGAAAACCCCAGCTGGGTAGCTTGGTGCAGGGGCAAAGCAGGGCTCTTGCCAGACAGACTGGCTCTGCTCTTGCCAGCTGCGCGAGGCAGCCAGAGGACTGCTCCATGCCTCGGTTTTCTCATCTGCAAAATGGGGGCAGCAAAAATAATCCCCTGACAGCGTTTCTGCATGGAGGAAATGAGTGACTCTGCATGCAGGCCCAGCATGTACCTGGCACACACCAGGGGCTCTGGAAATGTGATTTTGTCTCTCGTGCTTGCTCCACGTGGCTCTTACCCCAGCAGTGGGAAAGCGATTTCCCACTAAGTCCCACTAATGACTAAGAAATACTCTTCCTTCGACGGGGCCCTTTCCCATTGTCATCTCTGGGGCCATCTAAGGGCTGTGTATACCTGCTCTAGTGAAAGCAACATTCTAACCCACTTATGCTCAGAGATGTTCAGAGGTCTCCCGTGGACACACAGCATTTCCCCAGCAGAGATGAGCTTTAGCCCCAAGAGTGTGCTAGGAATCTGCCAGGTACTTCCATAGTCCCCAGGCTCAGCATTCTGTCTCACTGTCCATACTCCTCACACTTCCTGGCATTGCATTTTCTGTTCCTTCCACCTTTGACACCGTTCCCATTGCTCCTCGTAGGCCCCAGCCCTCTTTCCCTGCCTCTGTACGGGGTTGGAGGTCTTCTTTTACCTCTCACTTGGACATCCCTGGCCTGGGCTGCTTTCCGTGCTTCCAGATGATTCCCCAGTTCCTTGCTGGGCTCCCCTATCAGATGGTGAACTCATTACCATATATCAAAGCTATGATACTTGGTGTGGTGATTGGCAAAAACGGAATACCTGCTGGCCTGATCAGAGGTAACCTTTGAAAAAGTCACGGCCGAGTGCAGTGGCTCACGCCTGTAATCCCAGCACTTTGGGAGGCCAAGGCGGGTGGATCACTTGAAGTCAGGAGTTCGAGAGTCAGCCCCGCCAACATGGCAAAACCCCGTCTCTACTAAAAATACAAAAATTAGCCGGGTGTGGTGGCGGGCGCCTGTAATCCCAGCTACTCGGAAGGCTGAGGCAGGAGAATCGTTTGAACCTGGGAGGCAGAGGTTGCAATGAGCCAAGTTTGTGCCACTGCACTCCAGTCTGGGTGACAGAGTGAGACTCCGTCTCAAAAAAAAAAAACCAAACCCAGATTCCTGGCTTCTCTTCAGTGTGAGAGCTGGCATCCCTGGGCCTGCACGTCACACAGGGCTGGGTTCTAGGGGTAGGGATTTCCCGTTTTGTGAAATCCCCGCTGAGCCCAGGCCTCCCTGTGTAGCTTCCTGTGTGGCCTTCATATGAACATGTAGTTACAATAGCAACCTCGGTAAGCAGTAGCTCTGCAGGCTTTGTGACTGGCGTGGAGGTGACTCTGCCTTCTCTGGCCTCCGTGTAGCCATTCCAGATAATGGGCAGAATTTACATGTCTTTTCAGAGATGAGAAGAGCTCAGAAGAATTTTTTTTTTTAATTTTAATTTTATTTATTTCTAGTTTAAAAAGCACTTGCCAAGGGTGGCTGTGTGTTAGCTGTGACTCGAAGTGCCTTCTAAATAGCATCGTTTAAACGGTTTAGATCCCATAACAATTCTATGGTGTAGACATTCTGTTTTTGGTATGGAGTCTCACTCTGTCACCCAGGCTGGAGTGCAGTGGCTCGATCTTGGCTCACTGCAGCCTCTGCCTCCTGGGTTCAAACGATTCTCTCACCTCAGCCTCCTGAGCAGCTGGGACTGCAAGTGTGCACCACCACGCCTGGCTAGTTTTTGTATTTTTAGTAGAGGCGAGGTTTCACCATGCTGACCAGGCTGGTCTTAAACTCCTGACCTCAGTTGATCAGCCTGCCTTGGCCTCCCGAAATGGGAGAATTACAGGCGAGAACCACCACACCCCGCCCTAGACACTCTTAATATTCCCATTTCGTAGAGGAGGAAGCTGAGCCACAGAAAGCTTAAGTGACTTGCGCGAGGTCGCACAGCAGAGCCAGGCAGTCTGACTCTGGAGTCTGTGTTCGGACGCTCTCCTGCCTCTTGTGATTTCTGTTACTCCGCAAAGCAGAGACCGTATCCTTGGGACAGGGCTACTGTCCAGCTGCCCTCCCTCCCCAGAAGCTGTCGTATGTGCAGACTGGCCTCGTAAAGGTCTAACGTGATGGTGGGTGGCACTCGGTGGACCATGTTGCCTGGCAGGAGTGGGGGCCTGGGCCTGAATTGCTGGGCCAAGCATCAGGGATGTCAGAGTCCAGGGGGCCATCGTCACAGCTGGTCACCAGAGCAGCGGACACCGGGGACCAGGCCGATTGCCTGTCCTTCCCATCCTCGGGTAGCTGGACCCTGGGCCCCTCGGGCCAGCAGTCGGGAAGTCGCTCTGAGGCGGCCCCAGCCCTCGGAGGAGAGCCTCTCCAGCCTCCACAAGCAAGGGGGTTGGTCCCATGGCCCTTGGCCTACTTTGTGAAATTCATCTCTGGAAAAAAATCATTCGCAGAGCAGAGCAGAGCATCTTGGCATCTCGCGGTGGGTGAGGCCTGCTGAGGCCGCCTGCTTCCCTGAGGGGGTGCGGAGAGAAACTGAGGCCCAGCTCCTGCTTCCTGCCTGGCTGCCAAGGTGGGGCTCCCTGAGGAAGGTGGCCCCCCTTCCCCAGTTCCCGGAGCTTGCCCAACTGCCCCAGCGGCTCCAGCAGCACACGTTTCCTGTCCCCTGCCCAGGATGGCACCCCTAGAAGGTTGGGGCTGGCCCAGCCACCCCACAGGTAAGCCGGCTTGAGCCAGAGGCTGGTTTGTTTCTGTGGGATGTATTGATGAGCTGCCCTCATTAGGGACCTTGCTAATGAGAATCAAACCACTTTGCTGGGAGTCGGGCGGATCCCAGCCTAGCGCTGCCGTGAAGCAGCCGTGGTCCCGGGCAGGCCGCTGAGCCACATGGGATCTCAGTGCTGTCTTCCTGAACATGGGCTTCCTGCGTTTTTTCCCCTCCACGGCTGGATCGTGCAGTTTGCGGTGTCCCTGGAGACCTTGGGGGGCTGTTGAGATCCGAGGCGAAGGCGGAGGCCAGTTGTGGCTTTCTTTGGGAGGCGTTCTTGTCACTGGTGGGCAGATCCGTGGACGCATTTCTCATGCTGGCCTCTTGGATGGATCTGTCAGGGAAGGAGGATGCTGGCGATGAGACAGTTCTTAACAGGCGGGACTCCCTGCGTCTCTGTAAACAGCAGTCATTTGTTGCTGCCTAACAAGCCACCCCAAACGCAGTGGGCAGAAACAACTCTTGTGTACCTGATTCTGTGATCTGGAATTAGGACAAGACCCAGTTAGATCAGCTTGTCCCCACTCCATGATAGCTGGGGCTTCATCTGGGCAGATTCGAAGTTTGGGGGTAACCTGACAACTCCCACATCTGGCAGTCGATGCTGACTGTTGCTGGAACCTCAGTTGTCTGCGGGAACCCCGGTGTCCGGCCTCTTCCCAGGGCCTCTCTGTGTGGGCTCCTTTGGGCTTCCTCACAGCATGGCGGCTGGGTTCTGGGGCGGAGCATCCTGAGAGAGCCAGGTGGAAATGGAGAAGTTGCTAGTGTCACTTCCGTCTACTCTGCTGGTTGGGGCAGTAACAAAGTTTGGCTCAGGTTCAAAGGGAAGAGACGCAGACACCACCACTGGGTGGAAGGAGTGTCGAGGTCACCTTGCAGGAAGCCCGCGTGGCGAGGGATATTACGGCAGCCATCTTTGGAAAAGACAGTTGGTTACAATGAAGACGATGGTGGTGGCGATTCAGGTGACTCAGGCTGGTTGTGACAGGCTGTAAAGGGAGCAAGTGTGACAGGAAGTGGCTGAGCAGGAGAGTAGATATGACAGGAGGTTGTATGAGGTGAGTTGGTGGGACAGGAAGTAGCCAAGTAGGGAGTGAGTGTGACAGGAGGATGTGTGAGGGAGTGAGTGTGACAGGATGGTTGTGTGGGGGAGTGAGAGTGACAAGAAGTCACTAAGCTGGAATGGTTGTGACAGGTTGTGTGAGGGAGTGAGTGTGACAGGAGAATGTGTGGGGGAGTGAGTGTGACAGGAAGATGTGGGGGGAGTGAATGTGACAAGAAGTCACTGAGCTGGAATGGTTGTGACAGGAGATTGTGTGTGGGAGTGAGTGTGACAGGAGAATGTGTGGGGGAGTGTGACAGGAGGTTGTGTGGGGGTGAGTGTGACAGGAGGATGTGTGGGGGAGTGAGTGTGACAGGAGGATGTGTGGGGGAGTGAGTGTGACAAGAAGTCACTAAGCTGGAATGGTTGTGACAGGAGGTCATGTGAGGGAGTGAGTGTGACAGAAGGATGTGTGGGCGAGTGAGTGTGACAGGAGGATGTGTGGGGGAGTGAGTGTGACAAGAAGTCACTAAGCTGGAATGGTTGTGACAGGAGGTCATGTGAGGGAGTGAGTGTGACAGAAGGATGTGTCAGGGGAGTGAGTGACAGGAGGATGTGTGGGGGAGTGTGTGACAGGAGGATGTGTCAGGGGAGTGAGTGTGACAGGAGGATGTGTGGGGGAGTGAGTGTGACAAGAAGTCACTAAGCTGGAATGGTTGTGACAGGAGGTCATGTGAGGGAGTGAGTGTGACAGAAGGATGTGTGGGGGAGTGAGTGTGACAAGAAGTCACTAAGCTGGAATGGTTGTGACAGGAGGTCGTGTGAGGGAGTGTGACAGGAGGATGTGTGGGCGAGTGAGTGTGACAGGAGGATGTGTCAGGGGAGTGAGTGTGACAGGAGGATGTGTGGGGGAGTGAGTGTGACAAGAAGTCACTAAGCTGGAATGGTTGTGACAGGAGATTGGGGGAGTGTGTGACAGGAGGATGTGTCAGGGGAGTGAGTGTGAGGAGAATGTGTGGGGGAGTGTGTGACAGGAGGTTTTGTGGGGGAGTGAGTGTGACAAGAAGTCACTAAGCTGGAATGGTTGTGACAGGAGGATGTGTGAGGGAGTGAGCATGACAGGAGGATGTGTCAGGGGAGTGAGTGTGACAGGAGGATGTGTGGGGGAGTGAGTGTGACAGGAAGTGGCCCGAGCTGGAGTGGGTGTGATAGGAAGTGACCGAGTAGCGAGTGAGTGTGACAAGACATTGTGTGGGAGAGTGAGTGTGACCGGAAGTAACACGCTGGAGTGGGTGTGACAGGAGGGCGTGTGAGGGGAGTCAGTGGGACAGAGACGGCTACACGAGCGGCGTGGGTGCCACAGGAAGTGGCCGAACACGGAGCCCCGGCTTTGGCTTCGTCCGCCGCGACAGGGCCCGGGTCGCCGCCAGCACCCTCTTCCCTTGCTTTCCAAGCTGCCCCTTGAGGGCCTGAGGGCGCCGGGCCGATTCCAGCCTGGGGACCCAGGCCTCCTGCGCCCTGCCCCAGCCTCCGCCATCTCCCTGTCTTCCTGTGGGCCCCTCGCTCGCCACTCCTGCCAGCAGCCCCCCCTTCTTCCAGGAAGAGCGACTCCCACCTCCACAGCCTGGAAGCACTCCAACTACGGTCCTTTTCTTCAAATAAAAGCAGCTAATTAACATTATTCTTTAATTATTGCCTTTATCAACAAGGGGTCTGATTTCTACCAGCAGGATAGTTGCTTTCCCTTAAACTACCCAAGCGAATGCTTCAGTTCCTGGTGCTTTTGAAATGAATTTGATGTCATCTGCCCAGAGTCACTTAATGGGGACGCCTGGGTAATGACTGAACGCGCTAACTCCGTTAGCAGCCCTGGAAGCATGTAATTTGGCCCCTCAGGCAACAGCACTTTTGAAATCTCTGGATAGTTTTGAACTCTCTGTTCTTAATTAAATATGCAATTTTTCACGGTAACCAGGTTAATTCTTTTGTGTTGTGTTGTAATACTGTTAGGAATTTTCATAGTTCTTATTAAACATTATTCAGGCATTGTGAATTCCATAATTAAAAAAAATGAAAAGAACAAAGCTTGATTCACTCCTTTCTTTTCCCTGGCTAATTTATCAAATGAATTTTGCAAATTTTTCTTTCTGTCCCCAGACAGTGTGGCAAGTGTTTTAAAGGGGAAGGATTTAATTGCCCTGTAGGGATTGACTGGTTATGAAGGATTTGGCTGTTTGATTAGTAAACCCAGCTGGGAATGGTCTAATGCTCCATGATCTTAAAAATTGTCTGATTGTACCCTCTCTAAGGAGGCCTCTCTCTTCGTTATGTAGAGCATCAACTTCACACAAGTGTGATTATTAGGTAGCGAGGAAAGGGGAGAGAGAAAGAGCTGACTTAACTTTAAATTGGGGATCTTGGGAGATTTTTACCCCCATCTCCCTGGCTGGGGAGGCAGGGAGAACACTGAAGAGACAGAGAGAAAGAGACGGAAACGGAGCAGTTCTCTCGTCGCAGGCACAGGAGAAGCTGGAGCGTGGCTGAGAGGGTGGGGCCCAGGGAGTCGGTTCGTGCACCCTCGCAGATGGTGGTGCTACAGCAGAGGGACCCTGAGCCAGAACCCAAGAAGAGGGTTCTTGGATCTCACGCAAGAAAGAATTCAGGGCGAGTCTGCAGCGCAAAGTAAAAGCAAGTTTATTAAGAAAGTCAAGTGGTGAAAGGACAGCTGCTCCGTAGATAAGAGTACGATGTTCAGGAAAATAAGCGGAGGAACGCATCCCCCCGGGGACGGTGCCTGAGTGCACGGGAGCTGTGCTCTGGGACAAGGGTGTGTGATAAAGGATTAATTTTCTTAATGACTCTATTTTGCAAGAATCGATATTATTGTCTTTAAAGCAAAATTAGGAGTGCCTTTGTTCTCCAGATATCGGGATACCTGGACGCTCCCAAGTCTGGGTCTGCTTAGTAAACGTCATTAATTTGTTCCCTTAACCGTAAGCGTCTAGAGGCCAGGAGTGCCTCTTTCTGAGAATGCAGCCCAGCCAGTCCCAGCCTCACTTTCCCAGCCCCCACTCCAACTGGAGTCGCTCTGATTCAAAGGCCTCTGACAATGGCGTCTGCCACACTGGTCAGCTGGAGGGGGCCTCTCTTTGCAGGGCTTCTGGAGGGAGGGGAGGGCGGGACGGGGGCTGCGTTTCCATTCTGGATTGGAGCCCAGTCTCTGAAAAGGTATGCAGACTCTACACTGAGCAAACTGGGTAGAAATAACCATATCCCCCAGGTGTCCTTGATGAGGCTAGGTCCCCGCTGGCCTCAGCAAGGGGCTTCTAGGCAGAGCTAGCCAGGCCTACCCCCAGTGAGGGGAGCAAGACTACTGCCTGATTCCTGGACCATTTTGTTTTCAGTGAGGGCTCCATTGATGCCTCAGTTTCCCTCGCCTTCCAAATGGGACATGTGACTCTTCTGACTTTCCTGAGTCCCCCCACCCAGGTCAGCTTTCTGTATCCTAGAGGTGGCGAGGTGGGAGATGAAGTGGGGAACAGGGTGGCAGGAACCAGATCGTGCGGGGCCTTGAGGGCCACGGTGAGGAGGTGGGATTGTTTTCTAAAGATAGAGCCCCTTAGATAGTGGAGGAGGGGAGGGTGATGTGGAAGGGGTGCTCCCAAGGAGAAGATGGTCATGGGGGGGTCCTCAGTCCTGGCTGGGATGTCGGGGGTGGGGCAGTGAGGAGGGTGTTGGGGCGAGCATGGGCCCTTTCTCTCCAGCTTACCCCACCAGACTTAGCATCTGTAGCCCTGACCTCTGGGGAAGACCCTTCCCCGCCCCCACCTCGGGATCCCGACTCACATGGTCTTTGCAGCAGGCCCCAGGTCTCCATTTAGAAGGCACTCCCAGGAAATCAGGGCAGAGAGGTGGCAGTGACTTCTGTTAGGTCTTCTGGCAGTGTCCTTTCTTGATTCTCTTGGTTTTAACCAAGAGTCTTAGACCTTGAACTCTGCCTTGAGAGATCTTTATCGAAACCGAATCATGACCCCAGACCCTCTCCCCAACTGAAAAGCTTTCAGTGACTCCCTATTGATTACGGGCCAAAGTCCAAACTTGAACGTTTCCTTATGAGGCCAGTCGTGACCACCTCCCCCGACCCTCAGCCAATCCCACCATGTCATCTTTCACAGACTTCCTTGCCCGAAACTCCCCCAGCCAGGGGTAAATTATTGCCCAGCTCTCAAATGCCTTACGCTGTCTTACCTCCAGACCTTGGCATATCTTGGTCCCTCTGCCTGGTGTTCCCTTTTTAAAATCCCTGGAAAAACGGACACACTTCTCTTGGCTTTTGTGTCTAATCTGGGAGGCTCTCTTGAACCTCCTGACTGTATTAGGGGACTCCCCCATAATCACATCATAGTTGATTGGGGTTTCTTGGTTGGTCTTTGTAAGACCCATGAGGGCAGCATTTGTCTGTCTTCTTGACTCTTGCCACAAGCACAGAGTTTGGCACACATTAGATGCTCAATAAGTGCCCATGGATGGGCCAGAGTTTAGGGAAGCAGCAATCTGATGTCACTCCTGAACTTGCTGGGTCCAGCAGGAAGCAGGGGTTCTAGGTGATTTGCAGATACTGAGTGAGACGAGCGAACTCCCTTTCCCCAGGCCCAGACCGGCCCAGCCTGCAGCTCTGGAAGGTTCTGTTGGAGCTGACAGCCTCTGGGAAGTGAGGACTAGATCAAGTCCCTTCTCTAAGGGCCAAGGAAAGAGTTAGGCCGCTGAAGCCACCCTCGGGAAGTAGAAAGGGAAGCCGTAGCCCCCCTCTTCCTTCTACCCTGTTGTCAGCTTCAGCCTCTGGAAGGCCAAGCGCCAGGGACAAAGATGAAGGGAAGTGACAGAGTTACTGTCCCTCCGCAAGGAGCGTGAGGCCTTCAGAAAGGAAGCAGTGACGCCTGCCCTCCCAGCCTTGGGATGCCAGGAACTCCAGCCAACCCTGCTGTCCCCACTTCCTTGGAGCTGGTCATGGGAGGTTCCCCTTGTGGCTGTGGACCTGCAGAGGCCAGCCCCTGATCAGGGAGTCTCTGCAGGCCCAAGCTGTCCCCACCTCCACACACACACACACACACACACACACACACACACACACACACACACACACAGCAGGGAGGATGCCCGGCTTCCTGAGCTGCACCCGGGACCCCTGCGCTCTGCAGTCCACGGCGTCCGTGGCCCTCCTTTCTTGCTGCCTGTTTTTATTCCTGTTTGAGTCACTATGGGACAAAGAGGAGAGCCGCTGAGGGAGGCTTTTCGGGATCGGGGAGGAGAAGGACCATGGAAGGGTTTGGGGGAATCCCAGGACTGCAAGGGAAAGAAGGATTTTCAGAAGTGATTTTTGTATTCTAGAAGGCAGAGTCGCCCGGTGATCGGACGGCTTTGCAAATGGAGAAGAGGCGGCGGGAGGCGGGAAGGACGCAGCCGCCGGCCTGGCGAGGGTTCCTGTCTCCACCCTGGTCCGCTTTGCCCGCCTGAGTACATCCAGCTCTGCCTCACGGTCCTTCCGCTCACCCCGCACGGGCATTCTCCGTGTGACTTTGCTGTCTTCAGGACAAGCGTCTCGCCGCCCGAGGCTCTGTGAAGTGACTGGGTCCCTCTCCCCTCAGCCGGCCCTGGCCCCGGACATCCCTGTTTTTTTTCTTTTCCTTTTCTGCTGTGATGGAAACACTGTGCTTCCAGTTTTCTGTACTTGGCCTTGTTGTCAGGAGGCAGAGATGTGGGGTGCGAGGGGGTCCTCGTGGCCAAACGCCTGGCTTTCGAGTCGGGCACAGCGGGTCCCAGTTCTGCCCCTGCAGTGAGACTTCAGTGCGTGCTCAGTCTGCGGCTCGGCTTCCTTGCCTGTGAGATGGGTTCCCCCAGCCTCGTTCACGGGAGGGTCGGCGGGGTTAGACGAGTGCATTTTCCTGAAGCATTGAACCCAGGACTGGTGCAACACAGAGTAAATGCCCAGTCCGTGTTGGCCCTCCTGCTATACCGCCGGCGGCTCTGCCGTGCTGGTGTGCATGGGTGCTCGCTTAATCCTTGTGGGACGAGTGCGGTGGCACCTTCCCATGTGGCATGCACGTTTCTGTCGGGGACACCTTGTGCAGAGACACAGATGTGTACGTGTGCACACTCACACACACACATGCGCACCCATCTACACCAAAGGGAGTGCACGGGACCGTCCTGCTTGAGGGTCCGAGAGCATTCCATTGTGATTAAATCTCTCTCCAGGGCTTGTACTGTGAACGTGGCACTTTATGGCAGATACAACGATGTCACGTAAAAAAGGCTTGAAAAGCTGTGTGGCCCCACTCACAGAAAGGGCCGCTGTCACTGGGGAAGCAGAGCTGGGAGAGGGCTCGGGCGAGAGGAGTCATTCACTCCACACGTATTTATCTCAGCACCTACCGAGGGCCTGGGCGCAGGCCACGTGCCGGGCGTGCCCGGTGATGAAGACGGACCTGCTCTCTGCCCTCGAGGTGCTGTTGGTCTCTCTGGTGTTTAGAAGTCAAATTCCTGAAGACACCCACGTTAATCAAATAATCACACATTTAACGTTGCAAGCCCTGCAGAGGAAATGAGCTGGGAATGATGCGATTGTATTACAGGGGCCAGCTTTAGTCTGGAAGTCAGGGGAGGGGGCGTGGTAGTCCAGTTAGCGGGTAGGGGCTGTGGGTACAAGGCTCTGGGGTGGGAGACTGTACCTCTGGCTCCAGCAAGCGAAAGGTGGACAGTGTCGCTGGAGCACTGGGTGAGGGGCAGAGAGGCAGGACGTGGCTGGGAGGCGGGGGGGGGGGACAGGGCGAGGTCCCAGGGGCTTGTAGTCCCTGCTGAGGTCGTTATGCTGAATGGGAGGGGATGGAAGAGGAGGAGGACTGAAGAAGTCTGAGGACCGAGAGCCTGGGGTGGGAGACCTGGCCAGATCAGGAGGCTTCGCTGTTCTCTCCACCATCCTCTGGCCCAAGTCTGCGCGTCTGGCCTCCCTGGGCATCCAGAAAGTTCCCCAGTCTCCGGGATGAGGAGGCCAAGCTTGGCACAAGAATAAAGCAATTTCCCTGGGCAGATGGGAGGGGGTTAGGGGTGGACCTCACCACATTCAAATACAGGCTTCCTTTCTGCCGTGTATTATTTAGGGGCTTGTGAAAAAGAGAAAGATCCAAAAAAAACCAGCAACAGGCAAACAACCCCTCCCCCCATCCAACATTGCTCCAGGCGCGCAGCCTGAGGGCGGGAGTGTTTGCTCCCTCCAGTGCCCGTGTGTGTGTGAGCCTGTGACAGCTGTGCTAGAGCTCCAGGTCCCCACCATCAGAGGCGGCTCTGGGGCCTTCGGGACGTCGGGAGGCGGCACCGTCACTCCCCACGCTCCCAGCAGAGGTTGGCCTCGTGGGGCCTGCACTTCCAGAGACGGTGGGCTTCCGTTTCAGATCTGCCTGGTGCTCCAGTAACTCCAGCAGAGCCCACCTTGGGGGCTGGGGGTTCGCTGGCAGTCTGGCTCCTGGAACGGTACGATTCTCAAGTGAGAGGCTGGGAGGCAGGGAGTCCGGGGGATTTGGCGGCCGCCCCTGCATACCGATTTTCTGCGCCTCACACATTCTTATTAGCATCGTAATCGCTCCAAAATACTGATTCATTATTGCACTCCGAGCTGCAGACGGAGGCAACGGGGTTTAATAGTTCCATATGAGCCATTCTGGGCTGTGGAGTAAATATCGCTCATTGTGAAAAATTGGGTAAATGTGTGTTTATGCTGTCGCGCAGCGAGGCACCAGCCAAGTAGGTAGCTGGTGTCTGGGCACACACCCGGCAAGGTGGGGACAGGGGAACGAACGTTCTTTGGGAAATACCTGGCTCCCGTCTGGCTGGCCTTGGAAATGTTCTTTTGGGCATAGACATTGGGATCAAGAACGGGGCTTCACCCCAAAATCAAGGTAGAAGGAGCCTCATGTTTCTTGTGCATGTGCAAATGGCTTAGGAGTGGGCAGAAAAGACCCTGGGCCTTCCAAGCTTGCAGAGACACATGGCTGGATTCAGAATCAGAGAGCTGGGTCCCCCCTGGCAGGAGGCGGCGATCGGGCAGGGGAGAAGTGTGCCGGTGAGAGGGTTTGACTCTGGGATTCCTTTTCAACCACCTGCTAACTGTGGGATCTCAGGCCAGTTGCCTGACCCCTCTGTGGCCTCAGTTTTCTCATCTGTAAAATGGGGATAAAAGAACTCCCTCGTAGGGCTGTCATGGGATTTAAACGTACACCTGTAACATTCAAGTGGTGTCTGTTGGCATGGTGCACAAGAAATGTTCGCTATTAATACGATTCTGCTCTAGCATGGAGAGAAGGCTTGCATTTGAATCTGGCTGTCTCAGGGCTTTGATTTTGAGAATCTGATGAAAGCTATGGATCTTCTTTTCACCAATCATAAAATGGTGAAGACAGCATTTTACATGTAGCTTCAGGCCATCGCAGGATTTCCCCAAATCTAGCCATGTACCCCAAGTTAAGAGCTCCTACTTTTATCATGGATCACCTTGCTCTGGGGTGGAAGTGAGGCATAGAATTTGGAACTGCCTAGAAGTGGGTTTCAGCCCAAGGCCTGGTTTTTTATCCTGGGTCTGCCTCATGTTTGCTGTGAAATTGGGCAAGCGAATGACCCCTCTCTGAGCCTTAGTCTTATACTTAATGTTAAGTGCTTCACGTTGGAAGGGCTTGGACTGCATCAAGCACTGGGCCCAATGCCCAGCATACAGTACTCAGTAAATACCATCCTCGTAACTCCTTCTGGTTGAAGACCTCAGAGTTGCTAAATGTAGACTCTGCCTCTCTGCTGTTTTTATAGTCTGTGTATAATAATTTCGTTATCTGAAGTTCTTGGGTGGGATCCTGCTAATGCTGTTGAATTGTGGTAGACCAGTTCCCCATGTGTTTTGTAATTTTGGATTGAGAGGCCATCTTTGTGAGGCTTATATCGCTGTGAATTTTGTGTGACCAGGATTGACCTTAGTGCAGAAGTCAGACCAAGAGTATTTTTCATTTGCAGACTACAGTCTCTAGCACAATGACGTAACTCTGCCTTTGTGCAAAAGCAATGATAAACAATAAATAAACTAATGGGTGTGGCTGGATTTGACCCAGGGCAGATGGGATTTGGCCTACAGTCATAGTTTGCTCACCCCTGTGTTTTCTGTTTGTTTGTTTGTTTGAGATGGAGTCCCCCTCTGTTGCCCAGGCTGGAATGGAGTGGCATGATCTTGGTTCACTGCAACCTGTGCTTCCTGGGTTCAAGCAATTCTCCTGCATCAGCCTTCTGAGTAGCTGGGACTACAGTCACATGCCACCACACCTAGCTCGTTTTTGTATCTTTGGTAGAGATGGGGTTTCACCACTTTGGTTAGGCTGGTCTAGAACTCCTGACCTCAGATGATCCATCAGCCTTGGCCTCCCAGAATGCTGGGATTACAGGCGTGAGCCACCACACCCAGCTGCCCCTGTGTTATTAATGGAAATTTGGCTTAATGTCCAGCAGATTTACCATGTGAGAATTATTTTTAAGTTAATCTCTTGGCAGAGAACAGTGGTTCTCAAAGTGTGGTCCCTGGACCAGCAGCATCAGCATCCCCGAGAAATTTGCTAGACATGCAAATTCTTGAGCTCCAACCCAGATCTACTGAGTCAGGAATCCTGGGGATGGGACTCAGCAGTTTCTGTTTTAACAAGTTGCCCAGGTGATTCTGATGTATACTCAAATCTGAGAACTCCAAAGTGACAATAAATTTGAACTCCAGACCCATGTGAGTGCAAGATTACGGTTATACATTCTCAAGGGAAGCTACTTTTGGTTTTCCAAAACAGAGGTAAGGTGGAGACAGATCAAGCCATGTCTTCTTCCAGTGTTCGTGGACAGAGGTGTTCTGATCTACATTCTCGCTGAGTGGGAAGACCTCTTCACTACTAAGATGGGCACCTATCCCATGCCCCAGTCCTTTATTGCAGAGGGCACTGAAGTATTAGTTCACATACTTAGCAGTCTGAGTGAGTTTCCTCTTTAGTTTTGGCCCTTGGGAATTTCTTACTTTTTCCAGAACTGACCTATATATTTAAAGAGATGCTGGTATACCTTATCCAGTATTTCTGGGTGTTTTATAGTGGGAGTATTTTAGGTTATATTGTCTTCCATGTTACTGGACACTGAAGTCCTCTCAATGTAATGAAAATTCGTTTCTCCTTTAGAATTCTTTTTAAAGTGTCTGGTAGCCTCCTGCTTCACTGGTGACCTTACACTTTTCACTTACCCTGGGGTCTGGGCCCACTTTGTCACTCACAAAGACCAAAAGCTGAACAAATCCTGGGGGTCTCTACCTTACCTCTGCCTGGAGCTGGAGTCCAGTTCAGCCGACATCTGTTGAGTACTCATTGGGTTAGGGGTGAGGGAAGTTCACTTTGTACAAGTGACAGGTATCTGTGCTAGAGGACACCACCCCATGGTCATTGCACTCAGGGATCTTCCTCTATTCCAGCATGTAAATACCCTTGTGCTACCCCAGGGAAACTTGACTCCTCTAAGGAGGAGGGTCAGAATGGTGTCAGGGTGAAGAGCACGGGCTTTGAAATCCACTGGAATCAAGTTTGACTCCCCGCTCTGCCTCTTACAAGCTGTGTGATCTTGAGTGAGCCTCTGTCCTCTCTGACCATCAGCTTCTCCAGCTGTAAGGTGGGATGACAGAGGGTTGCTGTTAAGGATCCAGTGAGGTCATTCATGGAAGGCACTTGGCCAAGCACCTGGCACATGCTGAGTCCTCCAGGGAGCACCTCCAATGGAAGTTTGTAAACCAAACGGCTGTTGTGAGTCTGCTTCTCATGATAATGGACTTGGAGAAGTCAGGCTGGGGCGGTGGGCTGGCCGTCGGGTGCTCCAGAGGCCATCATGTCACAGACAGACCTCGGCATAGCAGCCCTGCACCCCACCGTGCCTGGGGTGACCTTTCTTCATGTATCCCACCTCTGCTCAGTCATGTGACTCAACCCAGGAAGACAGGGAAGCTGTCAATCATAGTATGCCTTCCCTCTGGCTACAGTGATTGGACCACAGGAGAGTCACATGACTTAAGGTGGGCCAATCAGAATTCTCTGGTACTTTTCATGGTGGAGCAGTCTCTTTTCTCTGTAGCTGAAATGGATGGATGGATGGAAGGAAGGAAGGAGGGAGGGAGGGAGAGAAGGAAGGAAGGAAGGAAGCCTGACGGAAGGAAGTCTAGAGCCGCCTGGAGGCAGGGTTCCAGACCACTTCATGGGGACAGAGCGAAAGCAGCCTGCAGGGAGAGGCTAAGAGACAGAGTCCAGATTTGAGTCATCCTGAGGGCATTCTCTCTGTTTATAGTTGGATTACAGGATCCCAACCCATGTTTTTGTTTATTTGTATATTTTATTGTTTAAGCTTGTTCAGACCGAGTTTCTGCCACCTACAATCAGAAACTACCGCCAAAACATGTCTCCCCATGGAAGGTTCCAGAAACTCTTGGCCACTCCATTCTGCGTGACTGAAATTCTCCAAAGGTGAACCAGACACAAACCACATCTGCCAACCTGGCCTGGTGTTGACACGCGGGTCCAGTGCGGGATGTGCCCTGTTGTTTGAAGAACATCATGTGTGGAACAAGGGGACAGAGGGAGGCCATAGGGTGCACCGGGACACAGGCCTGGGCAGAACTCCACCACCCCTGCGATTTGAGTATCTCAGAAGAAGGAACCTTTGGGCAGTGACGTGGCCATGTTCTAAACCACGCAGAGAAATAAGGTCCCGAGCAGAGCTCCAGCAGATGCGGTTATGGTTCCACCTCTGGCCTCAGATTCTCTTCAGAGCAGCCCATCACGACCCCCTAGCAAGAGTCACTTGCCCTTCTCCCGGATCAAACCCTAACCCAGCAGGTCCTGTTCATGGGGAATGGCTTTTGCCCACTCGCAGAGCCTGGCGAAGCCCCTCCCGTGTCCCCTGGCCCACCGCACCTGCTCTGTTCTGCACAGGTCTCCCCGCTTTATCTTTGATCTCAAAAAAAAAAAAAGATCATCCTGGAAAAAGATTGTTTTGTGTGCAGTTTACCCAAATGCCACTTTTTCTCATTTTGCCAGAGTTGCCCTCCCCACTTCCCCGCTTCCTTTTCTTTCTTGGATTTGCTCTGGGGTTGGCTTCCTCGAACCAAAATAACTCTCTCAATGCACAGGGAAAAGTGCTTCCTGTGGATGAATGGCATCTGTATGAAAAGCCGGCAAGCCGGCCGATTTCTGTCCTTTGAAGACGCTTGTCAGCGAGTGCCGCGGTGAAGTGTCAGGCGTCACCCGGGGTGACTGTGGAGACGCCTGCAACAGTGAGCTTTTTTTTTTTTTTTTTTTTTTTCCAGAAAGCCTTTAGCCCAAACTTTGGGCTCTCCGGGGACCCAGGAGCGCATGCATTTTCTGCGGAGATGAAAAGCGTTGCTGGGTTGAGCAGCTGGTGTTTTCTCCCGCGGTCCCGGCAGGGCCCTGCAGCGGTGCCTTTGTAGCTCACCTGCTCTGCCTCGCGCTTCCACTCCGCTCCTTTCTTCCCCGCTTTGTGCGCCCACGCGAAGGGCGGTTTTGCCCCCTGAGAGGTGAAGCGGTGCTGGTAATGCCCCCGTGGCTCTCCTGTGGGACAGGAGGGGAAACTCTCACGGTTAAGAATATGGCTCTGGGCCGGGCGCCGTGGCTGACGCCTGAAATCCCAGCACTTTGGGAGGCCGAGGAGGGCGGACCATTTGAGGTCGGGAGTTCCAGACCAGCCTGGCCAACATGGTGAAACCCCGTCTCTACTAAAAATACAAAAATTAGCCCGGTGTGGTGTGCAGCTGCAATCTCAGCTACTTAAGAGGCTGAGGCAGGAGAATCGCTTGAACCCAAGAGGTGAAGGTTGCAGTGACCGTAGATCACACCTCTGCATTCCAGCCTGGATGACAGAGTGAAACTAAGCCCAAAAAAAGAGAGAGAAGAGAAAAGAATGTGGTCCTGGAGTCAGACTGTGGGTCTGGGTTCAAATCTCTGAGCCTCAGTTTTCCCATCTGAAGAATGGGGCCGTTAGTTTAGTGAAGACAGTACCGGAAAATTACTTCCTTAGTGCGGAGCCCGATACATAGTAAGTGCTCACCTCTCTGGGTTCACCGTGGCGGACCTTCTCTCTCAGCCCACGTGCCACATATTCAAGTTAGCACAGCTCTGGAGGGCAGCGCTGTCTCCCTCTTCTGTGCTCTTCCCCTTGCCCACAGTAGCTTTCCATACTTGGTCTGTCTAGTGGACTTCTATTCATCCATCAGGGCCCAGCTTAAGGCATCACCCCTCTGTAAACTCAAGTCAGCAACCTCTCCACCCTGAGGCTGACCATAAACAAAGCCTTGCTTTGTGCATGCACAGGCGTGCCTGCATGTGTGTGTGTTTGTTTTCTCATAGCTCTGGAGGTTAGAAGTTCGCAATCAAGGTTTCGGCAGGTTCTTTCTGAGGCTTCTCTTGGCTTCTCCCTGTGTCTTCACATGGTCATACCCCAGGGTGTGCCTGTGTCTTAATCTCTTATTATAAGGACACCCGCAGATTGAATTAGGGCCCACTGTCATGATCTAATTTTTACCTTAAATACCTCTTTAAAGGCCCTACTCCAAATACAGTCTCCAAACACACATTTGAAGTCCTGGAGGTTAGGACTTCAGCGGGGGAGGCGGGAGTTCAGCGCCTAACAAAAAGGTCACCATACCTAGGCGTGCTTCTAGACAGTACCTGCGAGGGCGTCAGTCCCTGCAGGACCCTGGAGCGTGGCTTTTGACAGCCCCAGGGCCCAGCTCCTGTGGTGGAGATGGGAGGGTCACTGCATGGGGGAGGCTGGCCTGGGAGCTCCTGGGTGTAGAGCTTGGCTGCTTCCCCTGACTTGAGGCCTAGGCACACACCTCCATGCGCTGCCTGCTGGTCTTACAAGGAGTTTGTAAGTCTCTGATCCTCCCACAGCAGCCATGGAGGCGTCGGGAGCTAGAATCTCAGATATCCAAAGAGTGCTAGAAGGGACTGAGTATGCCTGAAGACATCCTGCCCAGTTGCAGCAAGTGGGGGGTCTCTAGACAATCTCCTAGGGCCACACAAGAAATAAAACTGTCAGCGCTGTCTGTGGATTTGTCCTCCCTCTCTCTCTTCCTTCCTTTCGTCCCTCCTTCCTTCCTTTCTTTTTCAAGATTTTCTTTAGAGCAGTTTTAGGTTCACAGCAAAATCAAGAATTACCATATCCTCTCTACCCCCACACGTGCGTAGCCTCCCCCGTTATCAACATGCCCCACCAGAATCGTACATTTGTTACAAATCAATGTACATTGACACGTCATTACCCAGAGTCCATAGTTTACATTAGGGTTCATTCTTGGTGTGGTATGTTCTATGGGTTTGGACAAATTGTAATGACAGTGTCTGCCATCATGGTACCATACATAGGATGTCTGCCATCACGGTACCATACATAGGATGTCTCTCATCATGGTACCATACATAGGATGTCTGCCATCATGGTACCATACACAGGATGTCTGTCATCATGGTACCATACATAGGATGTCTCTCATCATGGTACCATACATAGGATGTCTCTCATCATGGTACCATACATAGGATGTCTGCCATCACGGTACCATACACAGGATGTCTGCCATCATGGTACCATACATAGGATTTTTGCTGCCCTAAAAATCATCTGCGCTCCACTACTTCATCCCTCCCTGCTCCCTCCAGCCTCTGGATACCAGTGACCCTCTTACTGTCTGAATAGTTTTGTCTTTTCCAGAATTCCATATAGTTGGAATCAAATGGTGTGTAGCCTTTTCAGATTGACTTCTTTTTCACTTAGCAACATGCATTTAAGATTCTTCCATGTGTTTTCCTGGCGTTTTAGTTCATCTTTTTTTAGTACTGAATAATATTCCATTGTCTGGAGGTTCCACCATTTATTTATCCACTCACCCACTGAAGGACGTTTTAGTTGATTCCAAATTTTGGCAATTATGAGTAAGCCTACTGTAAACATCTGCCTCCAGGTTCGTTTGTTTTTTTTCTTTATGGACTTAAGTTTTCAACTCCTTTGGGCAAATACGAAGGAACAAGATTGCTGGATCATATGGTAAGAGTTTGCTTAGTCTTTTCAGAAACCACCAAACTATCTTCAAAGTGGCTGCGCCATATTGCCTTCCTACCAGCAATGAGTGAGAGTTCCTGTTGCTCCACATCCTTGTCGGCATTTAGTATTGTCAGTGTTCTAGATTTTGGCCATTCTGATAGGTGTGTAGAGGTATCTCATTATTGTTTTAATTTGCATTTTCCTGATGATATATGATTTGGAGCCTCTCTTCATATGCTTATTTGCATATGCTGTATATCTTCTTTGGTGAGGGTCTGTTAAGGTCTTAGTCCATTTTTTAATCAGTCTATTTTCTTACTATCAAGTTTTAAGAGTTCTTTGTATACAAGTCCTATGTCAGATGTGTCTTTTGCAGATATTTTCTCCCAGTCTGCAGCTTGTTTTCTCATTCTGTTAATACTCCCTTTCCAGGAGCAGAAGTTTTTCATTTTAATGAAGCCCAGCTTATCAAGAATTTATTTAAAAAAAAAAAAAAAAAAAAAAAAAAAAAAAAAAAAGAATTTATTTCATGGATTGTGCTTTTGGTGTTGTATCTAAAAAGTCCACACCAAACCCAAGGTCATGTTGATTTTTTCCTATATTCTGGGAGTTGTATAGTTTTACATTTTACATTTAGGTCCATGATCCATTTTGACTTAATTTTTGTAAAGGGTGTAAGGTCTATGTCTCTATTGATTTTTTTTTTTTTTTGGGCGGGGGTGGAGGGGCATGTGGCTGTCCAGTTGTTCCAGCATCATTTGTTGAAAAGACAAATATCTCTTCTTCATCATATTGCCTTTGCTCCTTTGTCAAAGATCAGTTGACTATATTTATGTGGGTCTATTTCTGGGCTCTCTATCCTGTTCTATTGATCTATTTGTCTATTCTTTCTCCAGTACCACACTGTCTTCATTACTGTAGCTTTATAGTAAGTCTTGAAGTTCAGTTGTGTCAGTCCTTGACTTTGTCCTTCGCCTTCATATTACATTGGCTATTCTGGGTCTTTTGCCTCTTCATAGAAACTTTAGAATCAGTTCGTCCATATCCACAAAATAGTGGACTGAGATTTTAATTGGGATTGCACTGAGTCTATAGATCAAATTGGGAAGAACCAAGAACTTGACAATATCGAGGCTTCCTATCCATGAACATGGACTATCTCCCCATCTGTTGAGTTCTTCTGTGATTTTATTCAGCAGTTTCATAGATTTACTCATATAGATATCGTACATATTTCATTAGATTTTGCCTTGCTTTTTGTATATATGATATTTAGTCTACATGTGTTTGTGTTCCTGTCAAGAGCACATTCCTACACCCTGTGGGCCTCCCCACCCCCATGTAGATCCCTCTGTGTTTGTAACCCTTTGTCCGTATCTCTATCACAAAACAGTGCTGATTGCAATATCTGCCTCAAGGAATGGCAAACTCCCACGAGCTTAGGGACGAGCAAGTAACATGAATGGTAGATCTGGCTCTGAGTAAAGTAGGAGGAAGTTGGTGGGAAGTATGGGGTGCTAGGCAACTGGGGAGACCTGGCCCTGCCCCCGGGGAAATAAAATTGGTTAAAATGCTGGGCTGGATGGATGAAATACCTGATTACTGGCTGACTGTGGCCCTTGGGCCTCCTTGTTTCCAGTCCCTGGTTGTATTTATGCCCTCTTCCCGGCCCCATCAAGACAGAGAGCTCTTTGACGGCAGGGACCCCCACCCCACCCCAGCTTCAGTGGCCTGTGCTGGGGGGCACACATTGCAGAAGTGAGCAAATTTTCACATTTGCTGTTGCCCTTCTCACTCTTTTCACAAGTAAAATCTATTCAGTGTGGCCATTATAGAAAGAACAGATAAGCAAAAAGAAAGGAATAAAAATGGTCCCTTATGAGATAAATCTTTATCACCATTTCTTTAGATCTTTTGTTGACATGTCACGGGCAGAAAAAGGCACAGATCCTATAGGTTCAGCTCGACTGACTGTCACAAACTGAACATACCCATGGAATGTCCTCTCGGATTAAGAACTAGAAAGTCCCTGGCCCACCTACAGGCTCCTTTCCACCCCTTCCAATCACTGCCAACCACCTGCCCCCCAGGGGGACCCCTGTGCTAACTTCTCATAGCACAGATTAGCTTTGCTTGTTTGGAATCAACCAGCGAATGCTCTTCTGTGTCTGGAGTCTTTAAAACAACATTGTTTTCCAAGGTTCACCTGTGCTGTGTAGTGTTACAGTCCATTCTCATTGCTGCCTAGCATTCTATTGTGTGACCATACTGCAATCGATTCATCCATTCGCCTATGCAAGGACATTTGGGTGGCTTCCAGTGGAGACTTCTACAAACAGTGCTGTTAGGAACATTGGTTCCTGAGTGTCTTTTAGTGCACAGGGGCACACAATTGTCTTGGGTATAAATCAGGGTTTCTCATTCTTGGCACAATTGACATTTGGGGCTGGAGAATTCTTTGTTGTGGGGGCTGCTGTGCGCGTTGTAGGGCGCTTAGCAGCATCTCTGGCCTCCGCCCACTTGATGCCATAGCATCCCCCAAGTTGTAACAATAAAAAATGTCTCCAGGGGCTGGGCATGGTGGCTTATGCCTGTAATCTTAATGCTTTGGAATGTCAAAGCAGGTGGCCGACTTGGCGCCAGGAATTTGAAACCAGCCTGGGCAACATAGGGAGACCCCGTCTCTACAAGAAAATTTAAAAATTAGCTGGGTCTGGTGGCAAGTGCCAGTAGTTCTAGGCTAAGGCAGGAGAAGAGCTTGAGGCCAGGAGTTCGAGGCTGCAGTGAGCAATGATCAGGCCACTGCACTTCAGCCTGGGGGACAGAGGGATACCTGGTCTCAAAGAAAAACAGTGGCATTTTAGATAAACAATGAAGAATTTTCAGTGTAAGTACCTCCCATGAAATGTTTGGGATATACTTATACTGAAAAAAACATTATACGTTGTTTATCTGAAATGAAATATATCTGGGTGCCCTATGTTTTAGCCAGCGATAGGCTCAATTCCATTTCTTCTGTCTTCTGAACACTGTAGTGATTAACATCCTGGAAGCTGAATCTTTGCATACAAACCATGTTTCCCAATTGAGGCTTCTCATTTGAATCACTTGGGGGCTTGTTAAAGGCCAGCATCTGGGCCCCACCCCAGGTCTCTCGAAACAGGTTGCAGGCTGGGTTGAGACTGAATTCGTAACTAGGGCCCCAGGTGATTCAGAGCCAAAGCTATAGGGTAAACACCCGAGGAGAGGAACACGAGAGGGCCAGCCCGCCCGCTTTGCTAACAAACGTGGAAGATGGGGCAGGGGTTCTTCCTGGCTGCTCCGTGCCTGGTCCGCTGGGTCACCCTCTGCTGTGAGTGAAGACAGGGGCTTGTCTTTGCCCAGCCTTGCCTGGGACCCCTTTGCCCGTGGCCTTCAGCTTGGACAGGGGGCTGCTGAGGGGGTGTCCTCACCTTGAGCTGCCCCTCAGCTCAGCCCGGAGCCTGTCCTGGCTTCACAGGAAGCAGCGGCTGAACTTTGGCAGCAGGAGGGAAGTGGGGGGTTGTGGGCACCAGAACCAACCGCATCGATTTCTGGCTGCAGTTCTTGGAAGGCCTGTCATGAGGAAAACAGGCAGCGGGTAAACAGCAGCCGGCGGCGGGGCCCAGCAGCCGGGAGGACCTGGCTGGACCTGGGAACCTGCCTTAGCCTGGGACACCGGCAAGGGCTGGCCACCAGCGGGGGAGACCGTGCCCCTCGAGACCCCACCACCTAGCCAGGTAAGGTTTGCCCAGACCGGGTCCCCAGAACTGCGTCTCCTTTGCTCTGGCCCTGCCTGTTCAGAGCCTTAGGGATTGGGTTCATTCATCCGGTCCCCGACAGCCTTCTCCGGACCAGGCCTGGCGGGGCCACGCCTGAGGGCTGCAGGGGACAGGGGACACAGCGGCCACCACCGCCCCCAGTCCCACCCTGAGCCCTGCTCCCAGGAGCGGCCACTCTCTCTGGCTCTGGAGGGCAGAGCCGATTTCTGTTCCACCCCAGCTGCTGCTGGGCACCCCTGGAGCCGTCAGGCCGCAGCCCGCTGGGCAGGCCGACCCCGTGTGCGCAGAGCCGCCCGGAATTACAGCTCAGACAGGATCAATGGGATCAGGTCGCGGGGCCTTGGGAGGATGATTTCGCTTTGAGGAGAGGTCAGAGGGGCTTCAGACATAAATTTCTTATTTAACGGAGGATTCCTGGTGGTCCGTAAGAGTTTGTTGGGCGGGGAGTCGGCCTCTCTCTGGTGTCCTGGGTGTTCTCTGGGGTGGACTCACAGTGTCCAGGCTGCTTGGGACGGGGTGAGCTGGGTGCCTTCCCCGGCAGTGGGTCAAGGGGATGCTTGGGCTTTGGGGGCAGGGTTGGGATGCGCAGGGAGCGGCTCAACCTTCGTGTCCTTTTGCTGCCGGTGTTTTCAGGGGAGAGCTCATTTGACAAATACATTTGTGTGTCGCGCTGTCTTTTCACTGATCTGAGCACTTACAGTAGGCCTGGCCTTATTCTAGGCTGAGGGAATCAGGTCATGACCAAGCCAGATGGAGCTTCTAAGTCTCTTTATTTGTCCTTACTGGGGAAGAATCCAAGGCCCCGAGTGTCCAAGTGATTTGCCTAGGGTCACTCAGCAAGAGGCCCCTGCCAGGTTCCACTCTGCCTAGGAAATGAATGAAATAGTCTCTATCGGATCAAGTGGGAAACTGAGTCTGCATAATGATGATGATAAGAGCCAGCCTTCGTTAAGGGCTTAGCAGGTGGCCGGGCACTGTGCTAAGATGAGGTTGGTACTATTGTCATCCCGTTATAAAGTTGAGAAAACTAAGGCTCAGAGAGGTGAATTCACATTCTTGAAGTCACACAGCTAGTCAGTGGCAAAGCTGGGATTTGAACCCAGGACTTTGGCTTTCAAGCTGAACCACACATCATGTGGATACTTTCTGAAGTTCCCACCAAAGCCTTGTGCACTAGAGAGGGAAGTAAGCGTCATCATTTTTATGAAGGTCAGGTCCTCAGGCTGGGATGTGCAGTTGAGGAGGATGCTAATCCCCCACGGACTTTATCCAGAACTGACCTGAAGAGCAAAACAAAACACCTGCCATCATAATAGCGGTATTAACAGTGGAAGCAACAGATGCCACTTTTGAGCAGTTGAAGAATTCGCATGTGCCTCCTACCATGTAGAG
Source organism: Saimiri boliviensis (assembly GCF_048565385.1). Classification (NCBI taxonomy): domain Eukaryota; kingdom Metazoa; phylum Chordata; class Mammalia; order Primates; family Cebidae; genus Saimiri; species Saimiri boliviensis. The sequence goes on along the minus strand of NC_133455.1, from coordinate 22,160,031 downwards.
ATGACCTAGAGAACGTCAAACACCTAGCTGCATTCTTATTCCCATTTGATGGATGAGCAAACTGAGGCCGGGAGACTCACTTGCCAGAGCTCACACAACCAGGAAGTGGCAGAGCTGGGATTTGAATTCTGCTGGCTGCACAGCTCACAGAGCCCCCTTGCTGGTTCTCCCAGCAGCTGCTCTAAGGAGCCAGTGGAAGCTTCTGTGCTCTTCTGGGGTCTCCCAGTAGCTCAGAGCATAGACGGGACTCACTCTTCTCTCCATCGCTCAGCTGACGGGCTAGCCGCCCTCTAGGTTCCAGTCTGTTTCCAGCCCTGCTCAAGATTCTTATATTTTACCCTCCTAAATCCTCCTTTCTAATCAGGTCAGCCATAACTACGGGCCCCAAAATAATAATGCCAAGTGCAGCCTTCGCTGCGTTGGATTTCCTGCTTGCTTAGCAGAATGGAAACTTTGGCATGGGTATATGTGTGTTCTTAAAAAAAATCCTTTATTTACTCTGCTCTTGTTTTTATAAGATGTGACTCTTAACGAGCTTTAATTCAAGGTCAAAGAGTCCAGAAGTTGGCAAGAAAACCCGTCGCCCCTCGGGGCCCTGCTGGACACATAAACAGCCGTAGGATGGCTCTTCGCATCTCCTCTTTTAAACAGTCCCATTGCAACAGAGCTATTCCTTGCACGAGGAGGTAAAATATTTGAACTGATTGTATTGCCTGTTCCTAACTGTTTGCAGAATGCATCTCTGCCCCCCTTGACTATTTATTTTTTCCTTTGCTGTAGTTCAAGGGAAATAATTTATTAACCTGGGAATTCCAAATAGCGTTCCCCAATCTTGCAGACCCCCACGGCGGGGGCCAGCCTTTCCTGCCCTGCTCGGGGAGTTGAAAGAGGCCTTTCCTTGAAAGGCACAGCCCTGTGGCAGGGCCCAGGCAGACGTGGGTAATGTATTCACAGTCATGACTCGCAGACCCCGAGTGTCTTGAACCTCAGCCTCTGGGGACTGGCACGGCCATGCCATCGACCTGAAACCCCCTGGACTGCTGCCCCCCTGGACTGATGACCTAAATCCATCAGGCTCACCAGCCCTGGTCTTGGACCACTGAATAATTTACGGTCCCTTGGAGCAGTGAGGAGCAGGTCACTGGAGTTCATGGGTTAATAACAGGTTTGGTTTTCGATGTCAGCAGCTCTCTTGATAACGTATGAAAGAATCCTATTCTGTTGATTAGATTTTGAAATGGATCAATTTTTAATCAGCCAAACACCTGACTCACTCAATAAGAGTTGCATTGTGGAGACAGGATGGAGGCCGGCTTTATTTACAAGAGTGTTTGTTTTTTGGGGGCCATACGCAAATTTCCACCCAGATCCCTCCTCCGGGAAGAAATTGACCAGATTATCTCCCACCTCAAATGGCAGCGTTTGATTCATCTTCTGATTAGTTGGGAAATCCATGGGTCTGTTTAAGAGATAAGAACGGCAGCTAAAGGTTTGATTTGGTCTTCTGTGGTTATTGATGGGAAAAGCATTTATTTGCCAACGAAGACATTTTTGCTTAATGTAACAGCAAGAAAGAAGAGAGTTAACAAAGGGAGTCCAGCCTGTATCCAGGGGTGGCAAAGGCATTTCAGCTCTGGGGGCACCTGGGGTTTCCATCCCTGTCCTTGGAGGTTTTCAAAACCGTGGTATAGAAATCAGCAGATGAGTACATTGAATTTGTAGGTGGCTAATTGCGGAGCAGTGGGGTGTTGCTTCTGGTCATTGTATTTATTCATTCAACAACCAGTTGAGCCCACACCGTGCCCAGCACCGGCCTAGGAGTTGGGGAGAAGCCAACATTGAGAGACACTAGGGTCCTGCCCTTGTAGAGCTTCGTTTCTGGTGGGAGGAACCAGGCAGGAAAGAAAGGACAAAGTGTCCAATCACAAGGCATGCTGAGCGTCGGGAAGAAGTAGAGAGGAACTTCCGGAGAAAGGAACAAGAGCATCTCATTTCAGGTGTTGGGGGCCAGGTGCAGAGACTTATGTTTGTAATCCTAGAACTTTGTGAGGTGGCAGAGGAGGATCACTTGAAGTCAGGAGTTCAAGACCAGCCTGGCCAACATAGTGAGATCCCCATCTCTGCACAAAACTTTTAAAAAACTGGCTGGATGTGGCAGTGTGCACCTGTAGCCCCAGCTACTCAGGAGGCTGAGGTGGGAGGATCAATTGAGCCTGGGAATTTGAGGCTGCAGGGAGCTATGATCACACCACTGCACTCTAGCCTGGGTGACAGAGAACGATCCTGTCTCTAAAAATGAAAAGTCAAAGAAGGAGTTTGGGTTTTCTATACAGTGCGAGAGGGATCCGTGGACAGGTTGTGAACAGAGGGGTAGCTTGAGTTTGGCGATGGAAAAGGTCACTCAGAGGAGGGTGGGCTGGGAGACCCCTGAGGGGTCTGCTGTAGCCATCTGGTGAGTGATGATGGTGGCTTAACCAGGGGAAGTGGATAGATTCAATCATTCTGGCCAGGGGCCAGGTGGCTGAGGAAGAGGAAGCAGTACATGGGACCACCTGGGTCCCAGCCCAGCCTAACAAGGCCTATTAAGCCTATTGTGGCCTGGCCCCGTGGGGTCTAAGGAATTACTTGTCTGTGGACTGGGGACAACTGGGACCTGGTGGCCCAGAGCTTGCAGACTTGGGCTCTGAGGTCAGACAGATGTGGAAGCTTCCCGCCTCACTGCCTTTTACAAACTGTCGGCCTCAGACAGATTGTCATTGGCACGTACAAGCAGGTTAGAACAATTTTTGGTCTAAGACTTTCCAGAAGGACTGCTAAGAAACTCCCAGCAGTGGTCGCCCCTTGGAAGGGGTACTTGGGGTGGGTGGGGGATTTACCTTCTCTGGTAGCCTCTGAGTTTATGCTACAGGTGAGTATTATCTAGTCGAAATTGTCTACACTATCTGTGACACACAGCAGCAGGGACCTGTGGTGGCATTCTGAGCGAGGGCTGGTTTTGTTGCCCCATTTTACAGATGAGGATCAGACAGGCGAAGTCACTTGCCTGCAGGCACACAGCCCTACCTGGTCGCTCCGGCCCCTTCCCAGGCCCTGACCCCTCCGTGGCTTCCCAGCTCGGCTGATCTTTGTTGCTGTTGGTTAAGGCTGTTAGACTTGGTGGGACTTAGAAGAGCAAGATTTTCCCCGGCACGAGTAGTGATTTCTCATTCCCCAGTGCTCTGCTCTGAGAATCATCGATTGGACGGCTTTATTTATTAGCTTAATCTTTGCACATCCCTCAGCAACGCTGTTCTCCCTCCTGCTTTGTCCAGCGCAGAACAGCCTGTGCACACCTGTGTGCGTGTGTCCAGCTTGCTTTATGTGGCCGTCCACGTGGGGTGTTCCAGGTGTGGCTTTGGGACTGGATGGGAGGACACCTCACTTCACAGCGCTCCCTGGTGACAAGCAGGTGGCCACAATCTTCTTAATTCAGGCGGGGCATGCAGGAATTGCTTGCTGAGAGATGGCAGTGGAAAAATACCCTCTGGTCTAATGTCAGAAGTCCTGGGTTCTAGTCCTGGCATGCCCACTTGCTTGCTGTGTGACCTTGAGCAAGTCACTTCTGTTCTCTGGGCCTCAATTTCTCTTCTGGGGATGGTAATACTATCTGGCTTTCTTGTTTCTTGAACACACTGAGCACTTTCCCACCTCAGGGCCTTTGCACTGGCTCTTCCCTCTGCTCATGGCAGCCTGCCCTGCTCCTTCACTCTGGCTGGGGGACTTTCAGAAGTTCCCTTCACAGAGAGGCTTTCTCTGGCCACCCTGACTAAAATCCCATAGTGGGCACACACACACACACACACACACACACACACCCCAACACACACACACACACCCCTACACACACACACACACCCCTACACACACACACACCCCTACACACACACACCCACACACCACACACACCTCCACACCTCCACACCTACACACACCCACACACACACCTACACACAACCCCACACACCTACATACCCCCCACACATCCCTAAAACACACACCCCTACACACACACACCCCTACACACACACACACTGCCACACACCCTCCACACACCTCCACACACACCCCCACACACCTACATAACCCCCACACACCCCTACACACACACACACCTACACATACCTCCACACACCCCCACACACCTCCACACACCACCCCACACCTACACATACCCCCAAACACACCTACATAATACCCCACAAACACTGCTACACACACCCCACACACACCCCTACACACACACACCTACACACACACCTACACACACCCCCGCACACACACCTATATACCCCCCACACACCCCTATACACATGCCCCTACACACACACACCTCCACACACCTCCACACCCCCACACACACCTACACATACCCCCCACACACCCCTATACACACACACACCCCTACACACACCCCCACACACACCTACACATACCCCCACACACCCATATACCCCCACACACACCTGCACAACCCCCACACCTATACATACCCCCACACATACCCCTACACACACATACACCCCTGCACAGTCACACACACACTCCTACATACACCCCTATACACACACACCCCTACACACCTACACACACACCTACACACCCCTATACACACATCTCTACACACCTACACACACCCCTATACACACATCCTACACACCTATACATATGCCTACACACACCCCTACACACCTACACACACACACACACACACACACACAGCCCTCACTTCCCTTCCCTGCTGCATTTTCTTTCTTCCTTAGCACTTAACAGGATTGAACATTTATATTTCACCCATTTACCTTGTTTGCTGATTTATCCCATTAAAATGTCAGTTCTAGGGCCAGGAGTGTTGGCTTATGCCTGTAATCCCAGCACTTTGGGAAGTCAAGATGGGAGGATTGCTTGAGACCAGGAGTTCGAGACCAGCCTGGGCAATGTAGCAAGACCCCATCTCTTTAAAAAAAAAAAAAAAAGCCAGGCGTAGTGGCGTATACTCATAGTCCTAGCTACTCGGGAGGCTGAGGCAGGAGGATCACTTGAGCCCAGAACTCTGGGGCTGCAGTGAGCTGTGATCATACCACTGCATTCCAACCTGAGGGACAGAGTGAGACCCTGGTTCTCAAAAAATAAAATGAGCTCTAGAAGGGCAAGGATTTTGTGTGTTTTGCTCACTACTGTCTTTCTAGCACCTAAAACAGTGCTAGGCACAGAGTAGGTGCTCAGTGAATATCTGTGGAAGGAATGAGCGAAATAAGTCAATATAACATAGGCGCTTCCTAGTAATAATAAGCACTCAACAAACGTGAATTGTTATTATGCCTATGTTATTCTTACTCATATGAATGCTATTACACTTTCTTGAGCATCAGTTTCCTCATCTACAGAGTGGAGATGCTGCTGCTAATAGCTCATAGAGTTACTGTGAAGTCAGCGTGTGAATGTCAGCTTTGTAGTACAGCTGCTGAAACAGTGATTCTTCAACACATAGGAGCTCTTATAGCTGTAGGTACAATGAATCAGAGGGGCCAGTAATGGGAGGGTTTCTGGAAAGTGGAGTTTGTGTCGGGACCCAGGGCCCAAGCCCTTATAATGCTGTCGCCATTTCTAATTGACTACGACAGCGGTGGGAGCACTGATCTTTCTGTTTGCCCCCTGCCGTTGTCCACTCAGAGTGTCCAGCCGGGGTTTACAAACACCCCCCGGGATTCCAGCTTTCTCAAGGGGTGTCTCAGATTCTTCTACACAAAGTTCATTTTATTTTTTTGTTTTTATTATTTTTTTTTAAGTACTGGAAGTTTCTGTTTAGGAGGGGAAGACCAATGGGTATTTATTGTCCTAGGGAAACATCCCTAGCCCATTGCTCTGTGGATGAAACCACTGCCTAGCAGCATGAATAGTGTACTGTCTGTGAATTAAGGAAGCGGAACCTCCTTTGGCCAGGGGAATGAGATCTAGCCTCACCCCTAGAGTCAGGGAGGAGCCTCACCCAGGACTCTTAATTGCAAACAACAGAAACTGACTCAGCCCCCACCAAGACTCATGTAAGGAGGGGCTTCTCCACCCATAAGAAGGAGATTCTGATTCTGACTGGCCATAAAACATGACAGATGTTCCTGACAATTGGGAGGGGTTAGGATGGGGTGAGAAGGGGACCCCCAGATGAGAATAAGGGGTGACTGCTGGATGTGGTGGGCACTGGTGCTGTGGTGCTGACCAGCCACTGTCCACTGCAGAACCCGAGACAGAGCAGAAGATGAGCAGGTGCTGTTCTGTTCCCTTTGGACCTTTTAGTGTCTTCCGTGAGCTTCCACCTGCTGCTGACTGTGTCTTGGTATTTTTCCAAAACTGTAAGACCGCTTTGCCTGAGAGTGGGCAGGCCAGAAGTAAGGAGGCTGTAACCCCTGGGTGCAGCCCGCCAGCCTCAGGAGTTGGCGTATAAATGCTCCGGCTCCCTCGCCCCTGAGAGGAACGACACAGATGCCTGTTTTGCTCTTCCTTGGGGCGGTGGAGATTATAGGCAATTTTTGTGTTTGGCTTTCTTAAAGAGGATTTTAGGTTTCCAGCACGGAGAACTTATTATTTTGCTGTTTTAAATCAATCTGCTACAAAAGGACAGGAATGTCCCTGGGAAGGCTGGGGGTGTCTGTGTGGGGACAGCAGGTGGTTTGAGAGCATCTCTGTGTTGTATCTGCTCAAGTTGTGGACAGAGCAATTCGGGTGTCTTCAGCTGAGATGAGGGGGAGAGAGGCAGAGAAGGGAGAGAGTGGAAAATCACAATATATCGGAAGGAACACAGTACTTACAAAGGAATTAGAGTCAGTCCACGTAAAAGGCTGGCGGCCTGAATCGGTTTGATTCCAGGAGTTTTCTGGATTTGCAACTTTAGTGGGGAGAGGGATTTGAATTAATTTCATGTCTCTTGAATGCTTACTGTGTGCCAAGGACCGTGCTGGGCAAGTGTCCCAAAGTGTCTGAGAAAATCAACAAACAGCAGTGACTGCTGGGGTGGGACTGAAGTGGCAGGTCGCCCCAGGGACGCTGAAGCCCAGGGTACAGGGACAGAGGAGAGACCCGCCAGGGAGCTGGGAAAGAGGACACAGCTTTGAAACCAGCCCTGAAACCTGGAAGACTCACCGGGAGGTGGAGGAGGCAGGCGTCCCAGTGCAGAACACAGCATGAGCAAAAGCCCGGAGAGGGGAAGGCGTGGCCACGCCCTGGGGCCCTGAGCAGGCTGCTTTGGCCGTCTGGGAAGGGTGGGCAATGCGGAAGGTCGGCTGGGAGACTGTAGGAGCCTGGCTGTCGTGAAGAGGGGTTGCTGGGTAGCTTGGTGGGCCATGGGGAGCCAGGGAGGGCATCCGAGCAGGAGGGGGAGATGTTCCCAGCTGTGTTGGGAAGCGTCTTCTGTCACAAGGTTTCTCAGCTCCACACTTGACATTTCGTGGTGGGGGCCGCCCTGTGCCTTGGAGGGTGCTTAGCAGCCTTTCTGGTCGCTCCCCTCTAAGTGGCAGTTACCTCCCCCGCTAACTTGTACCGACCAAAAATGTCTCCGGACTTGCCGAATGTCCGTCAGGGGTCACAGTCAACCCTAGCCAAGAACCGCAGGACCAGCTTAGGAGAGAGATGAGCAGGGCCACCAGCCGGAGAGCAGCTACCATGCGGGCAACCATCAAGGTCACCCAGAACTGGGGGAGGGCAGGGGAAGGAGGTGTGGGTATGAGAGACCTTCCAGGAAAAGGCCAGGGATTAGCAGGCCCAGGAGACCACGGAGGGGGCAGATATTGGAGCCTGGGGCTGGGGTCCGACGTCCGGGGCCCGATTGTTGATGGGACCAGAGACAGATGCGAAAGGGAGTCCTCTGGGGTGAGTGGAGCTGGAGGGCCCCAGAGTCGATGCATCTTGGGGTGCCATCTGGGAGTCGACACAAGGCGGGTCTGTGGTGATGGGGGTGGTGTTGCTGAATGAATGAATGAGCCAGATAGAAGTCACTTATGTACAAGAGGGCGGAGGCTGAGGAGGGAGTGAAGAGGCTGCTTCCTGAGCCGTGGAGTGAGAACCTGCTCGGTCTCTGATTCCGTGGAGAGTATAGCCCAGCGGAGGGAACGCCCACTGAGCAAACGCACAGGTAATAGACGATGACAGACGGCACTGAGAACTCTGAGAGGGACACACGGGAGTTTGTAGTTGCGAACCTTGGAGCTGGCAGGGAACTAGGGAGAAGAGGCCAGGCAACTGGTCATGGGCTGCCATCCAAAGGGCAGTCCACTTTTGGCCCAGAGAACATGCTTGTTCAAGGTCACTTTGACGGGGCCAGAAGACAGGCCAGCCCTTGGCAGAGAGAGTGGTGAGAGTAGGCAGCAGGGCCATTTCCTTGAGCTCTAGGGTGGAGGTGGTCAGGGAGGACTTCCCTGAGGAGGTGACGCTGGAGCTGAGGACAGAAGGTTGTGTAGAAGTGTACACGGGGAAGTGCGAGGGAACAGCATATGCAGAGGCATCACAGCTGTGCTTGTCAGAGACCAGAGGCGGATAGAGCCCTGACTTGTCTTCTTAAACCTTACAAATAAATATGATTTTCCTCCAGGCCTACAGCAGTGAAGATGGAATCGGCAGGAGTGGAGTGGTTAGTGGGGCCTGGGCTGGTGGGCATTCTCTGAGCCCTGAGACATAAAGGATTTCAGCCCCCCCTTCCTCCCATTCCTGCCCAAGTACCATCTGTTTCCAGGGAAGCAGGTGGAGGACCCCAGATGTCCTCTGCCCCTGCTTTAGCAGTTGGCAACCCGTGAATATTTAGAAAGTGTGATTTTCAGTTCCTCAGTCCACCGCTGGAGAAAGCAAACTTTAACTTTCTCCTCTTTTTTCTTCTTTGTTTTTTCAAGGCCAATTTAAAAAGAATCTTTTTTTTTTTTTTTTCCCCTAGAACAAGCCACCGGCTATTACAGAAATAGTAAACAGGAGTCAGGGCTGGGGCACAAGTGGCCTGTTTTAATTAGAACATTAAAGTATTTTAACGCATACACTTTATATTTCTGTGAACTTGATTATATAGCATTTTAAATACCTGTGAACATTTTAAGGACTCACAGCGATGAATTATTTGCAGGTTCTCAGGAAACTTCTATTTTAAAAGCAAATTGGTATCAGAGTGGCTGTGAAAGTTTCGCAGCAGCGGCGGCGCTGTATAATGAGGGGCCACGTGGCGGCCAGGCTGGCAGACGGCCCGCTGTGCCTGCTGTCACTCGGGCTCCGGGGTGCCCACCTTCTGGAGAGGCTGCTTTGGGGTGCGGGGTTTGGAGGGACCTCACCCCCTCGTCCTCCACTTCCTCCTCTTCTCACCTCGGTGTAGCCACGTGGACCTTCTTATTCTCCTTTTTTTCTCTTGATATTTATTGAGCATCTACTGTGTGCCAGGCATTGTTCCAGGCCCTGTGACGGAGCAGACAAAATCCCCTGCCTCTCTGGAGCTGACCTTCTAGTCTGGGGCACCAAAGAAAAAAATAAATGAACATCATGATGAGCAAGATGGTGAAGGAGAGGAAAGCAGGAGAGAGGACGGGGAGGGAGGTGCCGTTTTCGATGGGGGAATGAGGAAAGGTTTCTCTATGAGAAGATGGTCCAAGGCCTGAAGGACATGAGGGCGCAGGCCAGTGGTGTGCGGGAGTAGGCTCGTCCCGGCTCCGGAGAGCTGACTGGGCATCTCTTCCCAGCCCCTTATTCAGGGACGTGCCGTGGGCAGCTCGAAATCAGCCAGGGTGCAAGTATTTACTCCACGGAAATTGGCAGATGGCACAAGTCGGGGCTTCCTCCTCCGAGAGCCTGTTGTTAACCCTTTACCAGCACACATCGGAGCGGGTCACGCGGAGATCTGGGGCAGGGGTGGGAAGGGTGTTCCGGACATTCATTCCCTGATGTGGGTTGAGGAGCTTCCTGGAAGCCGGGGGGAATGGGACTGAGTGAGTGAAGGGGAGAGTGGAAGGAGATGCGGCCAGAGGAATTCTGTAGATACTTTTGGTTCCCTTCCCTCTGCCCAGAATGCTCTTCCCCGTCCGGTCCCTTCGGTTCCCGTCTCCCCGAGAGACGAGTTGCAGGACCATTTTTGCCACAGCACATCCTTCCCCTCTATTCTTCTATCAGCACCTCTGGCTTCCCCTCCCAGCATTTGCTTCCGTTTGTAGTTGGGCATTGGGTTGTTTCTTGAAGGTTGGAATCTGTCTCCCCCACTGGAGTGTAAGTTCAGAAAGATCTTGTTTCCTGCCATCTCCCCACCTTCCAGCGAGAGCCCACACAGGGCAGATGCTTGACGCGTTATTGCCACGTCAGTGAATGCTGGTGGAGAGACTTTTCTGTACTTATTATTGGTTTGGGAAATGCCCTGAAGGGTATGAGATCAGGGATCAGGAACAAATGTGGCTGATGGAGAAGCCAGAGGCTCCTACCTGGTGCCCGGCCTGATCTGAGAGCGTAATTCCTGGGCCCCTTCTAGTTAACCTTGAAGCAACACTGTGGCAGGTTGAGGCCTCGCCGATGCTGGTCATGGTAATTAACCCCACCAGCCACCAACCTGTCAGCCAGAGAGAGTATGCGCTCTGCTCTTGCTAAAGCCACTGGCCACTTCAGCCATTAAATATTCCTATGATACCATGGCAGGCACTTGTAGTATCCCAGAGCAACAGATGTGAGTTCAGAACCCAAGACTGTGTCACTGATGGAGAAAGTACTTAGTTCACAGGCAACTGGAACTGTGTGGCCTGAGGTGCCTCAAAGAAGGAAACATTTGGCCGGGCGCGGTGGCTCAAGCCTGTAATCCCAGCACTTTGGGAGGCCGAGGCGGGCGGATCACGAGGTCAAGAGATCGAGACCATCCTGGTCAACATGGTGAAACCCCGTCTCTACTAAAAATACAAAAAATTAGCTGGGCATGGTGGCGTGTGCCTGTAATCCCAGCTACTCAGGAGGCTGAGGCAGGAGAATTGCCTGAACCCAGGAGGCGGAGGTTGCGGTGAGCCGAGATCGCGCCATTGCACTCCAGCCTGGGTAACAAGAGCGAAACTCCGTCTCAAAAAAAAAAAAAAAGAAGAAGAAGAAGAAGAAGGAAACATTTTCATCGAAAGAAACAGGTTTGGCTGACCTGATGCTTGCTTTGTCTAATGTTGAGAGCTTAGAACATATTGATTGAAGTGATCAGCATTTAGGCCTTTCATAGTTAATGAGGAACTGTCCAATTTATCTCAGAAACAATTGCTACCCAGGATCTTTAGTGAGGTGTGCAGTGCCTGTGAAAGACACTTAACATCACAGAGCTGGATGCGGAGCTGGATGCAGACAGGGACAGGAAGAAGGCTCCTCATCCTGTCGACTCTGTCTCCGAGGGTTTAAGTCCTGGCTCTGCCCCTCCCAGACGTATGCCCTTTGGCCACTTGTTTAGCATCTTGGAACCTCAGTTTCCTCTTCTGTAAAATGGGGCTAATGAAGCAGTTCTCTCAGGGCGTGGTTTGTGGTCTCTGAGGATTGAAAGTGATGAGTCACAGCAGGTGCCGTGGCGCATTCCTGTAGTCCCAGCGACTCGGGAGGCCGGGGCAAGAGGATCACTTGAGCCTAGGCGTTCGAGGCTAGCCAGAGCAACATAGCGAGACCCAATCACTAAAAGAGAAAAAAGTGATGATATGTGTAAAAATCTGAGAATAGTCCAAACATGGCACTCCAGAAATGTTACGCATTGCTATTTGAGTCGTCAAGTGACATACTTTTTACAGCCTATGAAACGGGAATGGACGTTGTAAGTTACTCCACCATAACAGGGGACTTACTGAGGAAAATGCTGTGGACTGGGCATGGTGGCTCATTCCTGTGATGCCAGCACTCTGGGAGGCCAAGGCAGGTGGCTCACTTGAGGTCAGGAGTTTGTGACCAGCTTGGCCAACATGGTGAAACCTGGTTTCTACTAAAAATACACACACACACACACACACACACACACACACACACACAAATTAGCCGGGTGTGGTGGTGTGCACCTGTAATTCCAGCTACTCAGGGGGCTGAGGTAGGAGAATTGCTTGAACCTGGGAGGCGGAGGTTGCAGTGAGCCGAGATCACTCAACTGCACTCCAGCCTGGACAACAGAGTGGGACTCCCATCAGAAAGGAAAGAAAGAGAGAGAGAAAAGAAAGAAAAAAGAAAAGAAGGAAGGCAGGAAAGAAACTGCTAAGAAGAAAGAGAGAGAAAGGAAGAAAGAAAGAAAGGAGAAAGAAAATAAAAGCGATGAAGAAGTCACCAGAGTTTTCTGGCCTGCCGACTGGTGCCTTCATCGTGCTGTGATGCATTTAACCAGCAGGTAATGCTGTTCCTTGAGAAAACACACCCAAGTGCTGTGCACTTCAGCTGGCTCGCCGGAGCAGCTACTGATCTGACCATTCATCAGAGAATGGTTTGCATTTCCGCGTGTGGCTGTCGAGTGGACTTAGCCGTAAGTTGTCTGTTCGGCCATTTCCTCTTGCATCATCCAAGAGGACAGAGGCCTTTGTCTGCTGTCTCCTCAGTGCCTAGCACAGCACCTCGCGTAGTAGGTGTGTGACGGATATCTGTTGAATGAATGAAATGATATGCCCATATGGGTTTAAAAATGAAGGACTGAAAACTTAAGTTTGCCCCCAAACCTGCACGCAAATGTTCTCAGCAACTTTATTCGTGACTTGCCAAAGAGTGGGAAGACCCTAGATGTCCTTCACCAGGCTAGTGGTTCAGCTGTGGCACCTCCACCCCGTGGAGCACTACCTAGCAATGAAAAGGAACACGCTGTTGCTCCGCTAACAACCTGGATGAAGCCTGAGGAAAAAAGGCCATGTCAAAAGGGATTCCTTACTGAAGAATTCCACTTACGGAGCATTCCCAAAAAGACAAGGCTGGAGATCAGAGAATGGAATGGGAATGGGGCCAGGGAGGAAATAGGCGTGCTTATCAAAGGGCAACAGGAAGGCCTGGGGGAGATGAAATACTCTGTATCTTGACTTTGTCAATGTCAGTATCCTGGTCCTACAATCACAGCGTTGAAAAATGTGGCCCTTGGAGGAAATTGGATGAAGGGGGCAAGAGATCACCCTGTATTCTTTCTCAAACTCCTGACCTCAAGCAATCCTCCCTTCTCAGCCTCCCAAAGCGCTAAGAATCCAGGCACAAGCCACCATGCCCGGCCTCTCTGTATTCTTTCGGCATGTGAATTGACAATTAGCTCAAAATAAAAAGTTCAATTAAAAGAAAGAGTGAAGGACTGAAGGCACTTCGTTAATTATTCAAAATGCAGCCGGCTGAATCCCCACAATTGACGCATTAACTTGAGTCTTCACAGCAGCCCTGAGGAGTAAACAGAGGCAAAGTCACCATTTTTCAGAGAAGGAAAAGGCTCAGAGAGGTTAAGGGACTTGTCTGAAGACACACAGCTGGCAAAGGGTAGAGACGGGACTCAGACCCTGGGAGCGTCAGGCCCCGAGCCCTGACTGCTTTCCTCTGGATGTGTAACTCTGCGTGCCTGTGGTTTGGACACTGAGCTGAAGCAGGAAGCTCACCTGCCATACATGGACACAGTATGTCTGACCGGGCAGCTGGTGCCATGGTACCCCCCTGACTGATCTGCAGTGGGGAGAGGTGGCGGGGAGTCGCCTTTGGTTTTCCACTCGTCTGCTCCCGAGTGAGCTGCTGACCTCAGGAGTTATGGACACCCCCCCCCCACTCCACTTCTCTTGCCTTATGCGGGGGTAGTGGTGTGCAGTGTTGAGTGGTGTTATGACACTTTACAAGTGGGGAGACTGAGGCACAGGCCGAGTGGAGACGCAGTCCTCCCTCGCACCAGCAGCCTGTGGTGATGATCACGGTCCCTGTGATTTGTCCTGTGCAGTTGCTCTTCTCAGAGTATCTTCTGCGCTGTGACGGTGACCAACGGCACAGGCCCTGGAGACCAAGTGCAGCAGCGGTGGGGTCGCGCCTTTGCTCTGCAGATCGCCAAACTCTGTGGCCTTAGGCAACCGATTTCTCTTCAAGCCTCCGTTTCCCCATCTGAGAAATGGGGGGAGTAATGGGAATTAAATAAGAAAACATATTCAGTAATACACTATAGGGGACAAAAATGCTGGCAGTGTCGAGGCCTATAATTGGGAACCCTGGTCTGTCTGCCCTGAGGCCTGGGGCTCTGAGCTGAGCCGAGCAAAGCCTCCACCTCAATTACCCTCCCTCTGTTAGCTCCAGGCCTGGGCCCTCCTGGACCCAAGTTCTGCTTGGCTGTCGGTTTCCTGAGCAGGACGGCACGTGTTGCAGTAGACCCAGAGGACCTGGAAAGCCCTCTGCAGGAGGCAGCATCGAAGCTCAGAGCTGAAAGATGACTGGGTATTCCTAGGTTAATAGGAGGAAGTAGAGCGAAAGGCATTCCAGAGAGAGGGAACAGCAGGTACAAAGGCTCAGAGGTCAGAGAGTGCAGGTGATTTCGGGGAACTGTAACTAGAGCATTCATGCTTAGCATTAAACAGGCAAAAAGCCGAACTAGTCACTGTAGCCTGTGTCTCCTCTTCTGTTAAAATAGCACAAAGCAGTCTAGAGGCCTTTGGGGGGGGGGGGGCTCATGGCCAGATAAGGAGTTTGGACTTCATTCTGAGGGTGCTGGGAGCCATGGAGGGTTTGGGGCAGAGGAGTGATGCAGGGCTTCATGTGAGGAAGGTGCCTCTGGCTGTCCTGTGGAGTGGAGGCGAGCAGAGGTCAGCTCCAAGTGGAGGCAGGGAGGCCAGGGAGGAGGCGGCTGCAGCATCTCAATAAGCAATCCCCAGTCCTGGAGCAGAGCTGTGGGAATGGGCTTGGATAGGAATGACCAGTTAAGGACATTTGTCAATGCCAATTGATGAGCTCTCCGTGGGGCCAGATAAGGGAGCATCTCAGGTGAGCGAGGTTTCTGTCTTAGGTTCTGGGCTGGCCAGAAAGGGGGCCAATCCTCTTACCCTTTTTTTTTTTTTTTTTTTTTGAGATGGAGTCTCTGGCTCTGGAGTCCAGTGGCTTGATCTCGGCTCACTGTAACCTCTGACTCTTGGGTTCAAGTGATTCTCCTGCCTCAGCCTCCTGAGTAGCTGAGGTTACAGGCATGCACCACCACACCTGGATAGTTTTTGTATTTTTAGTAGAGATGGGGTTTCACCATGTTGGCCAGGCTGGTCTCAAACTCCTGACCTCAGGTGATTCACCCGCCTCAGCCTCCCAAAGTGTTGGGATTACAGGTGTGAGCCGCCGTGCCCAGCCTGCAGTCCCTTTCCCTCTCTATTCCATGGTCTCATCTGTAAGACGGGTGATTTCCACCTCTCCCATCTCTCAGCATCTTTTCCCTCGGTGAAGGTCAGATGATCTCCTCCCTGCACCCACGCCTTGCAATGAACCACAAAAAATCCCAAACCCCACCCAGAGGCTCCTGGTGTTAAAGATACAAACTCCTTTATTTTGTCTGGTGGTTTTTCGAATGTGCCACCACCCATCAGCTAAACAGAGATGCTGCTTCTCTCTCTCTCTCTATCTCTTTCTCTCTCTCTGTCTCCCTCCCTCTCTCTCTCTCATTGTAAAAACCAGGAGAAACAGCAGGTTCTAAGCAAGCACAAGCCAGCATTGCTGGAACACCTTCTTTGTGCTGAGGCTCCCCTGTGTGTTACCTCCTGGATCTTCCGGGTTAAGGCCATGGGGGAGTGAAATCTGACAGAGTAGAGTTGGTGCTGCATCCACACTACATGGGACGTTGGGTGAGGAACTTCAGCCACTCTCAGCCTCAGTTTGCATATCCGTGTGCACCACGTGTGAGGGGTCACCCATTGGACTCACCCAAAAGTGGCTGAAGGAGTGAGCGTGCCCACTCCAGCCAAGGCCAGCTGAGCAGGTGCCACCAACTTGGTAAAAGACAGTCTTGGACTTGGCTCCGGGAGGTTGGCCTCACTGTTACTGTTTGCGGAGGGCAGTGAGATCCGCAGCTCCAGAGCTGCCGGGGCAGACATCCTGACTCAGCCGTGCCCTTTCCACAAAGACCTGGAGGAGGCACAGCCGGGGTCACCGCTGGCTGAGGTCAAGTGCAACCAGGCAGCCTTCACTCCTCCCTGTGCTGCCCCTGAGAAAAGAGAAACTCGATCAGGCCATCGAGGGGTACAGGGCTGGGCCACCTCATCCCAGCTGCCCAACTGATGGGGCCTACTTAGGCACTTTTTACAGAACACCATATCCCTTTTTATTGTTTTTTTGAGATGGAGTTTCGCTCTTGTTGCCCAGGCTGGACCACAATGGCACGATCTCGTCTCACCGCAACCTCCACCTCCCGGTTCGAGCAATTCTCCTGCCTCAACCTCCCAAGTAGCTGGGATTACAGGCATGCACCACCAAGCCTGGCTAATTTTGTATTTTTAGTAGAGATGAGGTTTCTCCATGTTGGTCAGGCTGGTCTTGAACTCCTGACCTCAGGTGATCTGCCTGCCTCGGCCTCCCAAAGTGCTGAGGTTACAGGCGTGAGCCACCGCGCCCAGCCTATATTCGTTTCTGAGGACCCTTGTAACAAATTACCACCGACTAAGGGGACTTAAAACAGTAGAAATTTGTCCTCTTGTGGTTCTGGAGGCCAGAAGTTCGAGATCAAGGGGTCTGCAGGATTGTGCTCCCTCCACGGACTCCCGGGGAGGTCCCCCCTCAACTCCCCCAGCCTCTGGTGGCCGCTGGCCCTGCCTGGCGTTACCTGGCTTATGGCTGCATCACTCTGGTCTTGCCTCCATCACTACATGACTGTCTCGTCTTTGCATCTGTCTCTTCTTACAAGGACAAGAGTCACTAGATTTAGGGCCCACCGTAATCCGTTACGCTCTCATCTTAATATAACTGATTAAATCCACCTGCTTTGGCCTCCCAACGTGCCGGGACTGCAGGCATGAGCCACTGCACCCAGCCAAGCTCCGACAGGTTTAAGTTTCCTGCCCAAGGCCAGGCAGTCAGAACGTAGTGGAGCTGAGATTCAAATGCATGTCTCCCTCAGGCTCCCCTGTGGCTCAGTTTCCCCATCTGGAAAATGACACCTGCTTTAGGTTCCCAGCTTCGATGACCCCCTACTCCAGCAGAACTGTGCTGAGTGTTCCGCAATCACCGGCTCGCCCAGGAGGGTGTCTTAGCTCCCACGTGTCCTGCCCCTCACACCATGGCGACTTGAGATTTTTACACAGACGGGAACTGTGTGGGGGGCGGTGAGCAAGTGAGTGCGTGTGTTTGCAACAAATATTTTATAATAGACAAGCCTCGTCTGCCACTTCTAAAAGTAGTGGGGGAAAAAAAAACCCACTTTGAGAAAGTAAAAATAACCCAATGCCTGAGTCACTGAAGTCACTGAACTCAGCCGGAACCGGCTGCTCCAAGCTGAACTGACTGCTTCAGCTCACCCGGAGCAGCAGCGCTGGGGCCAGAAATTTAACAGGGGTGGGGGGGATGAGCACCTGAGCTCCTCGGGGGAAGTCCCGGTGGTTCGTTTGTGGGTGAAGCGCCTGCCGCTCTTCCTTTTATTTTCAGCTGCAGGATGAAATGGCTCCCTGAAAGCCTCTGTCTTCTTTCTCTTTTAAAAGTGACTTGACAATTGATAATTTTGCCCTGGTGACGGACACCTTAGAGCTTTTATTTCTTGGAGGCCAAACATTGATGTTGTGTGAAATGGGAGCTTGGCGGAGCCTTTGTGCAGATCTCAGGCTTCCTGAAAAATTTATTTACTGTGGCTGTGATCCGCAGGAGCGAATTGATGTTTATCTATAGTCGTCCGCGCCAGCAAGGAGGGGAAAATGCATAACTGCACTTTCTTCAGAAGCCTTGTGAGGCTGTTTAAATGAGTATCTAATAGTGAACTTTCAATAGCAGGCAGGCAGTTTGACGGACAGGGGACAGTGTATTATTAACCATAAGCAGGCTTAAATCTTTCCCCCACATTTTAGAGGAAGCTTTATAACCTTCTGGCCGAGGAATTCATGAGAACCAGGTATTTGAAGCTAAGCAAAAATTATCCTGGCCGTTCCTGTGGTGGAATTGATCACTCCGAGAGCCGCATGAAGGAGGGGAACAGGCTGCGGCTGGGCCTGGGGTGAGCAGCGCTGGCTGCCTCATTGCGGCCGAAGGGCAGGAGAAATGGACAGGCACCGGGAGCGGGCAGAGGGGGGCAGAGGTCATGCTGGGAGCCTGGTTTTCCTGCCAGGTAAGTAACTTCTGCTGTCACCTGAGCTTGGGGACTGGGATCAGGGACCCGTGTCTTCCCCATGTGCCCTGGCTGCAACAGCACCTGGCCTTTGGTGGCATCCACCCTTTTTCTTTGAGACAGGGTCTTGCTCGGTTGCCCTGGCTAAATGCAGTGGTGCAATCCTGGCTCACTGCAGCCTCAACCCCTTAGGCTCAAAGGATCCTCCCACCTCAGCCTCCCCAGTATCTTGGACTACAGGCGTGTGCCACTATTCCTGGCTATTTTTTTTTTTTTTTTTTTTTTGGCTGGGGGACGATGAGGGGTCTCACTGCCCAGGCTGGTCTCCTCCTCCTGGGCTCAAGTGATCCTTCCATCTCAGCCTCCCCAAGTGCTGAGAAGACAGGCGTGAGCCACCGCAACTGCTGCACCCACCTTTTAAGCAATGGAAGCGATTTATGAGATACTGGTCAATGCCTGTCTGTCTTGCTCATCGGCCTGGAAGTTTTGTGCAGCCTGGAGACTGTCTTATTTAACCAGGGAGGTGCTCTTGATCTCTGGAAAAAGGCAGACTGGCTTGGTTACAGAATCGTCCCCTGGCCCCTACCTCACTGTCATTGCCATGGGAGTCCTGCAGCCTTCAGTGTCTGCCTCCCCCTGTTTAGAGGGTCAGCTGCAAGCACCCAGGGACTCATCACCTGCACCGCAGTCTGCCCAGCACCAGATACCCCATAGCTTTTCATATGCTGTTGATCGAATGACGAGCTGTGCATTTTCCTGGGGTGGGAACAGCTGTGGTTAACAGCATGAAGATGGCCAGGCGTGGTGGCTCCTACCTGTAATCCTAGAACTTTAGGAGACAGAGGCAGGTAGATTACTTGAGCTCAGGAGTTCAAGGCCAGCCTGGGCAACATGGTAAAACCCCATCTCTACAAAAAATGCAAAAGTTAGCCAGGTGGGGTGGCACACACCTGTAGTCCCCACTACTCAGGAGGCTGAGGTGGGTGGATTGCATGGTCCCAGGAGGTTGAGGCTGCAGTGAGCTGCGATTGTACCACTGCACTCCAGCCTAGGCCACAGAGTGAGACCCTATCTCAAAAAACAAAAAGGGTGAAAGTTAAATACTCTTCGTATCAAATTCCTGTCTGTTACCCACTGTGTTCTTAGCCAAGTGGCCTCCCTGCTCTGAGCCTTTATTTCCTGGTCTAATGAGGTAAGGAGGAAAATGACTTCACCGTTTTAAGTCTCAGTTTCCACATTTGTAAAGTAAACATAACAGTCCTCCCCCCTCGAGGGCTGCCGTGAGGGGGAGATGAGGGCGTGCAGGTGGAGGACTCAGTGTGAGTGACAGCTGTTCTCATTCAAGTTGTATTGATCAATATTACCATTACTGCCATCACTACCTTTTCTCTCTATGACGTAGAAGGAAACTCCCAGCCTCCATTTCGTCTGCTTCGGACATTGTCACCCCTTTCAATGTCTCAAAGCCAGAATGGCGACCATGCAGCGTGCCGCGCAGGGTCAGGAAGTGCTGGACGTGAGTCCCTGCAGACGGTGGTGGCTCTCATGCATCTGCTCCTCGCAGGAGCCGTGAGCTGCCCCCGGAGCCCAGGCCCTGTGTGAGTATGAGCCTCCTCAAGCAAGGGCTTCAAGGCTGAGAGGGTCAGCAGTGACGCTGGGACAAGAGGGAGTGCCAGGGGCTCAGCCAGTGGCTCGTGGATGAGTGATGGTTCCAGGATTAAGTTGGCCACTGAGCCCCCCATCAGCAGGGAGAACCAAGAGCTGCCTGGTGCTCAGAGCAGGTGTCATCACCAGAGCCTGGTCCGCATTCTTGCAACAGCTCGGAGAGTACAGATGGAGCCCTCTGGTGGGGGTGAGTGGGAACCAGACCATGCTGGTCTCAAGTTCCCTACCTGCCTGGGCTGAGGTTCTTTGTCTACCCTGGGCTGTTCTGTCCCCCAACCCCTCATATCTTTTCTTTTTATTCTCCCAGAAGCCAGCTGGGTTTACTCAAATTATCATCACTGCCACCATGGAGCAGCGTGGGAGCCCGGGTCCTGTGCTGGGTGCTCCCCGTGTGAAATCTCAGGAGCTTTTATCACTTACACCCATTTTCCAGAAGGGGAAACTGAGGCTCACAGAGGCAAAGTCACCTCCCTGAGGCCCCACAGCATCACCATGATCTGTCCCTCTTCTCTGATGCTTCCCATCCCCCCTTCCCAGCTCCGTGGTGCCTCCAGCCTCCTCTTGCCCTCCGGAAAGCAGGGCCAGCTTAGCTGTGGGGTGGGTTTGTGAGTGGAGCTAGAATTGCTCAGGAGATCTGGCCTGAAGAAGTTGGAGACGTGTAATTCCAGCACTTCGGGAGACCTAGGCAGGTGAATCACTTGAGGTCAGGAGTTCGAGATCGCCATAGCCAGCATGGCGGAAACCCCCATCTCTACTGAAAATACCAAAATTAGCTCAGCATGGTGGCACACACCTGTAATCCCAACTACTCAAGAGGCTGAAGTAGGAGAATCGCTTGAACCTGGGAGGCAGGGGTTGCAGTGAGCTGAGATTGCAATACTGTACTCCAGCCTGGGCGACAGTGAGACTCCATCTCAATCAATCAATCAATCAATCAATCAATAAAATAAGTTGGGGGGCAACTAAGATCTTGGCTTCTGAGGGTGAGTACCCTGTTGTCAAGATAAAAAGTATGGACCGGGCACGGTGGCTCAAGCCTGTAGTCCCAGCACTTTGGGAGGCCGAGGCGGGTGGATTGCGAGGTCAAGAGATCGAGACCATCCTGGCCAACATGGTGAAACCCCGTCTCTACTAAAAATACAAAAAATTAGCTGGGCATGGTGGCGCGTGCCTGTGGTCCCGGCTGCTCAGGAGGCTGAGGCAGGAGAATTGCCTGAACCCAGGAGGCGGAGGTTGCAGTGAGCCGAGATCGTGCCATTGCACTCCAGCCTGGGTAACAAGAGCGAAACTCCGACTCAAAAAAAATAAATAAATAAATAAAATAAAAAGTTTGAAATCCTAAAAGCAGAGCCTTGCCAATGCATTGAACAGAACCCGGCACCCCTGGCCATTCTGCAATGGGCACCCTTCCTGATCCCTTCTCATGCTTTTGACGGGAGCTGTGGTCCAGATACACCCATGAAGGTGACTTGGGGCCCTCAAATGTGTGTGTGTTACCTGAGACCACCAGGTGTGACTTGGAGTGAAGACCCACATTGTTCTGGGCTCAAGTCCTGAGATGCCTGTCTTCGGGTGACGAACCCCATCTCCCACTGCTTCCTGTTCAGTTTGGGGAAGTGTTTTAGGAAATGACATGCCATTCACCTGCTTGTCCCCAAGCCCTCCATCTCCAGACAGCAGCAGAGGGAGGTGGGGAGGAAGCAGAGGAGCCGGGGTCTTTCTTTTGGGCTTTATTTATTAGCAGCAAACTAATATGAGAGCTTTGAGCAAGGCATCAGCGGCAGAGGGAGCTTAAAATGATATTCATCACAGCAGCTGTAACTAATACATATCCATGTGCCTACCCTGGGCCAGATCTGGGGAGCTTCTAGATAAATAAGATGAGCTCCTGCTCTCAGGCGGGTCACCGTGGTGAGAAAACCACCCATGACTGCACAAGCCGACATTTTCCCACTGTAGCGGGTCCCACTCGGCAGGCATTTGGTCAGGAGCCAGGGAGGAGCCGAAAAGAGACTGCAGTGAGTTTGCCAGGGAAGGGATCGGGGTGGCTATCTTGACCTGGGAACAGCATTGGGCACCAGGAACAGCGTGGACATTGGCACAGAGAACCCAGGCTCAGGGTGGGTGAATCATTTTGCTGGGATTGAGGTGAGCTTGGAGTGGTTGTTGAATGCCAGATCAGACAAGGTCCCCAGGTCACTGCATGGAGTTTCGACTTTTCTCTGAGGCTCAGAGTAAGGATTTGGGGTGTTTAATTCTAAGAGCTACAGGAAGACAATTGAAGGGTGGAAGCTGGGGACAATAGTGACAGGATCCACTTACTTTTTGCAAAGAAATCTCAGGCCACCATGGAGGGGAAGGTCATGGGGGTTACAGCAGTCGGGAGCTGGGCACAGTGGCTCCTGTAATCCCAGCACTTTGAGAGGCCAAGGCGGGTGGATCACCTGAGGTCAGGAGTTTGAGACCAGCCTGGCCAACATGGCAAAACTCCATTTCTACTAAAAATTTTAAAATTCGCTGGACGTGGTGGCGGGCACCTGTAATCCCAGCTACTCAGGAGGCTGAGGCAGGAGAATTGCGCAAACCCAGAAGATGGAGGTTGCAGTGGGCCGAAGTCATGCCACTGCACTCCAGCCTGGGTGACAGAGTGAGACTCCATCTCAAAGAAAAAAAAGAACAGAGTGGGGGCACCGGGAGGAGCCGCTGCAGTCATCGGCCTTGGCATCAGGGCTTCCCAGGTGCAGGCCAAGGAGGGACCTTTCAAAGTAGACTCGTGTCTCTGGAGGGAGCCCGCCGAGGCTGCTGTGAGCTGCCCTGCCTGGATTTCTTCTTTCCATCCCACATCGTGATGCTCGGGGACTGCACAGCCCCACCTGACAATATGGTGACATGTTAACCGTGGGGAAGGGCAGGAGGGGGCCTAGGCCTCCAGCCCCGGAGCAGCTCTGACAGGAGCAGGGAGCCAACGTCACCTCCCTCTCTCTAGCAAGGACTCACTTTGGTCTCCTGATTCCCTTTCTCTTCGTGAGTCCAGAGGAGGAAGGCAGTGAGCCACGCTGGCAGGACTTGGCCTCAGCTGGCATGAGCTGGGTATTCATGTATTCACGCACTAAGCAGCCGCCCGTGGGGCTCACGCCATGCCTGGTGCCAGGGAAAGGGGGAGCACCGCAGACAGGGACAGCCAGGAGCGCAGCACAGAGAGCCAGCCTAAGAAGAGCTCTCCCTGCGCAGGAGCCGGGAGGCCTCTGGAGTGAAGAGAGGTGCTCAGTATAGCCTGGAAGGCCGAGGAAGTCTCTCGGAGGAGGCTGCCTGCCTCCTATGCTCAGTGAAGGCAGGAACCGGCCTGCCCCACTCAACACGGGATCCCAGATGCTCAGCAGTGTGGAAGGAAGTGACTGGAAGCTCAGACCTGAAGGGCGACCCGGTCCAGCTCCAGCAGAGGCAGGCACGTGTGTTGAAGGTGCAGGAAACGTCCCGGCCACAGGCTCGGAGGTGGGCTTTGTGCAAATCACTGTGCAGAGTGCCTGGGACTCCTGGGGGAGCAGGGAGTGGCAGAAGCTGGGGCTGGAGGCAGTGCCGCATTTTCGGGTCCAGGCCTCAGAGCTCGTAAAAATAGCTCGCTGCTTTCTTAAACCGTTTCGTGGTTTCTCTTCTTCCTTCATTCCTTGCCAAGCCCGGAAAGCCAGGTTGGGTCACTGCTGGGAGGTATGAGGTGACACTCGGGTTTGCAGGCAGGGCAAGTGTGGGGAGGTGGGGTGGCCCCCTATTTGCTGGGGGCAGAACTGCCGTTTGAAAGCCACCTTCCTCGTGTACAGCGCTCACGTGGGAGAACAGGAATGGACCTGCAGGGATCCTGGGTGGGACGAGACAGAGTCTCAGGGGAAGTTGGGGGACGTCTCTGCCGGATTTGGGGCTCCCAGTCTCTCTGATCACCTATCGGGTTTATTGGGCACCAAAACTGGAACCCATCCTGCAGGGGTGCTGTCAAATCAGACTCAGGTGGCCTGGGTCAGTGCCCATCATGCAGAGTGACCCTCTGTCCCCTCCATGCCTAGCGAGGCCGATGGGCAGCTAGGAGGCGAGGTACCGTCTGGCTCGATCGAGAGCCAAAGAGGTAATGCTAATGTCTTTTAAAATTAGAATGAAAATGTTTATTGCAGAGCAGAACCTGCGTCAGCTCAGCGTCCTGTGGGAAGGGAACGGCTCTATCGCAGCCTTTCGCTTTTATTTTTGCACATTTGCGTTTTATTTGCCGGTGGTGCTGCTGACAGGCCCTCGGAGTGGGTCTGTGTCTGGACACTTCTGGGAGCCTTGGACGGCTCCGGAGAGGGAGCAGGAGCTGCCAGGGTGAGTGTGAGGGCCCACCAGGGCTTCAGAGGGCTTGGGTATGTGAGAGCAGGAAGCCGTGACTGGGTATGTGTGTGCGTCCTTGTGCCCGTGTGTCCTTGTGCCCGTATGTGTGTCCAGCCCAATGTATGCGTGGCACGTGTGGCTTTCCATGTGGCTTTCTCTGTGTGCATGGTGGCTGTGAGAGCCGTCCATGCATGAGATTGAGCGTGGATCTCTGCCTGTCTCTGTGTGCACTCATGAGTTGTGTGTGTGTCTTTGTTGTCGGAGGTGGCCATGGGTGTGGCTGGGTGTGGGTCTTGGCCCTCTGTGTCTGTCTGTGTGGATGTGTGTGTGCATCTTAGGGAGACACGTGGGTGTGTGACTAGTGGGTCTTTGTGGGTGCAGACACCCATGTGTGCAAGTCAGAAGGGTATGCATGTGTAAGTGAGTAAACGTGAGTGTGCACACACTGTGTGATTGTATCATTTGAACATGTGAGCTTGCATGGAGGAAGGTGTCACGTGGCAGAGTGAGTTGTGTGCATGTAATTGCATGTGTGTGCTGCATATGAGAATGTGTGGACTGAACACACCTTGCACAGGAGGGCGTGAGCAGTGCTTGGTGCTGGAGCACATGTGTGAGCATGTATGTGAGCGTGTGTTGCATGCATTGCATATGCACACACATGTGGGGCGCTTCCATCTTGCATGGGGGAGTTCCCAGCAGAGCGCTCCTGGGCAGCTCAGCATGCCACCAAGGAGGTCACTGTCGACTCCCAGCCTCTCGCCTCGGCCCCAACTCCAGTGAGAAAACCCTCCCCGGTCCCTCTGAGGGCTGTGGCCATTTTTAACCCAGCCTCTTCGAACCAAGATGGTTTTGTCGAGATTTGCCTTCTGTAGCTTGGGCTATAAAAACAATGGGTGTTTTGTTTTTGGAAGGGGTGTTGCTCTCTAAAATCAAAAGACTCTGTGATACGAATGTGCTTTCTCAAGGTGCACCACCCCTTGTGATGAGGACCCCTGGTTAACAGAGGTCAGTCCGGCCCGGGAGAGGCTGGTGCCCCACAATTGGTTTCCGGGATCCACCTTCCAGGAAGGCTGCCCCAGCTAGGTGGTGAGGGACTCTGGCCACAGCCCTAGAGATTGTCACTGTCCCCCAGATAGCCACACCGAAGCAGCCCTGCACCCTGCCACCTGCAGGGCGTGACCCCCTCCAGCCGCTTCTCAGGCCAGAAAAGCCACGCCTTGCAGGGAACCTGGTGGCTGCCAGGCTGCTCCACGGAGCCAGGGGAACCTCCTTTTGATCTCTGTCCCCATCTGGTTGACTGTCCCTTCACTGGGATTTGTCATGTTATGGTATCACCCTCTGCAGATCCAGTGGCTGGGTGGGTGAGTAGGTAGGGAGAGTCACATCTTACAAAATAGAAACCAGGTACTCTGCAGAATAGAACATGGTGGCGCCAGTGCGAGACGCGTATCTGGAGCCTGGCTTTGAATGCTGTGTGGCCTTGGGCATGCTGCCGAGCTTCTCTGAGCCTTCGTCTTCCCGCCTGTAAAATGGGAGCCATAGCAGTGCCAGGCTCAGGGCTGTCTCTTACTTGTTACCTTGGGGTCTTTCTGGAACGTGGCAGACTTCCATGGACCAGATTGGTTCAGTGTGTCCTAGCTGTGTGTGGTATCAGGCAGGTCACTTTATCTGTGCCTCAGTTTCCTTACCTGCAATATCAGGCTAAATACAGTACCGACTTCATGGGGATGTTGTGAGGGTTAAATTTCTTACCTTACATAAAAGGTTACAATAAGTACTATAGAGCAGGAGCTATTATTGTTATTTCTGGAATGCCTGAACTCAGATTAAAACATCCCGTCAGCACGCAATATCCTCTTTTTTTAAAATCACACAATGAGTAACCCACTCTTTCTGCAGCCTTGCCTGCCGTGTGCTGCTGTCAGGCAGCTGCTGTGTGCCAGACATCTGGTTGGACATGCCTGAGGCATCGTGGCATGGGTTATGGGGTGGGCATCTAGCATGGGTGGGCCGCACCAAATGCTATGCCTGTCTCTCCTCCAACACTCTGGCGAGGCGGGCAAGGACTCAGGTTAAGTCACCCTGGGCAGCAGCCAGGGGTGGGAGCCAGTCGGCAAGGAAGCCACCTGGCAGCTCTCCCTCCGAGGGCGGATCCAGCAAGCTCGGGCTTGTGGTGGCTGTGGGCACCCGAGACTGTTGAGCACTCGTCCAAAGCCGACTCCATCTGAGCGTTGGTGGCAGACAGCTGAGAGGAGAGTGGCATGAGATTTCCCCTGAGCCCGGCACCACACTGTGCCCTGAGCCCACCCCACCTCAAACCGTGTCATGGATATGTCGACGATAAAATACTCAGGCTCGCTCGGTGAGGCCCGTGCTGGAACAGCCTGCATACATGATCTCATCTAGTCTTCGCAGAAACCCCCAAAGTAAATCCTTATTCCTATTTTATGGGAGAAAGCTGAGGCTTGGAGACATTTTGGAGTCTTCCAAATCTGTGCAGAAATCCTAGTTCTTCCAGTTGCTGAGTGACTTCAGGGCAGCTCCTTAACCTCTCTGAGCCTCTGTTTACTCACTTTGTAGCATGTAGCAAAGATTCAGTAAGACAGTGTAGCTAAAACACTGAGCCTGGCAGTTTGCATAGTAAGTGCTCAAGAAAAAAAAAAAAAGGCTGTTATTGTTATTACTATTGTTGTTGTTTTGACTTTTTGCAAAGTGATATTCCTTGCCAGTTTAACAGGGCTACCAACAAGATTTGAAGTGGATGCCTTGATGTCTACAGAAAGGGGTTATTTTAGGAAGAAAACACTTTATTATTATTAGCAACGGATAAGTTTGTAAGTTTCCTGCCTAGAGGAAACACTCCTCTTCTCTTGATGGTCTTATCGGATGGGGGTGAAGCTTCTTCTGCTTCATGGATTTTTGCCTCTGGACCCAGACCGCACTCATTTGGATGCTTTGAGCAGCAGGTCTAGTGTATAGTGGATGCTCAGCCCGTGCGTGTTTGATGAGTGGGTGAGCGGTGTACTGTGCTCGCTGTGGCTAACGGGTGATTGGGTTCAGGCACAACCGGGCAGTTTCCCATGAACAGGGCGCCCGATGGAATGATCTCCCCATTTGCAGAGGTGTTCCTGGGTGCTGGGAACATCCCTTGGAGTCAGTCACTTACCTGTGAGTGTGATGGCCAGAGATAAAGTTTGCTGGCAGGAAACTGAGATGCTGTCTTCCAACTCGAAGACCAGGGAATGGGTTAGAGGCAATGGATATGATTTTGACAGACAGGCGTACATCAACTGTGAGGGAAACTTCATTCATTCGTTCTTTCAATGAACATTTCTGTGCTCAGTGCTGGGATGCAGGGAGATGCCCTGTTGGGGCCAAGTGAAAGAAGAGAACTAGTTGTTGCATGAATCTCAAATAGAATTTTTAGGGACTTTGTCACACTTGGGGAGGATCTGGGGCTGCTGTCTACTGTAATGGGCAGGACTCTTACCGTTCTGTCTGAGACGAACTTACCTGGAGTCAGCTTAAACAAAAGAAGATTTTTATCGGCTCATGTGACCTGAAAGGGTCAGGTGTCCGGCTTCAGGTATGGCTGTATCCAGCTACTCAAATGATGTTGTCTCATCCTACTCAGATCCTGGCTCAGCTTTCCCCTGTATGGGTGGGCTTTGTTCTGAGCCAGGTTTCTCCCCTGGCAGCTCTGTTTCACCATCTTGGCATCTCCTAGGGAGAGAAAGCACCTCTTTACCAGGCTTCAGCAAATGGCCCAGGATTCCCCCTGATTGGACCAACTTGGGTCCACGCACTTGCCCAAGCCCTTCTGACCATCTGGAATGTCTCTCTCTTACCTGACCCTAACCTACTTGCGCCTCCAGTCCCGCGCCATGGCTACTGCTAAGTGCCTCTTCTCTTTCTGTCTTTATTGTCGTCTGCGTTTTCTCTCTCGTGGGGCACAGTCATCTTTCTGTGTCTTCTGTCTAATTCCAGCATGTCCTGGCTGCACCATCTTTGTGTCAGGTAAACTGGGACTCTTCATAGGCCGGAGCTTCCTTTTTCTATCTGTCTCCCTTCCCCCTTACACAGTATGAAAAACAGGATCGGTGTCGAGTTCATGCTTGTTGATGGATTGGGGGCGTTAAGAAGGATTTAATCGAGAACCCAAATCTCAGGATGGCTCATAGGAGGTTTGTGGGCTAACGGAGGCCAAAGAGAAGCCCAGGAAGCATCTTCTGAACCCTGTAATTTGCAGAGGTCTCAAAGCCTTGGACCGTCATACTGACCAAGTGGGGAGGTGGGAAAGGAGGACGGGCCTGATTCAGAAGCCAGGCTTCCCTGGTTCAAGTCCCAGCTCCTCACCCTTCTGGCTGTGTGATGCAGGGCAAGTTGCTTTACCTCTCTGTGGCCCTGGGTCCTCGTCTATAAAATGAGATAATTCACACAACATATGAAAAGAAAGGACGTGGCACGCGGTGCATACTGCTGGCCATGATCATTACTGCTGGGCTGTTTTCAGAGCCACCAGGCCAGAAGAGGGGTTATAAAGTCCGTTCCTGGTCACCAGAGGAGGGGACAGCAGCCACGGAGCTTCAGAGACACCTACAAGTTCACGAAGCACCAAGAGTCAGATCGGCCCCACCTGGTGACCTTGACTCCTTTCGGGACCGCCTGGGCACACAGGCCACTGTGGCCCTCAGAGAATGTGGATGCTTCTTTTGAAGAAAGGACAGAGGTAGGGAGGGGACCCTGTGGCTCCCATACTGGATGAATGGGACGTGAGTCTTGGTGGTTCTACCCGAAATGCTCTGCTTCCCCCGCCAGGTGTTTCCAGCTGTGTCTTGAACCTGTTCTCCTCTAAGGAGCTGTCCTTGGCTGATCCATCCGGGGACCCAGGCTCATTGCTATCTCCAGGACTGACTTGCGGGCCACACTGAGGATCAGGGCACTGTGCTGGGGAGGGCGCCACTGCCCCATTCCCTGGGCCAGTATGTGTCCTCCACTGATCCTGGTGCGAAGATGTATGGCCTGGCTCGCCCCAGGCAGTCTCATTTATTTCTGCCTCTTCAGAAATATTTGGGGGTGATTAAAAGGAAATATTCTTTTAGCTGTAATGAAATGGGATTTGGGGGGTTTGGAATGATCAGCCATGGCCTCGGGGGCCTGACGCTGGTTGATTTGATCACTGAGTTGATAGGCAATGGCTATTGATTTCTGTCCACCTTCTCCCAGGAAGGGGCTGACGGAAGAGGTGACTCAGCAAAGGGGAGATGTTTTGAAATTCAGGAGAGGGCTGTTGGGGAAACCAGGAAGCTGTGTGCGTGTGCGTGTGCGCGTCTGTGTGTGCATGTGTGTGTGCGTGCGCGCATGTGTGCGTGTGTGCTTGTGTGTGTGTGTGTGTGTGCGTGTGTGCGTGCATGTGTGTGCATGCGTGTGAGCGTGTGTGCGCGCGTGTGTGTGCATGTGTGTGTACACATGTGCTCTGCATGCCTCTCCAGGACTTATAACCCACACCCCCTGGGAGATGGGGACTGTAGGTTGCCTCCTCTCAGCTGCCTTTCCCAGAAGTATCGGGAGAAGAGCTGAGACTTGCGAGCCACACAGACCTGGGTTTGAAGGCTACATCTGTCAATTCCCAGCTGGGTGGTAACCATCTGTCACTTCCCAGCGAGGTGGTAGCCTTGTGTAAGCGGCTTTAACCTCTCTGTGACTTAGTTTCCTCATCTGTAAAGTGATGAACAGTAAGACCTGCTGCATAGCTGTTCAGAGGATTGAGAATTTCTCTAATGGTAACTCATGGCAGCTCTGATTTCAGTGATGATATTAACCACTAATTAGTCTTTTTTTTTTGAGACAGGGTCCTTTTCTGATACCCAGGTTGGTGTGCAGTGGCATGATCATAGCTCTCTGCAGCCTTGACCTCCTGGGCTCAAGCAATCCTCCCATCTCAGCCTCTTGAATAGCTGGGACTACAGGCATATGCCACCATGCCCAGCTCATATTTGTATTTTTAGTAGACATAGGGCCTTTCTGTGTCGTCCAGACTGGTCTCAAACTCTTAGGCTCAAGTGATCCTCCCACCTCAGCATCCCAAGTAGCTGGAACTACAGGCAGAGGGAGCAGAGGCTAATTTGTTGGAAGAATAGGGTTTTGCCATGTTGCCTAGGCTGGTCTCAAACTCCTGGACTAAAACAATCCATCCACCTCGACCTCACAGAGTGCTAGGATTACAGGCGTGATTGCAGCTGGGACTACAGCAGGTGCCAGCATGCCTAGCCCCAGCTCATATTTTTGTTTTTAGTAGAGATGGGGTCTTGCTGTGTTGCCCAGGCTGTCTCAAACTCCTGGACTTAAGCGATTCAAGGGATTCACCCACCTTGACCTCCCAAAGGGCTGGAATTACAGACATGAGCCACTGTACCTAGCCCTGGCTAATATTTTTATTTTTACTGGAGATGGGGTCTTACTGTGTTGCCCAGTCTGGTCTCAAACTCAGGCTCAAGTAATCCTCTCAGCTCAGCCCCCAAGTGTTGGAATTACAGGCGTGTGCCACCACACCTGGCCTAATAATGAGTCTTAATTGCTGATAGAAATAAGAAAAAGCACCAGGTGGATGCCAAGGAAGGGGTGGTTGATTTTGACTGAGGCAATCCTGGAAGACTTCCGAGAGAAGGGCCTTGAATGACAACACTTGCAACAACATGTGACAGAAAGGGGGAGGGCAGAAAACACAGTTCTGTTTCAGGAATTCATAGGCACAAAGGCAGTGAGGCATAGAATCTCTGGTGAGATGGGAGGACAGTTGCCATCCAGTATGGCCGGGAGAGGAAGGAGGGACAGGGAGAGGCAAGGATGTAGTGGAGGAGAAGCGGTGGGCTTTGTGCAGTCAGCAGCTCAGTTGAAGGGGTTGCTAGGGGCTGTGTGCAAGCAAGGCCCACGTGGTGGCAAGATGGTTGTGTTTGGAATTCAGAAGCAATGATAACACGCAACGCCACCTCCTATTGTCTGGACAGTGTGTGTCAGGCATTGTATTAACTTATACCATCTCATTGAATTGCACCTCTATCCCCATTTTGCAGGTGAGGAAACTGAGGTTCTTTGTAACATCTACAGGTATATCCAAATGTACAGCTTTTGGTGACGGTGGGCCGTGTTCCTTTGAATCACACCCAAGGTCTGCCAAGACCCGCTGCGGTCTTCATACTCTGTGGCCAAGCTCACGTGGTGTGCACCTGGCGTCCTTGAGCCCATGTCAGTTTCTCCTTTGCAGAAACTTTTTTGGCATCCAACTGGGGTGCATCCATTCTTCTTCAGGATGTCCTGCCTAATCTAACCAGGCAAAGATGTCATGTAGATGTCACTTGTAATTCTTTTCTCCGTGTTCCCTTCTAAGTTCTTCTGTTGCCTCAGGGAGTTCCGGGAGCTGCAGGTTTCACCTGGGCAGGTCCCAGTGCTACAGTTCCCACCATATTCACTCTGTCCTTGCTGGCTCCAGGATGTTAGGGGTGTTGGGACATGTGCCCCGGCAGGCAGAATGCCCATCGTCCAGGCGAGTGAGCAGAGGGTGCAGGGAATGCAAAGGTCTGGGACGGGACTTGAAAGCTACAGTGAGAAAACGAATGCCTGAAATCAAAATTCAAGAGGGTAAAAAGGAAATAAATGCGATAGGACAGTCCGGGAAGGCTTTGGGTGTAATTTATTTAAACTTTTTTTTAACTTTTCATTTCGAGATAATTTCAAAAAGATTGACAAAAAGTTACAAAAACGGTACAAAGAATTCCCTGGATTCCCTGAACGTTAACTTCCAACCTACCCACAACACAATTACAAAGTCAGAAAAATTAACGTGGATGAAACACCCATTACGTAACGGACTGATGTGACTCAAATTTTGTCAAGTGTCCCGTTGGTGTCCTTTTTCTGGCCCAGGGTCCGGTTCTGGATCATGCAATGCGTGGAATTGCTATTTCTCCATAATCTCCCGTAATCTCAAACAGTTTTTCAGTCTTCCTTTGTCTATCTTGACTTTGACACTTTTGAGGAAAACTGGCCATTTATCTTGTAGAATGTCCCTCCGTTTGAGAATGCAGGGTGTTGACTTATGATTGGATTCAGCGTGCGCGTTTTTGGCTATAGGAGTGATGCTGTGTCCTCCTCCGTGCAGTGGATCGGGAGGCACCGCTGCCGTTCGCTTTGGTTACTTGCTCCAGGTGATGTCTGGCTGGATTCTCTGCTGGAAGATGATTATTTTTCCCTTTGTAACTAATAAGTACTTGTGGGGAAACATTTCGAGACAGTGTCATACTCTGTCTCTCATCATCCTTTTGCCCAATAATTTTAGCATGCATTGATGCTTCTTGCTTGAAACGATTATTGCTATGGTGTTGGCCAAATGGTGATTTTCTGTTTCCGTCATTACTTCTACATTTATTAATTGAAGAGATTTTTTTTCTTCTTCCCTATTTATTCATTCAATTTTTTATTTATATCAGGGTGGACTCAGATTCACATTTGAACCTGTTTCCCCCACTCTCTGCTGTCTCTACTCACCGTCTTCTCTCTTTTCCCTCACCTCCTCTCTCATCTGTCTCCACCCATTCCCTCTTCTCGTTGCCCCACTCTCTTCTCCTTCATTTTCTCTTCCTCCCTCTCTCTCTCTCTTTTTTTTTTTTGGCAACTTTTTTTCTTGCTGAAGAAACCGTGCTTTTCTGTACCGTTTCTGTCCGTTGGGTTTGGCTGAGTGCGTCTTCATGGTGTCATTTAACACTCTCCTCCGTCCCCTGGGTCTCCTGAGCTGGTGGTAGCCCCTGAGGCTTGCTCAGATGCCAGATCAACATTTTTGTCAAGACCACGTTGCAGGTGGCCACGTGCCCTTCAGCAGAGGCACTCAAGGTCTGGCTGTCTCCCTTTCGGGACATGGAGATTGATTGGTGGGTTCGGCAGCCATCAGTGAGTCCAGCTGTTGTCAAGTTCCCCATCAGCGTTTCATCCGCTGGATTTCGTAGCCACTGATAATCACTGCCTGGGTCCGTGAATTCGTTAGGGGTTGCTAAACCTTCATGAGGTCCCTCTTTCTCTTTCGTAGCTGGGCAATTTCTCTACAGAGAAACCGCCCCTCATCAATTATCTGCTTACCCTGAAGGAAAGTACGTCTACAGAAGGGAAGAGAGATGCTTACATCTTTCTCTTTATTTTCTGGTTTTCAGAATAATGAGCTGGTTCCCTAGCATCCTCCAAAGGTGGCCTGTTGAGAGTTTTTAAAAATCTCATTATAGGCCGGACGTGGTGGCTCACGTCCCAACACTTTGGGAGGCCAAGGCGGGTGGATCACCTGAGATCAGGAGTTCGAGACTAGCCTGGCCAACATGGTGAAACCCTGTCTCTACTAAAAATACAAAAATTAGGTAGGTGTGGTGGTATGTGCCTGTAATCCCAACTACTTGGGAGGCTGAGGCAGGAGAATCGTTTGAACCCAGGAGGCAGAGGTTGCAGTGAGCTGAGATCATGCCATTGCATTCTAACTTGGGCAACAAGAGCAAAACTCTCTCTCTCTCAAAAAAAAAATACATACATATTATATATGATGAGATATGTATGTCATTATAAGCCCATAGATGCAGGTGTAACACAAGTGTCTTAATCCATTTCAGTTCCTGCCCTTGTTCATGCTCCGATTGTCCCATCTCTGGCGTGTCGGGGCCTCTGAGCCCCCTGGACTCCCCAGGGGGGACTTTGGATGGCCTCCTTGCTTTCTGAGAGGACAGGTTGTTCCAAGCTCATGCCGTATGTTCCCCACCTCAGCCTTGGACTCAGACTTTGCTTGAGGGAGCCCTGGACCAATGGTATTTAGAGACCACAGTCCGGGTGCCGAAAGAACAAATGTACATAACATCTGTTACCACACAGGTTGGGGCATTTTCCATAGTCCACAGTGGATAGGATGGTGGAGAAGGGGCAAGGCAATGGCTTTGAACTTGGATCTCGTCTCTTTCCTAACCCTATTAAATTACTTCTCCACCTTCTTCATTGAGAAAGCAAGGGTGGATCTCCTCTCATCTCTAACAACATCTTTTTGTTTGTTGGTTTGAGATAGGGTCTGCCTCTCTGTTGCCCAGGCAGGAGTTCAGTGGCACAGTCGTAGCTCACTGCGTCCTCCAACTCCTGGGCTCAAGCCATCTTCCTGCCTCAGCCTCCAGAGTAGCTGGAACTACAGGTGCCTGCCACCACACTTGACTAATTTGTTTTTTTTTTTTTAAAGTAGAGACGAGGTCT
Source organism: Saimiri boliviensis (assembly GCF_048565385.1). NCBI lineage: Eukaryota > Metazoa > Chordata > Mammalia > Primates > Cebidae > Saimiri > Saimiri boliviensis. The sequence goes on along the minus strand of NC_133455.1, from coordinate 22,125,488 downwards.
TGCTGTGTGGCTCAGGCTGGTCTCGAATTCCTAGCCTCAAGCAATCCTCCCACCTAGGCCTCCTGAAGTGCTTCATCTCCAGCTTAATTAGTATTGGCATTTTCTTGGGGAAGGTCTTTGAGATCAGAGACTCCCCTAGACAACCGAGGCCGCTTGTGATCCATCCATCCCCAGGGGGATGCTACAGGCTTTTGTTCTGGTATTTGACATGATAACTCTAGCACAGGGGGCTTGTCACTGCTGTTTGCCTCTTAGCATCTTGGGGTTGAGGGGTGGGGAACAACAAGAGAATTCACTGAGGGACCCCCTCTTCCCCCATCAAACCCAGACCAGACAAATGCCATGTAATATTCCTTCACCAGAGCGACTCAAACATTAATACAGCCTCCAAGTATTACCTCTGCGTTTCTCTGAGCAGGCTGCATTCTACATTGGAGATTAAAACCCACATTTCATTTTTATATGCTATGCTTAATCCAATAATGATTTCATGTTACAAACAGCAATAATATCTTTCAGCATAGTTAATCAGAATAGGCTTAATGCTGTCACTATTTATTAACCTTTGTTGAAAAGCAAGAAGTTTCTCTCTAATCTGTGATTGTTGGTCTTGTCAGGCTCTATCAAGTGAAAAAACAGTTTTGGCATTCATTAAAACGGTGCGAATCCTGAAATGACAATTGGAGCTGGATGGTATTTGGTGCATGAAATCTTCGTTGTGTTCCCCAGGATAACTGAGAAGGCTGGGGAGGCGTGAACAGGGGACTGAGTGTTTCATCCCTGAGTCCCTCTCGGATAAAGAAACTGTTCTTATGCATCGGGAAAGTGGGGCAGAGGCTGGGGTGGAGGGGAGGGGAAGGGTGAGGCCTACTGGTGCCTCTCACCAAAGAAACATCATTACTTCAAGACAATGGCTTTTGGCTGAGCACGGTAGCTCACGCCTGTAATCCCAGCCCTTTGGGAGGCTGAGGTGGGCAGACCACCTGAGGTCAGGAGTTCGAGACCACCCTGGCCAACAGGGTGAAACGCCATCTCTGCTACAAATACAAAAATTAGCTGGGCACCATGGTGGGTGCCTGTAATCCCAGCTGCTCAGGAGGCTGAGGCAGGAGAATCACTTGAACCCGGGAGGTGGATGTTGCAGTGAGCCAAGATTGTACCACTGCACTTCAGCCCAGATGACAGAGCAAGACTCCGTCTCCAAAAAACAAAGAGAGAGAGACAGTGGCTTTGTACTTGGATCTCAGATGCCCCGTCTCTTCCCCAACTCTATCCCAGACTAATGATCTACTGGGAGCCGTACACTTTTACTCCCCGCTGCAACTTCATTTTCATTTAGTGAACAAGAGTGGGTCTCCCCAATCTCCAAGGCCCACATTCAGTCGGAGCCCATTTGAAGATATCCGTCAGAGCAAAATGGCGGCCGGGAGAGGCCAAGCATCTACTTGACCGGACTCCTTCGGTGGTGATCTCTATCCTCAGACTCCAGCATGCGTAAGAATCTCCTGGAGAGATTCCCCATTCCCGGGAATTAATTAGGCCCGGTGGGACTTGAAATTCTGCATTCCCAGGTGAAACGGATGCCACCCTAAAACAGACCACACTGAGTAGCAAGGCTCTGTCGAATCACAAGAAAACCCACAGCACAGTTGGCCAATTGCTGGGCCTTTTTCGATTTGAATTTCGGAGTTTGAGCCTTGCTAACGGCACCAACTCCCCTAAAGGGAAATTTGCCTTTTAAAAGAAATGAAAGGTTTCAACTTGCAGAAGCCTCTTGCAAGGGGAAACGGTTCTCCCAGGGGGCTGCTTTCTTTTTCCCCTCAAAGAACCCACACACATGTTTCTCAGGAAGTCCCTGTTGGGTCTTTACCTCTCAAAGGTGCTTTGGAGAAAAATCTAATCCAGTAAAGAAGTTCTGATGCTGGGAGGCCAGGGCGGGATATTCTGCTAAGCAATGAAAGTGGTTGCTCCGGGATTGGGTGGGGGTGACCGGGGTCTGTGGCCAGCTGATCTCACCTCTCACAAGAAGGGTGGAGTGGGGCAGTGAGTTTTGCCCATGTCAACGGGGAGGTGAGCAGGTGCTGTTAATTATTTAGGAAGAATTAAGCAGTCTGGGTGGGTGGGTTTTATGCTCTGTTTGGTAATAAAGGTTGCTGCAGAAAGGAATTTGAAAACTCACTATTCTCATTTGCCTCGTATTGCAAAGAAGCCAGACCTGGGTTTGACTGGTGGGAGCATCTGGAATTAATGAACCAGCCTCTGACGGTGCGGAAATCAATGTTTGCTGCATTCATTGCACGATGCTGAGACCCCGCTTTTTATTTCTGACTCGCAGAGCTACGGCCTAAGAAATCTCTCTTAAGCAGCGTTCTGGGGCCTTTGCTGTTTCCTTAATCTGTCTGGGTGTGGGGAAGGAATTGCCTCCTAGTGGAGGCGTGACACTGGGGGACGTGGGGGGAATTTTTGGACAATCTGTGTGCTTTGAGGGACCTAGAGGGGAGGGCCTGGAAAACCCACAGCAGGCCTTGAGGATCTGGCCTCTCTCAGGTGGCCGGACTCCGTCCTGACTTCCCTCTCCTGAGTTTCCAGCTCATGGAGTTCTTAATATTACAGTAAGCCTTATGAAGGAAGTTCATGTTTTTCAGCTGGGCAGACGTCCCTTGCTTCTTCTGTGTTTTGTATTATCGCCCGTTTGGAATGTGGACAGCTTGATCCAAGGTGTAACTTGGCCAGCATTTTCCTAAGTGCGGGGACAGTAGACAGCATCACTGGGATCAGCCCGGCCGGGTTCAGCGTTGCTGCAGACTCAGCCTCAGTGCTTGGCCGTTTGGACAGAAAGTGACACTATCCAAGGAGGATAGGCGTATTTGGAGGATCTGAGCCATATTGGATTGGATTTGAGCCGTATTTGGAGGAAAGAATAGCAGCTTGCCAGGGAGGGAGGAGAGTAAGGCTGTTCCAGTCAGAGGGAACAGCATGAACAAAGGCCCTGAGGCCTGGAGCCCTGAAGGTAATAGGAGTGGGCGTGGTGGAGGGGTAGGGAGGACCAGCTGGGGAGGAGCCTAGGAAGGCGCATCAGGCTTTGATCGTCTGGCTCCGACCTTGTGATTTTCTCCAGCGGATGGTGGCAAGCCTGGCAAAGTGTCTAAGCAGGATGAGGTGACTAGTGGCGTTGTAGTTATAATTTTCATACTATAGTTTTTTTTTGTTTTTGTGTATATTCCATGAGCTTTGACCACAATCAGAATATAGAACTGTTCCATCACCCCCCAAAATGTCCTTGTTTCTGCTGCTTCACCTCCAACCCTTCCCCACCCCCACAGCTGCTGATCTGTTCTCTGATCAGATCATGTCACTTTGCCTTTTCCCAAATGTCATATAAATGGGATGATGCAATACGTGATCTTTCGAATCTCACTTCTTTAATTAATTTATTTTTTATTTTTATTTTTTTGAGGCAGAGTCTTACTGTCACCAAGGCTGGAGTGCAGCGGTGCAGTCTCAGCTCACTGCAACCTCCACTCCCAGGTTCAAGTGATTCTCCTGCCTCAGCCTCCTGAGTAGTTGGGACTACAGGCACCTGCTACCATGCCCAACTAATTTTTGTGTTTTTAGTAGAGATGGGGTTTCACCATGTTGACCAGGCTGGTCTCGAGCTCCTGACCTCAAGTGATCCAGTTACCTTTTGGCCTCCCAGAGTACTGGGATTACAGACGTCAGCCACCGCGCCCGGCCTCACCTCTGTAATTTAGCATGTCGCATTTGAGATTCATCCACGTTGTTGCATGTGTCTGTAGTTTGTTCCTGTTTGTTACTGAGTAGTGTTCCATTTTGTGGTCATAGCACCGTTTGTTTATTCATTCACCTGGTGAAAGATGTTCAAGTTGGTTGCAGTTTCTAGCAGTTTCAAATAAAGCTGCTATAAACATTTGCATATAGGTTCTTGTTTGAACGTAGCCTTTATCTCTCTAGGATACATACCTAGGAGTGGGACTGTTGTCATTTGACAAGTGTATGTTTAACTTTTTAAGAGATTGCCAAACTTTTTTCTAAAGTGGCTGTACCATTTTGGATTTCTACCAGTTAACATATGAGAGTTTTGCATTTGACATTTTGCATTTGCATTTGACATTTTGCATTTCTACCAGAAACATATGAGAGTTTCAGTTGCTCCACAAGTTCACCAGCATTTGATATTATCAATTTTTTTCTTTTTTAATTTTATACATGCTAATGGAGGATAGTAGTATCTCATTGTGGTTTTAACATTTGCATTTCCCTAATGATTAATGATGTTGAGCATCTTTTCATGTTTTTATTTGCTGCCCATGTGTCTGTTTTAGTGATGCTTCCGTTCATCTATTTTGCACGTTTTTTAGTTGGGTTGTTTTCTTGTTGTTGAGTTTTTAGAATTCTTTATAAAGAAGAATTTTTTTTTTTTTTTTTTTTTTTTTTTTTTTGAGATGGAGTTTCGCTCTTGTTACCCAGGCTGGAGTGCAATGGCGTGATCTCGGCTCACCGCAACCTCCGCCTCCTGGGTTCAGGCAATTCTCCTGTCTCAGCCTGCTGAGTAGCTGGGATTACAGGCACGCGCCACCATGCCCAGCTAATTTTGTGTACTTTTAGTAGAGACGGGGTTTCACCATGTTGTCCAGAATGGTCTCGATCTCTTGACCTTGTGATCTGCCCGCCTCGGCCTCCCAAAGTGCTGGGATTACAGGCGTGAGCCACCGTGCCCAGCAAGAAGGATTCTTTATAAAGAATTCTTTATAAAGGGGATCAGTTCCGTGTTAGATAGGTGATTTGGAAATATTTTCTCAGTGTGTGGGAATAAGCCCAGTGTGTGGCTTGCGTTTTCAGTCTCTGAAAGTGCAGATAAAGATACTGCCGCAGTGAATGTCTCTAACTCTGCCACACTTACACTATGCTGACCTTCTTTCAGCTTCTCAAGAAAATCAACCGATTTCCTTCTACAGGGCCTTTTCCTGAGCTGTACCCTTTGTCTGGAACATGCCTTCTCTCATATCTGCTGTAAGAAATCCTTGCCTAGCCCAAATCACAAACATATTCGCCCGTGTGTCTTTTGGAATTGCTGCTGTTTTCGCATTTATGTTTAGGTTTGCGATCTGTCTCAAATTAAAATTTTTGTGTGGTGTGTGATAAGCGTTGAAGGTCATTTTCTTTTTTCTTTTTGGATATCCAATTGTTCCAGCATCATTTGTTGGAAACATTTTATTTATCCTTTTCCATTGTTTTGATCCCTTTATTCAAAAAGTAAATGCGCATCTAGGTGTGGATCTATTTCTGGGCATTTTATTCTTTTTTATTGATCACTGTGTCTGTCCTTACAGCATTACCACACTATATTGATTAGTGTATCTTCACAGTAAGTTCTGAAATTGGATAGATTAAGTCTTCCAACTTCATTCTTCTGTTTGAAAGTTTCTTTGGCTATTCTGTGTCCTTTTAATTTTATGTAAAACTTTAGACTTGGCTTTTCAATTTCTGCAAGAAACATAACAAAGCAAACCTCCTGGTATTTTGATTGACACTGCATGGAATCTGTAGATCAATTTAGAGAGAATAAAATTTCTTAATAATATTGAACCTTCCAATCTATGAACATGGTATATCTCCATTTTCTACCCCACGCTCTTCCCCTGCTTATTCTTACTTCTTTACCAGGTGCCAGTTTAAGTTTCTTCTCCTCAAGGAGATCTTTGTTATTTCCTGACTAGATGATCCAGCTCCTGCTATACCCTCTAGTGTCCCCTGTCTTCCTTCTTGGCACTAATCACAGTGGTATTAATAATTATTAGTGTGATTATCTGTTTTGCCTTTGTCTCCCCCACTAGACCGTAAGTTCCATTTAGGCAGAGACCAGGTCTGCCTTGTTCACAGACTAGCACACAGTAAGTTGTCAATAAAGATTTATAAATGAATGCATTAATACCCTCCTATCCTTTTGACGTAGATCTCAGGCCACTGGCTGTTGTCATTCACAGTTTGATGAACACCTTGGTCTCTGCTCGCTGATGGAGAACCCACGCCCTAATCCCTCACCCCTTACGTGGCCTTCTGCCTAATGCTTAGTTCCTGCTGACGTGCATTAGATGTTGAGAACTCCTATTCATTTGACAGGCAGATATGTGTAATTATGATTTTTAAAAAATGAAATTGTACATCTACAGAGAATCTTTAGGTAATGATTATAATACAGAGGTTTAATTTACCTGAGGGGAAGAAAGATGTGGCTTTCACAGCATGAGTCAGAGCGTTAGAATAACCAGTGGTGGAATCTTGATTGAATTAGGCTGTGTTTATAATCAGGAAATGCCAAGGCCTGCAAAATATTGAGAAGTGGTGAGGACGAAGTGATGAAATTAAGAGTCTCTTTTTCTCCCCACTTTGGCAGTCGAGAAGCATTGTGTTGTTAACTAATTGGTTTGTGGATGTTACTTGGACTTATAGATTTCATTCTACATTTTGATCCTAAGTCAATATATAGGCCCTGACATTAATTAAATCCCCAGGGTAAACATTTCTACCTGAAGACTTGAGGAAGAACTTTCTGAGAAGGAGTGTGATTATTGGGACAAGTTCCCGAGGCATATTATAGAATGTTGGTGATTTAGAGCAAGTTGAGAGTGAGAAGCAGCCCAAGAATGTAGAGTCCTGTGGAGGAATCCTGGAAGAGACTGGAGATCGTTTACTCTGAATTGGATCTGGAGCTGGTTAAGAGAAACAAAACAGAAACTCGATTGGAATTCCTTCAAGGCTTGCCTGAAGAGCAATGGGGGGAAAATAATCTAACTTTATCACAGCCAAAGATCATCATTTCCTCCAGCCATAGTAGCTTATGTTTCTACAGTGCACTATCTCATTTTAGTTGGAGAACATTCTGGTAAAGCAGGGACACGTACATTCATCCTTATTATTCTTAGACCACAGATTGTGACTAGCCAGAGGCTGCAGAGCTGGCAAGTGGCAGATTCAAATGTAGATCTTTAGACAGCTAATACTGTGCTCCATTCCTTGCCAATGAATTCATATTAATTGAAGTTTTCCTCTTAAAGGCATATGATCTAGATTGAAAAGAGGGTAAGAGATTTTAGATGAATGTTGGTGGTTTTGGAGAATATGGTGATATTGCTAATAGTAGTATGAATTCCATTCACTGAGCAATGTATCAGTAAGTACAGGCTACATTATGCTGCAGTAACAAAAGACTCCCAAATTTCAGTGGCTTAACACAACAAAGCAACTTGCATACTCACATCACCCGTTCGTTGGCTACATGTCCACCATGCATGGGCAGTGGACTCGGCTCATCAGCATCCCTTTAGGGACCCAGGATGATGGCACAGCCACCAGCTCTGATGTGCCATTCACCATGCTAGAAGTATGGATACCTCTAAGGAATTTGTACCAATGGTAAAATGCTCCACTCTGGAAGTGACACAGCACTTCTGCTTTCAACTCATTGGCCAAAACTAGTAACGTGGTCTCATTCAACCACGAGAAGCCAATAAGCACAATCTTACCTTGTGCATGGGAGAAAAATCCAGAAATACTTGACAAAACAGCGTGAATGATGACCATAAGCGCTCAGTTTCAACAAGGAGTTCCTCTGACCCTACCACAGACCTCCAAGATGACACCAACAACTAATGGTTATTGACTATTTACCACATGCCATGTACTGTTTACCTGCAAAGCACTTTTAACACCACAATAACCCTAGCAGTAGACACTATGGGTATTTCCATTTCACAGATGAGAGGACTGAGATTCCGAGAGGTGAACTTACCTGCCCAAGATCACACAGCCCAGGAAGCAATAGAGTCACTTGGCCCCAGGTATTTGAATACAGGCCAAGCTTGGCTACAGAACCCATATTATAATAACCCCATTTACTTGATGAGGAATCTGAGGCTCAGAGAAGCAAAGCAACATGCCCAAGGTCACACAGCCAGGTAGCAGCAAGCCCTAGTTCCTTTACCTTATCCTATTTCCCAGGTAAAGGCTGGAAAACCTCCCTTTGCAGTTTCTATTGGTGATGACCAGACATCCCTTCTCAACCCTTTCCTGTGTGGGCACTCCCGACTCTTAGCCTCTGATGTGAGTTCTGTGCTAGTGCTAGTTTATACCAGCTTACTAGAGAGAGCCAAATGTTACATTTTCAGGACTTTTGCAAACTAGCTGTCAAACACAGGTCATTCAAAAGTAAGTGACATAAACTTACTAGAGTTCAGGTATATTTCAAACCAAATACTCAAAACTCATCACTTCCTAATTATTTTACCGTGTTTTACTGTTATATGCTCTTTAAGGTTATTTACATCTGCTAGATGTGCACAGTGGAAATACCACATGGTGGAGTGCCCTGTACATCTCTCCCTAGCTGTGTGCTCAGTAATGTCTAGTTGGTAGATTGAAATTGGCCATGTTGGGAATATTTACACCCCAGAAATTGGCAAGCATTACCAGTCAGGGCTTTTTTTCCCCCTGTAGATCCAGTGTTAACCATTTATCAGCATACCACTGCATGAAGCCCCCTGCCTCCACCATCAAGCTGTATCATTCGCCACTACTGGCAGCCTCAATCCAGGACTACCTGGCCCTCCCAATGGATCCAACTGGTCCCAGAGCCAGGCCAGCTTCCATGAGGCTGCTACATTGGGCCAGTCGTCCACACCCACCCTTGCAAACATGCTAGACTGATATCCCTCCTGCTAAGACACTGGTTAGCCCCTTGGCTGCCCATTAGAATCAGCTGAGAGAGCTTAAAAAAAAACAACAACAGATATACAGATTTTTTTTTTATAGGACACACCATCAGAGATTCTGATTTAATTGGTCTAGGGTGTGTCTGGGTTTGCGGATTTTTTTTTTTAAGCTTTCCAACCAAAGTAGAGAAGTACAAATCCAAGCAAACCCAATGTGCAAAAAACATGAGCTATCAAAGAAGAAAACGTGTTGGGAAAGTTGAGAAAGTTTGCCATGAGTTAAATCACCCATGTCCTAATATGAGCTCCTTTCAGATGAGGAGATGGGGAATTTAATTCCTGGTAAACTTCCTCAGTTTTCCCACCAATAATCTGTAAAGAGCAATAGGTGGGAACCCTTTTCTCTAGAGGGCCGGATGGTAAATGTTTTTTACACTGTGGGCATAGGGTCTCTGTTGCAGCTATTCACCTCTACCATGGCCATGTAAAAGAAGTCATAGGCAATCTGTAAAGGAAGGTGTGTGGTTGTGTTCCAGTAAAATTGCATTAACAAAATGGGGTGAGCTGTCTGTGTCCATGAGCTGGAGTTCGCCATCGCCCTCTATGGTGTCCCTTTACTTAGCAGCCTGCCCAGAGATTGTTCTTAAAATCTATGCACATTGGCCAGGCACAGTGGCTCACACCTGTAATCCCAGCACTTTCTTAGGCTGAGGTGAGTGGATCACTTGAGTCCAGGAGTTCAAGACCACCCTGGGCAACACAACATGACGCCCATCTCTACAAAATTTTTTTTCTTTATTAAGGAAAACAAATATCGGCCGGGCGCGGTGGCTCAAGCCTGTAATCCCAGCACTTTGGGAGGCCGAGGCGGGTGGATCACGAGGTCGAGAGATCGAGATCATCCTGGTCAACATGGTGAAACCCCGTCTCTACTAAAAATACAAAAAATTAGCTGGGCATGGTGGCGCGTGCCTGTAATCCCAGCTACTCAGGAGGCTGAGGCAGGAGAATTGCCTGAACCCAGGAGGCGGAGGTTGCGGTGAGCCGAGATCGCGCCATTGCACTCCAGCCTGGGTAACGAGAGCGAAACTCCGTCTCAAAAAAAAAAAAAAAAAAAATCTATGCACATAATTAACTTGAATGTTTCTACTGAGCCCACAGATTGGGTGGGTCTGTGGAGTGTCCTTCTAGCCTCCCAGATTACTGAAGCAGTTTTAACTGTGCTCACTCATCTAGGCAAAAACGTTGACCTGAGCACTGATGGACTAGAAGTCCTTTCCAGGGGAGGAGCCCTGAGTCTTGTTCTCTCCGTGTAGGGCCCGACCTTTGGGCCCTGTGTAACAAAAAATGACTGTTTGAATACCTTGAAAAAATAAGTAACATTTACTATTGTTAAAAATCTTTATTATGGACTGGGCTTACACCTGTAGTCCCAACAGTTTGGGAGACTGAGGCGGGAGGATCAGGAGTTCGAGACCTACGGGGCGATCTAAACATCTCTACTAAAAACACAAAAATTAGCCAGGTATGAGGCACATGTTTTTAGTCCCAGCTACTTAGGAGGCTAAAGCAGGAGAATCATTTGCACCAGGGAGGCGGAGGTTGCAGTGAGCCAAGATTGCGCCACTGCGCTCCAGCGTGGGCGACACAGATTCCATCTCAAAAAAAAAAATATTTTTTTTAAATATGGAGGATTGCAAAAGGGAATAGCATGGAGTATCCCCACATCCCCTGGCCTTGCTCCGTCATGGTACTGAAGTCACTCTTTTGGTTGTGTTTCTCCAAATTCCGTGCGGACAGCAACTGTCTTCGGTATCCTCTACGTCATCCCTACGCCCTGGCGTGCTCAGGGCACAACACGTAGTAGGTGTTTGATGGACTTGGGTTGGATAAGTGGAAGAATGAATGAATGATGAGCTGGTGCACTTAGATGTGATTTATGAGCCTACTGGGGGATCACTGGCTATTACATAGAGCTGGAAATATCATGGGTCAAATCACGTCTTCTTCCCCTTAAAACCACAAATAGCCAGGCTTCGGCGTCTGCTGTGCACATCAGAATTGCTGAAAACCTTCTGAACCGTGTTGGTTCCCAGGCCCTGCTGCCGGGAGTTGTTGGGCTGTTGAGTAGACGGACGTATTGGGAAGCCTGGTAGAATCTCACAGGGGCAGGAAAATCTAGCTGCCCAGGGCCATAAAGGATGCCCTTTGTCCTCAACTCCTTTGACACCTTCTCTCTGGAGACCTGCTAAATAAGGGAGTGACCACCAGAAAAAAAAAAAAAAAAAAAAAAGCAACAAAAACCAACTGGTCTAATTTAAACCCCTTCAAAGTTGCCAGGCTGCTGGAGATTAGCTTAGAGAAAATATGTCGGGGTCCGCTTTGATTTGCAATTTGAGATAAATGCGGGAAACGTGTTTGTGCTTCCTCGGAGAGGATTATGTTGCCTTGCAAGTTGGGTTGTTGTCACTTTTGATTTTAGAATACTTACTTGTGCCTCCAGTAATGAACAAAAACCAAACCACTCTGAAACCAGCCTGGGGGGTGAGGGGGTGGGGTCCTGCTGTCTCAGAAGCCCAAGGTATTCCTGTTTCTACTGAGTTCCTATTTCCAGATTCCTGCCTGTCACCCGCCAGACTTTTAAGGGTTCTATGCTGAGGCGGCATCCACACTGCTAGTTTATTTCAGACATAAGCAAAGTGTGTTAAAGTTGTTAGCACAAGAAAGAAAAAACCACAACTAACTGGATATCTTATTGTTGGGGGCGAATCATTCTTTACCATATTGATCTAGTGTGCATTAATAATAAAGCTCTTGCTCCAGTAACCTTTCTTTGTCACCCAGTTGCCCTCAACCAGAGTAGCGGTGAACTCCGTCAAATTTTAGATGCATTAAACATGAGCATGGGACTTAAAGTGGGAGGCAGATTCTGAAATAAATGTATTTTCTTTTTCTTTATTATTATTTATTTTTTGAGATAAATTCTTGCTCTGTCGCCCAAGCTGGACTGCTATAGTGCAATCTCAGCTCACTGCAACCTCTGCCTCCTGGGTTCATGTGATTCTCATGCCTCAGCCTCCCACGTAGCTGGGACACCGGTGCGTGGGCACCACCATGTCCAGCTACTAGAGATGGCGTTTCGCCATGTTGGCCAGGCTGGTCTCGAACTCCTGGCCTCAAGGGATCCACCCACCTCCGCCTCCCAAAGTGCTGGGATTACAGGCATAAGCCACTACACCCGACCAATAAACGTATTTTCTATAAATAGTACTTTGCTTTACTTTACCCAGTAATTGAACTTTTAAGAAAGACAGGGTTTTAAGGCATTTTTTCCCCCATGGAAAAATGACTATGTAAGTTATAGGCCACAGATGCTTTCATGGGATGTGTCCTTAGAGGTATGAATCTAACAGTTCTTGAACGGAGGGGCATTTGGGGTGAGGTCTTACCTTCCCAAACTCTTAGGTTCGAGAGCCCCTTCCACTGAGACCTAAAATGCGTGTGCTATTTCCAGGTGCTACACATTCTCAAAATCAAATCACTCTTAGGAGGTTAAATCCCGTTTCCACAGCTCATATCAAAACACCATCCTCCATCCCTCATGCAGTCCCCTGCTGGAAGTTTCTGGTTCGACTGGCTGACTGCTCTGGGGTCTAAATATAGCCATTTAAAAAGAAGATTACAGCCCGTCCACCTGGGACTGCCAAAAAGCCTTTCACGAGGACTCCTGAAAGCCCGACGCCTTTAATCCTCAACTTTAATTTAAAATAAAGAAATCTTCTCAACTCATATTCCATTTTCCACATTCTGTCCCCCACCCTTCCACCACTACAGATCTTTTAATTTCCCCCACCCCACCTTTCATTACTGAGGAATACGACTCTTTACAAGTAGTTTCTAGAGTAAGGATGGGCTAAGCTGTTTTAATTTCTTGCAAGGATGTTTTTGTAGAAGAAAATCAAGTCAACACTCAGGAGTATACACAGCCCTTTATGGAGATGGAGAGAATTAATCAGGCCAGAAAGTTCGGAATATAAAACGGGAGGGGGAGGGGAAGGATGTTTCATCAAACCGAACTGCTCTGGGAGATGGAAAGATAAAAGGATTTCCCTCTCCAAGTGCCTTAAATATTGGCAGGCAGTAGGGTCAAGATTTTTTCTTCTGTTGTTATGGAAAGCCATACAGATAATTAATGCTGTTGAAAGAAGATTGCTCTGTTGGCGTCTGCGAGGCTGGCCCCCTAGTCTGGGATCTTCTGGAAAGAAACAAGTCAGGGAAAAAAGTTATGCACCAGGGGAGATCCTGCCAATTTGCACGAGCAATAAATAACGTCCGGAGAGCAAACAGCTACCGGCTAGTTCCTCGTGGCTGCAGATCCCTGATACGGGGACACAAGTCAGTGTGTGCGGTGAACTTTAAAGGGGGCAGGGGACTGACCCACCCTGCCCTGTCACAGGCTGCTGCTTTTCAACAATAATTATTAAAGAAAGGAAGTTGCAACAGAAGCCTGGGAAGGTTATGCATCGGCTTTGCTATTTGCAGTTTTTATTTCTTCCTGGATGGATAGCTCCTGCTGTAATTTAATGGGCAGGAAATGTTTGATCGCCTCCTTGGATGTCCAATGTAGCCACAAGGCCTGGGAGTCCTGGCCAGGCCTGCTGGGGTCCCAGGAGCCTTCTGTGCCTCTGGCTGACCCAGTCCTGAAGAGACTCAGAAAAGCCGTAACAGAAATAGCTAATGTTTACCCAGCACTTAGTTTCTTTCTTTGGGTTTTTGAGACAGGGTCTCCCTGTGTCGCCCAGGCTGGAGTGCAGTGGTGCCATCTCGGCTGACTGCAACATCCGCCTCCCAGGTTCAAGTGATTTTCATGCCTCAGCCTCCTGAGTAGCTGGGATTACAGGTGTGCACCACCATGCCCTCCGCCTCTCAGACTCAAGTGATCCTCCCACCTCCACCTCCCGAGTAACTGAGACTATAGGTGCATACCCCCATACCTGGCTAATTTTAGAATTTTTGGTAGAGACGGGGTTTCACCGTGTTGCTCAGGCTAATCCCAAATTCCTGGGCTCAAGCAATCCCTCCTGCCTCAGCCTCCCAAAGTGCTGGGATTACAGGCATGAGCCACCATGCCCAGCCAAACTTAATCCTCTTAAAACCCACAGAGGGTGGGGCTCCTTTTGGTCCCATTGTATCAATAAGGAAACAGGCTCAGATGGGTAAAGCCCACACAGCTGGCACAAGTCAGGACTGGGATTGGAACTCAGGTAGTCTGGCTCTAGTCAAGATTTTTTTCCTAGTTGCAGTGAAAGTCACATAACATGAAATTAACCATTTCAGAGTGAACAATTCAGTGGCATTTAGTACCTTCACAGTGTTGTGCAACCATCACTGCTGTCTTGGTCCCAAATGGTTTATTCCCCCCAAAAGGAAACCCCATACTCCTGAGCAGTGTAGGGGCTCAGGGAAAATGTCCCCTTCACTCTCTGAAGATTCCCTGAAAATCAACCAAGAAAGGCAAGTTCTTAGGATCAAATGTATTTGATCGTAGCTTTACTAACATGGGAGCTTTCAGAAGGAAGACCCAAAGATGCAGGGAAAATTGCTCATTTTCATGCTTAGGTTCAAGCAAGTGTGGACAGCCATGTTGTAGTGGGATTGAACAAACAACATGACGGAATGCTCCAACACTGAGTCGGGAAGCCCAGCAAGGCCCGTCCTTCGGGATTCTTCTTGGCCTCCGTGCAGCCTGCCTGCCTTCCCGGTGTGAGGCAGGACCCTTTCTGGGTCGGGGGTCTTATGACCTGCAGTCAAACAAGGCAGGTCAGATCATTTCTTTATGGTCAGTTTTTAAACAGAAAGGCAGGGGGAAGTTCGAGTAATATTTTTGGGTTTTATGTCTGGTTTGGGGGAAAAGGAGTTCTGATTTTTTTTTTTCTTTTTCAACTTTTATTTTAGATTCGGGGGGTACATGTGCAGGTTTGTTACCTGGGTGTCTTGCCTGATGCTGAGGTTTCCGGTACAAATCCCATCACCCAGATACTGAGTGTAGTACCCAACAGCTGGTTTTTAGACCCTTGCTCCCCTCCTTCCCTTCCCCTTCCAGGGGTCCCCAGTGTCTGTTGTTGCCATTTTGATATCCATGAGTACCTGATGGTTAGCTCCCACGCGTGAGTGTTTGGTTTTCTGTTCTTATGTTCATTTGCTTAGGAAGGGGTTCTGATTTCCAATCACTCGCCTTGGGGAAGAAAGATTCTAGTTTCTGTGGCCAGTCTCAGAGAACGAGGAGCCCGAAACAGGAGGGCAGAAGGAACCTTTGCTTCTGAGGCTGTTTCCAAGGCCTTCATTTTAGGATGCCATTTTCTGAGCCCCAAGAGCAGCAAATCCCCATTCTCCTCTCGGCCCCTGGGAGCCACCAGTTTACACTCCCTCTCTGTGGATTTACCTATTCTAGGTATTTCTTTCTTTCTTTCTTTCTTTGAGACAGAGTCTTACTCTGTTGTCCAGGCTGGAGTCCAGTGGTACAATCTCGGCTCACTGCAACTTCTGCCTCTCGGGTTCAAGCAATTCTCCTGCCTCAGCCTCCCAGGTGGCTGGGACTATAGGCACGTGCCACCACACCAGGCTAATTTTTGTATTTTTAGTAGAGGCGAGGTTTTGTCACGTTGGCCAGGCTGGTCTCCAACTCCCGGGCTCAGGTGATCCACCCACCTTGGCCTTCCAAAGTGCTGGGATTACAGACATAAGTCACGGTGCCCGGCCTGGAGATGTCATATGATCAGAATCCTACACCATGTGGCCTTTTGTGTCTGGCTGCTTTCACTCGGAATCACGTTTTCAAGGTTCGTCCATGTTGGCTCCTGGATGAGTGCTTCATTCTTTTCATGGCCTCATAATATTCCATTGCCTAGATAGCGCACATTGTATGTATCCATTCATTTGTTGCTGGGAATGTGGCTTGTTTTTTTCTTTTTGGCTATTGTGAATAGTGCTGCTATGGACATTTGGGTATAAGTGTTTGTCTGAACACCTGTCTTGAGTTCTTTCGGGTATATTCCTAAGTGTGGCGTTGCTGGGTTAGACAGTAATTTGATGCTGCACTTTTTGAGGAAGCACTAGATAGATTCAACCACTTGGTGCTCTTCACCACCACTCTCTGCCATGGCTGAAACCCGCATCCCCCTCAAGTTGTGTGCAGGGTTGCTTTGGAAGGAAGCTGTTGAGACTGTCTTGGGGGCACTTCTGGCTTTTTGTCCTGGGTGCGGGGAACATTCACTCATTCATTTATTCCTTCATCAAATGTGTTTTGAGCACTTTGTGATAAACACTGCAGCAGTGCTCGCGATGGTACGTTGGTGAACACATTCATGGTCGCTGCATTTAGACCCCACAGTCTAGAGGAGGAGCGGACGTGTGAGACAGGAGCTGCAGACTCAAATTCCTGCAGATTCCCCGTGGATAGCATTAATGAGGGAACCAGGGCAGATGTGAGGCTACAGGGAGTGGTGGAGACTGAGGCTAATTAGAGAATTGACAGCCAGGCAAATGTGCCTGAGCATTGCCAGCCTGAAATGCAAGCACAGTGTGGTCAGATCTTCCTATTTTTTTTAAGAGAAAATGAAAATTTAGATATTTATGTAAAATAACTGATATTTAAGATAAAGCAGAAACTAAACACATCTGCAAAGCCCAAATGGACCATCGTGTTATGAACTGTATTAGGGTTCTCCAGAAAACCAGATTCACTATGATGTATTATGTTTGTGTGTGGGGTTGGGTGGGGAGGAATTTATTATAAGGAATTGGCTCATGTGATCATGGAGGCTGAGAAGTCCCAAGATATATATATATATCATGTGTGCGTGTGTGTGTGTGTGTGTTTTTTTAAGATGCAGTCTGGCTCTGTTGCCCAGGCTGGAGTGCATGGGCACAATCTCAGCCCACTGCAACCTCTGCCTCCTGGTTTCAAGCTATTCTCATGCCTCAGCCTCCCGAAGAGCTGGGATTACAGGTGTGTGCTACCATGCCTGGCTAATTGTTGTATGGTAGAGGCTGGGTTTCACCACGTTGGCCAGGCTGGCCTCAAACTCCTGACCTCAAGTGATCCACCCGCCTCGACCTCCCAAAATGCTGGGATCACAGGCAGAAGTCCCAAGAGCTGAGTCAGTGAGCTGGAGACCCAGGAAAGCTGATGAATTAATTCTACTCCGAAGGCCAGAAGGCTCAAGAACCAGGAAGAGCCAGTGTTTCAGTTCCAGTCTGAAGGCAGGCAGACAGGCAGGAGGAACTCGCTCTTACTCGTGGGAGGGTCAGCTTCTTTGTTCTGTTCAGGCCTTCCGCTGATTGGAAGAGGCCCGCTCACATTAGGAAGGGCTGCCTGCTTTACCCAGTCTTCTGACTCAAATGTTCATCTCTTTTGGAGGCACCCTCACAGACACCCCCAGAATAATGTTTGGCCAAATATCTGAGTACCGCATGACCTGGTCAAGCTGACACATGAAATGAACCATTATGAGTCTACCTGTTGTCAACTGGGCACCCATGTGCATCTCCTTAAACCATGTTTAATCTCCAAGTAAAGATAGTAACAAGGTTGTAATCCCACCTAACGTGGTACAGCTATCCTGGGTATAACCAAAAATGCACTAACCCCTTCCTTGGAAGGGGAAGTAAAGTCCTTGAGTGATGTTTAGTCTTTTCCTTGATACCCTGCAGCTTATATACTATCATGTAAACTGAATGATATTTAAATACTGCAATATAAAGTTAATATATCTTACGTTACCTAATAAGGGAACGAGAAGAAAGAAAACAAACGTAATTGCTTGATCTATATCTTCACACACACACACACACACACACACACAACTAAATAAGGAGGAAATACTCATGAAAGTGACAGTCCTTAGTTCTGTAACTGGTCACAAGGTCACAGCTGGTATTTCTCACTACTTTCTTCCACTTTGGGATTTCCATTCCATATTCCCTTGGCCTCCAGCAAACACCTCAACTGGTCATGGTTCTTTACCTGGGCGAGTGACCCAAACTTTCATTCCTAAAGGGTCTGGGCCTTTAGTAGTCCTGCCTGGACTATGCTATAGTTTTCCACCGACCTTAGTCACAGGGCATGGTAAAACTAAGGGGTCTCCTGTATTCCATTCTTTCTTACCTCCATTGTGGCCTAGTTGTACGTTGTCCCTCTGATAGTCAGGGTCATCCCATCAGCCAGCACAGTAACTCCCTCCTTCGCCTGTTGTTCAGAGTCATGAGAATCCCAAAGTGGCCGGCTGGCAGTCTTAATTTCCTGTTTAGTGGAATAATTGTATCTCCTAGTAGAAACAGTCTTTGGTCTAGAACTAAGGCCTCTAGATCAGCAAAGCATAAGGCCACAGGAACAAGAAGCAAACATTTCACTAGTGGGTCTTTATGGGTGTATTAGTCTATTCTCATGCTGCTAATAGAGGCATACCCAAGACTAGGTAATTTATAAAGGAAAGAGGTTTCATGGACTCATAGTACCGCATGGCTGGAGAGGCCTCACAATCTTGTCGGAAGGTAGAGGAGGAGCAAAGTCACGTCTTATATGGTGGCAGGCAAGAGAGCTTGTGCAGGGAAACTCCCATTTATAAAACCATCAGGTCTTGTGAGACTTATTCACGATCAAGAGAACAGTATGGAGGAAACGATCCGTTATATCCCCCCGGCCCTGCCCTTGACATGGGGGCATTATTACAATTCAAGGTGAGATTTGGGTGGGGACACAGAGCCAAACCATATCAGTGGGTGACAGTGAGTGGTGCCACTCCCACTTCCACCCCTTGATTCCTGGACCACAGACCTCTTCCTCAAATTTTCTTGTCACCAATTTTCCAATTATGTTCCTTCCAAGTCCCTGCCATCCAACCTAACCATTAGCCACAGCCCATCAATTGCTATAGAATTGCAGGACTGGCCGTTTCTCCTTCTAAGCCAAGTAAACATCTAGGGGCACTGCTTGAGGTTCTGTCCACTGGGAAGATTTCCCTTCACCACAGTCTTTCAGGGATGTCCCAGGAAGGACCTGTCTGCTTGCCAGTGGTGCCTACGTATCCTGCAGAACCACCTGTAAACCAGACCCGGGTCTTCTCTTCTTCCATCAGTTGATGTGGGGAATTCCCCATGATGCCACAGTTGCAAGCTGGGAGAGAGAAGGCAGTGCAGCAGGAATGGGGACCGTGGGCATTCGGGCCACTTCCTCATGTAACTTACTGGTGCCTTCAGGTCCTGCTTGGGCCCAATCATATACGTACCACTCCATTTGATGACGGAATGCTGCTGTGCACGCCACCTCATGGCTTGGAGGATCAGATAACACCTCGTTCATGATGGGCAGCTCACATCACAGGGTCCTTTGGGGGCCCATGGTCAAGCATTCAGTCTCAACTAAGGTCCAGTAGCAAACAAAGAGCTGTTTCTCAAAAAGAGAGCAGTTATCTACACATGATACAGGGCCTCGCTCTAGAATCCTAAGGGCTTGCACTGTGATTTATCGAGATAGGGGCCTGCGGAAGGCTCCGGATAGCACCCCTGTCTACCACGGGCAACTCAGGCACCATTGCATCTGCTGGATCATGTGGCCCAGTGGCAGAGCAGCTAGCACAGCAGCCTAGAGCAGTTGCAGAGCCTTTTCCTGTTCTGGGTCCCACTCAAAACTGACAGCTTTTCAGGTCACTCAGTACATGGGTGGGGTTAACACACTCAAATGAGGAATATGTTGGCTCCCAAATCCAAAGAAGCCCACTAGGCATTTTCTCTCTTTTTTGGTTGTAGGACCAGCTAGAGGCAACTTCTCCTTCCCCTTAAAGGGATACCTCCACATACCCCCACACTGTGGGGCCCTAGACATTTCACTGAGGTGGAAGGCTGCTGAATTTCTGATAGATTTATTTTCCATCCTCTGGCATGCAAATATCTTACCAATAAGTTTAGGATCATTGCCACTTCTCGCTCACAAGATCCAATAAGCATACTGTCATCAGTGTCATGGGCCAGGGTGAAATCTTGTGGAAGGGAAAGGTGATCAAGGTCCCTGCAAACCAAACGGTGACATAGAGCCAGAGAGTTGCTGTACCTGAAGTCGAACAGTGAGGGTATATTGCTGGCCTTGCCAGCTGAAAGCACAATGCTTCCAGTGGGCCTTATGGAAAGGGTTGGAGAAAAAGGCCTTTGCCAGATGAAGAGCTGCATACCAGGTCCCAGGGGATTCAAGCAATGAAACCACATCTGCAGTTGGATGTGGTACAGCAGCTGCAATGGACCCACCACCTGGCTAATCTTCCAATAATTCGCTGTCGTTCTCTGAGATCCATCTCTCTTCTACACAGGCCAGATCGGCACGTTGAGTGGGGATGTGGTGGCAGTCACCACTCCTGATCTTTCTAGTCCTTTATGGTGGCACTAATCTCTGCCAGCCCTGCAGGAATGCAGGATTACTTTTGGTTTACTCATTTCCTATGTAGAGGCAGTTCTAGTGGCCTTCACTTGGCCTTTCCCACCGTAATAGCACTCACTCTGCAGGTCAGGGAACCAGTGTGAGAACTACGCCGCCTGCTGGGTATGTCTGTTTCAATTATGCATTCTAGAACTGGGAAATAACAAGAGGATGCATTTGGGGCCCCACTCAGCCCCACTCAGCCCCACTCAGCCCCACTCAGCCCCACTGTGAAATGAACCTGAGCTAAAACCCTATTGACCACCTGACCTCTATAAACCCCTACTCTGACTGGAGGGCCATAGTGACATTTCGGGTCTCCTGGAATCAGTGTCAGTTCTGAGCCAGTGTCCAGTAGTGCCTGATGTTCTGATTTCTTTCTTTTCCCCAGTGCACAGTCACGCTGGTAAAGCCTGCAGGTTCCTTTGTGGGAGGCTGAGAGCAAAAGTAACAGTATAAACTTGTGGCCGTGTCCAAGGCCCTCCCTTAAGGGGACCTGGCCTCCCCTTCGTTCAAGGGGTGCTGGGTCTATAAACTGGCGCCAGCCTGTGAGTTGACTGAGGGGCCGTGACACTCTGTTTTTAGGATTCAGGTTAAACTTTTGATCCCTTGATCTAGAAATTTTCTGCTTATACAGATCAAGTCAGAATTTAGCAGGTTTCCTCTCTATTTCACTTCTGTGAACACCATTACCAGCTGATCAATGCACTAGGTCTGCGTGATTACACTATTCTGATTGCTGCTTTGGTGCTGCTGTCTGTTACAGTGAGTGTCCCCACTTGGCCCCTGCCACTCCAGGATCCGGTCACACCCTTTGTATTTAGGTTTCCAAACTCAGTGACCTCAGTTTCCACGATAAGGATTGGCTTACAGAGAAGAATGGTCTCATAGCTCTTCGTGGATGATGGGGCTCGCCCAGCAAATTTATTTCTGACAGTGTTGGTTGATAGTCGTGTCTTCTGGTCCTTCCCAGTGTGGGTGCATAGGTCTTAAATAACAAATCTACTCTACTGTGCCGATCCTCCTAGGTCCTTGAGTCTCTTCCTTTAAAATTAAACCAAGGCAGTTTTGGCGTCTCCATCTGCCTCACTGTCAGCCACCTTTTGGTCCAGGTTTCAGCCAACCAACCCAACAAATGGTTTGAACCCTTTCTAATTCCCGGGGCTGCAACATCAAATGCAGGATCTCAGCTTCGTCTGCCCATATCCGTAAATTTAGCCTGAACCAACGCTACGTTCTTTGCACCATTATCTCCTACCCGTTTCCATGCACGTCCCCCAGATTTCTGTCCTACGAATTAGGAAACTCCAGTCATTCTTTCGGATTGTAACTCCTCCTCGTGGGTCACGTTTTATGCCTCCTGTATTAGTTCGTTTTCACACTGCTGATAAAGACATACCTGAGACTCGGAAGAAAAACGTTTAATCAGACTTTACAGTTCTACATGGCTGAGGCGGCCTCAGAATCATGGCGAGATGGCAAAAGGCAGTTCTTACCTGGTGGTGGCAAGAGAAAAATGAGGAAGAAGCAAAAGCAGAAACCCTGATAAACCCATCACATCTCATGAGACTTATTCAGTGTCGCGAGAATAGCCCAGGAAAGACCAGCCCCGTGATTCTATTACCTCCCTCCGGGTCCCTCCCACAATACGTGGGAATTCTGGAAGATACAATTCAAGTTGAGATTTGGGTGGGGGCACAGCCAAACCGTATCATTCTAACGCTGGCCCCTCCAAATTTCATGTCCTCACATTTCAAAACCAATCATGCCTTCCCAACAGTCCCCCAAAGTCTTAACTCATTTCAGAATTAATCCAAAGGTCCACAGTCCAAAGTCTCATCTGAGACAAGGCAAGTCCCTTCCACTTATGAGTCTATAAAGTCAAAAGCAAGCTAGTTACTTCCTAGATACAAGGTATTAGGTAGATAACAGCCATTGTAAACGGGAGAAATTGACCAGAAAAAGGGGTTACAGGGCCCATGCCAGTCCAAAATCCAGTGGGACAGCCAAATTTTAAAGCTCCAAAATGACCTCCTTTGACTCCAGGTCTCACATCCAGGTCATGCTGGTGCCAGAGGTGGCTTCCCATGGTCTTGGGCAGCGCTGCCCCTGTGGCTTGGCAGGGTACAGCCTCCCTCCTGGCTGCTTTCATGGCTGGCATTGAGTGTCTGCAGCTTCTCCAGGCTCACAGTGCAAGCTGTCAGCGGATCTACCATTCTGGGGTCTGGAGGACAGTGGCCTCTTCTCACAGCTCCACCAGGCAGTGCCCCAGTAGGGACTGTGTGTGGGCTCCCAGCCCACATTTCCCTTCTGCACTGTCCTAGCAGAATTCTCCATAAGGGCCTCACCCCTGCAGCAAACTTCTGCCTGGGCACCAGACATTTCCATACATCTTCTGAAATCGCCAAGGAAGTTGCCAAACCTCAGTTCTTCACTTCTGTGTGCCCACCTGCAGGCTCAACACCACGTGGAAACTGTCAAGGCTTGGGGCTTCCACCCTCTGAAGCCACAGCCCGAGCTATACACTGGCCCCACCCAACCATGGCTGGAGAGGCTGGGACGCAGGGCACCAGGTCTCTAGGCTGCACGCAGTACGGGGACCCTAGACTCAGCCCGTGAAGCTACTTTTTCCTCCTGGACCTCTGGACCTGTGATGGGAAGGGCTGCTGGGAAGGCCTCTGACACGACGTAAAGACGTTTTCCCCATGGTCTCGGGGATTAACATGAGGCTCCTTGCTACTTTTAGGCAAATTTCTGCAGCTGGCTTGAATTTCTCCCTAGAAAATGGGCTTTTCTCTTCTATTGCATCATCAGGCTGCACATTTTCTGAACTTTTATGCTCCGTTTCCATTTCTCTTTATTTTTTTTTAGATGGAGTCTCGCTCTGTTGCCCAGGCTGGAGTGCAATGGCATGATCTCAGCTCACTGCAACCTCCGCCTCCAGGGTTCAAGTGATTCTCCTGCCTCAGCCTCCCGAGTAGCCGGGATGACAGGCATCCACCACCACATCCGGCTAATTTTTGTATTTTTTAGTAGAGACGGGCTTTCACCATGTTGGCCAGGCTGCAGAACCTGATCTCAGGTGATCCTCTCACCTCGGCCTCCCAAGATGCTGGGAGTACAGGCATGAGCCACCGCTCCTGGGCTGTTTCCCTTTTAAGACGAAATGTTTTTAACAGCACCCAAAGCACATTTTGCATGATTTGCTGCTTAGAAATGTCTTCTGCCAGATACCCTAAATCATCTCTCTCAAGTTCAAAGTTCCACAGATCTCGAGGGTGGGGCAAAGTGCTGCCAGTCCCTTTGCTAAAACATAACAAGAGTCACCTTTGCTTCAGTTCCCAGGTTCATCTCTATCTGAGACCACCTCAGTCTTGACCTTACTGTTCTCGTCACGATCAGCATTTTTGTCAAAGCCATTGAACAAGTCTCTAGGAGGTTCCCAATGCTGCCACATTTTCCTGTCTTTTCCGAACCCTCCAACTGTTCCATCCTCTGCTTGTCACCCAGTTCCAAAGTCACTTCCACATTTTCAGGTATCTTTTCAGCAACATCCCACTCTATTGGTACCAATTCACTGTATTAGTTTATTTTCACACTGCCGATAAAGACATGCCCAAAACTGGGAACAACAACAACAACAACAAAAAGGTTTAATTTGACTTACAATTCCACATGGCTGAGGCGGCCTCAGAATCATGGCAGGAGGCAAAAGGCAGTTCTTACATGGTGACAGCAAAAGAAAAAATGAGGAAGAAGCAAAAGCGGAAACCCCCGATGCACCCGTCAGATCTCCTGAGACTCACTATCATGAGAACAGCACAGGCAAGACCGGCCCCGTGATTCAGTTACCGCCGCCTGGGTCCCTCCCACGACACAGGGGAATTCTGGGAGATACAATTCAGGTTGAGGTTTGGGTAGGGACACAGCCAAACTCTATCACCTCCCCTTTAGGGGCCTGCTGGAAACAGTCTAGTTTCAAGTCTACAAGCAAAGAGATGGGGTGGGAGGTCTTCAGGAAACTTAGGATTGTCCTGCATGGCAGCCACCTCAGACTGTAACAGTTTCCCCAGGCAATCCAGGGCCATTCTCCCCAGCAGGAGGCGTAGAGCCCACTCCAACCGGTGTCCACTGGTAAGGAAGACTCAGAGCTCACCGGGGTCTTCCCACCTGTCCCCATCCTAACTTTCAGGGTTCCATTCCTTCACAGTCAGTGCCCTCACTTAGACTCCCTACAAGGCTAGGGGTTCAATTTGTGTTCTAATTCAGCCAGTCACAGAATGAGATTCTGGGTCTGATTTTTCAGCAATCTCAGCCTTGCAGCTACAGGAGGTTCGGCTCTGCCCTAGGGCGTGCATGGAAGCTTTCAGGCCGTTTCTGTGGCGCTCGGTCTGTAATTTAAATCTCTAAACTCATCCTTTTCCTTCCCCACTGTGTCCAGAGACATTAGGAGCAACCAGCAAATCTCATTGTGCCAAAACATGTTTCAAATATCTGGCATATCATGTGGGCCTTAAAAAGGAAAATAGTATAGACACTGTCCCCCACATGCTTGCTCCTTATCAGCGGTTGATTTGGAATATCCATTCGAGATAGTTGATATCTCTAGTGGGGAATAAACACCATGGACTATCAGTGTTCTCTTTACTACTGGAAATAGGGTCATTAGCGTCTTTACATCTGATTGAATGAGAGAGCCAACCCCAGAAATCCCAAAACCACGTTGTAAAACTCATCCTTAACATTCTGTTCCTCTCTAACTACTCCTAGTGCCAAAATCTGTTAGTCAAGGTTTTCCAGAGAAACAGAACCAATAAGATGTGTGTGTGTGTGTGTGTGTGTGTGCGCGCGCGCGCACGCACGCGCACGCACACGTGCTGCTGGCATAGTCAAACCAAATATGTACCTAGAACCATGTGAGCTTATATAGGTGGGAAGGAGATGCCCAGGGAGACCAACTGAATTTTGCCTGGAGAGGTCAAGGAAGGCTCCCTGGAGGAGGTGACACTTGAGCTGTGTTGTGAAGGATAAAAGAGGGTTTACCAGAAAAACTGGGTGGGAAAGGGAACTCCAGGCAGAAGGACCGTGTATGCTTGGGTTCCTACAGCTAGTTCAGTGTGACCTAAATACAGGGTACATGTGGGGACATGACAGGGGCATGTCTGGAGAGCGGGGCAAGGGAGTTTCCCTTGAGGGCCACAGAAGCCATTCAGGACTTTGAACAGAGGAGTGGTTGGGGTTCAACTGTGAACTAGAAAGACTGCTCTGGGGACTGTTGATTGAGCACCTGCCGTGTGCCAGGCCCTGGAGTTTCAACAGTGAAACAGAAAAGGTCCATCTAGAGCTCTATTTCAGAGAGGAAGACCATAAATAATAGAAAGATGTGTGTGCTCAGTCCACAGTGATAAGTGCTGTGGAGGGGAAAAAAAGCAGCGAGGAGAGAATGGGGTGCAGGGAGTGTGGGGTGTGGGACAGGTAGAGCTCATGCAGTTTAAAATAGAGTCTCACTGAGACTCTGACGGATTTGAATGAGGCAGCCATAAGGATATCGGGGGAAAGGACATTCCTGGCTGAGTGAACCACCAGTGCCAAATGTAAAATGGTGTAGCTGCTGTGGGAGGCAGTTTGATGGTTTCTCAGTAAGTTAAACGTAGACTTAACCATGTGACCCAGCAAGTCTGCTTCCAGGAATATACCCCCAAAAATTGAAAGCAGGCGCTCCAACCAAAACATATACACAGTTGTTCACAGCAGCACCATTCACTCTAGCTGAAAGGTGGAACCCACCAACAGGTCTATCAGCTCATGAATGGAGCAACACAATGTGGTCTGTCTATGCAATGGAATATTACTCAGCCACGAAAAAGAATGCAGCTCTGACACAGGCTGCAGCACAGATGAGCCTCAAACACGACGCTGAGTGAAGGAGGGCGGACACGAAAGACCATGTAGTAGAGAATTCCATTTACATGCAATGTCCGGAAGAGGCAGATCCATAAAGACAGTAGGTTAGCGCTTTCTGGGGGCTAGGGAAAGGAGAGTGGGAACGGGTGCTGGCTGGGTCCTGGAGTGATGAAATGAGGCAGTGGTTGTACAATATTGTGAACATGCTAATAAGTGCCACTGAATTATGTGCACTCCGACAATTAGTGTCCGGTTGACTGAAGGAGGAGTGAGGGGCGGGTGGGTGCAGGGCCCGGGTGAGGACTTCAGCCTTTGTTCTGAGTGGGCTGGGGGCCTCGAAGGTTTAGAGCAGAGGGGTGAGGTCATTTACTCCAATAGTCACAGGAAAAATAGGCCCAAGGGGTGTGGACTGGAGCCGGGACTCTGTGAGGAGGCTGCCCTGCTGTTCCTGCATGCAGTGGGGTGGAGGGAATGGGGGGGTGAGAAGTGACGCGATTCTCTTTAAAAGTTCAAGATCGCGCCGGTAAGAAGACTTGCATGTGGGAAGTGAGAGGGAGAGAGGAGTCCACGGTCTGGCCTGAGCTGTGGGAGGAAGGAGCTGCCCTTTCCTGAGATGGGGGTACCTGGGAGAGGAGGAGGATGGAGCCAGACGGGGGCTCTGCTTTGGGGCAAGAGGGGGTTGCGGCATTGACCTCACCAGACCCGACAGGGGCAAAGCCTCTTGATAGGGAGACCCCAGCTGCATCTGAGCGGCCTCTGGAAAGATTGCAGGTGCCGCAGGGCCAGGAGATTTTGTGTCCAAAAATGCAATGACGGGCACATCTATCGAGCCCTGGGCTCTTGGCTGGGCACTAGGCTGAGAGCCCTTTGCCCGTCATCTCATTTAACTGGTGCAGCGTCCCCTGGTGGTTGCTACGGTTATTAACCCATTACACAGGAAGATGTGGAAGGCTGGAGAGACTTGCCCAAGGTCACCCAGCAAGTAAGCCGCCAGCCAAGGTTTTGATCTCTGGGAGCCTGGCTCCAAGACCCAGCCGTTTGCTTGTCATCAGTTCTTGCCTTCCAGGACTGGAAAGGTCAAGCAGTGCCTTTGAAGTCAGTGCAGAAAGTTACAGGATCTCACTAACAGCCTCAGGTGGCTGCGGCAGGGGAGCCTGTGTGTGTCAAGGTTCGGTCTAAGAATCTGCTGTTTATTTTTTACTTTTTTTTTTTTTTTTTTTTTTGAGACAGGGTCTCGCTCTGTTGCCCAGGCTGGAGTGCCGTGGTGTGATCTTGGCTCACTGCAGCCTCTGCTTCCCAGGCTCAAACAGTTCTTCAGTCTCAGCCTCCCGAGTAGGCGGGACCACAGGCATGAGCCACCGCACCTGGCTAATTATTTTTTTGTCTTTTATGTAGAGATGGCCATGTTGGCCAGGCTGGTCCCAAACTACTGAGCTCAAAGTGATCCCCCTGCCTGGGCCTCCCAAAGTGCTGGGATAACAGGCGTAAGCCAACACTCCCATCCAAAATCTACTGTTTAAAGGGACAGAGACAAGGGAAACATTGGCCAAGCTGGTCTGACTGCCCTCCCCTCTCGTCTGCTGATGTTATTATTATCGTTGTTGTTAAATAGAATTGAAATCAGACACTTTGGGGGAAGGTAAAGTCTGAAGGGGAAAATG
This sequence comes from Saimiri boliviensis, assembly GCF_048565385.1. Taxonomy (NCBI): domain Eukaryota; kingdom Metazoa; phylum Chordata; class Mammalia; order Primates; family Cebidae; genus Saimiri; species Saimiri boliviensis. Next base: position 22,097,727 of record NC_133455.1, on the reverse strand, counting down.
GTGGAGCATTACCAGAGGTTATTTTTGAATGATGAGATTTTTACAAACTTTATTTATTTATTTAGAGACAGGGTCTTGCTCCGTCACCCAGGCACAAGTGCCGTGGACCAATCACAGCTCACTGCAGTCTGGACTTCACCAGGCTCAGGTGATCCTCCCACCTCACCCTCCCGCGTAGCTCAAACTACAGCTGCATGCCACCATGCCCAGCTAACTTTTAAATTTTTTCACAGAGATGGGGTCTCACTATGTTGCCCAAGCTGGTCTTGAACTTCTGGTTTGAAGCCTTGGCCTCCCAGAGCGCTGGAATTATAGGCATGAACCAGCCACCACAGCCCACCCAGAATTTGCTTAGGGGAGAGCATGGGGCAGGAATGAAGCTCTGGACCACCACTTCCCTGCCCCGACATTGGCCGCAGGACAGTGGAACAAGCTCTGGCCGTGGCAGAATCAGGTCGTCTGAGTTCAGCCTTGCTGTCCGGCCTTGGGCAAGTGTCTTAACCTCTCTGGGCATCTGGAAAGAGAGAGCATGTGGGTAGGCCATGTGATGGGCCCAGCTTGGGCTGCTGAAAAGGTGGAGGTTCCAGCTGTAGGGACCCCTACTCCCTTCCCCTTTACCCCTCCCATGGAGAAACTGCCACTGCCAGGTTGGCCGAGGGGAGGGGCTTGGCATGAGGACCAGCAGATGCCAGTCTCGCTCCATGCACAGATGTATCTGCCAGTTTCTGATGGGGAGACGAGATCTGGGAGTCGCTCACTTCATTGATAATTAAATTCAAATTAAGAGAGATTTGCATTTATCACAAGCCTGTTTGACAAGGTGTCACTGTTGCCATCCAGCACCCGGGCGCTGGGGAGCCAGCAGGGGGAGGTGCAGCCACGTAGGGGTGGGGAGAGAGGAGGGGTAGGGGTGGAGGAGAGGGAGAACAGCAGAGAGGCTGCCTGTCAGCCCTTCATTATCCAGAGGGTCAGAGCTCCATGGTAAGTGGAAGGAAGCACTGTGTGCCCTCGGTCAGGCTGCCTGACCTTTCTGAGCCTCAGTTTCCTCCTGGCAGCTCCCAGAGTCTCCCTCCTCCATGGACTGCTACCATTTGGCTTCTGCTTAGGCCAGGAATCCCCCAGCCCTGCCACCCTTCTTGGCTGAATGCTAGGAAGGAGAGCCATCGAATCTCCAGGGGACATTGTTGGTGGCCTACCCAGACCCCTTTGCCAGGCAGCGCCCATCCCTGCTGTGACTTGGCTGTGCTGCTCTCCAGGGAATTGAAGATGTTCCATCCCATCCCACAGCCCACAGCCCCTGAGCACCTTGATTCAGGGGAAGAGTAAAAGCCTGGGCCCCTTCCCTCAAGTTGGGAACATTCACCCCCACACAGCTCCCGGGGCGACGCTGGACTCCCGCCGAGCTGAGCCCACATCTTCACCTGGCTCCTCCCCTGCCCCTCCTGCTTCCCTCACTCCTGCAAGCTGCTTCTTGAGGGTATATCGTCCTCCCTCAGTAAGTTACTAGCCCCCAGATTTCCATCTCAGCCCCTAGAGAACCCACCCCAAGACAGAATCCCATCTGGACTTTGATCGCCACATGTCTTCCAACAGGTTGTGACCCTCCCTGAGCCTCAGGGACTTGGTGGGAACGTGGGGATAAGATAGCCCCCACTCTTTGGGAGAGCCTATGAGGACCAAGGGAGGTGATAGATTTGACATTCCTTCTTGTGAACCGGAACGGTTCATGTCACTGGAGGCTCTCTTTGGAGATGAGAGAAAGATCCTGCTGGCCTGAGTGGTCCACAAGTGCCCAGTAGGAGGAGAACGAATGGGGTTTTGGAGAGAAAGGAGAGGGGTATGTGGTGGGGACATTGCCTGCCTCCTTGGGCTGGGTTGAGTTGCACAGAGTAGACGAACCACAAACGGCATTCGTGGCAAAGGTTTGAGCAGTGGGCCTGTGTTCAGAAGTCATGGAGGTCGAGGTTGTGGCCCCTGAGATCGTTGTTTTTCCAGCACTGCGTTGGGACAAGCACTTTCCAGCCCCTCAGAGGAGGCTCTTCTAAGGCAGCGGGCGTTTCTGGCTGTATCTGATCCAGCTTCATCTCAGCCCCAGCCAGCTGCTCTTCTTCCTTGGAAGGCCTTTGTATCATGAACACCTGATTGGTGCAAATTTGCTATGCAACGTGGATAAACAAAGGAGTCATGCGTGTACTGCGTACAGCCCATCCATTCCTTCTGTGGGGCCGAGCTTCCCAAGGTCATGGCAAACAGGGTAAGAGTTCAGAACAGTTTCCCCTCAAGAACTGCCTACTGTGTCAAGGGGGTGGACCCACCTTCGCTCTGCCTGAGAGCCACTTGGACTTATAGGTCCAGATCTAAAAGCAGACAAACCTGTTGCCAATCCAAACTCAGCCCTGAACCAGCTGTGTGACCTTGGGTAAGTGACTTCCCCTCTCTGAGCCCCCTTGCCTTGTCTGTGAAATGGGGATGCAAATGGGTTAGGAGGAGCAGTGAGGCAGTCATGGGGCCTGCCCCGCAGTGTAAATGTCGGTATTTGGCATTTCCAGTAACCTCCCTGTTCTTTTTCTTTCCTATGCTGGCTCCACTTCCTGTCCCTCACTTTGTTTCTTAGACATTTTTTCAGTGTTGAAATCTTCCAGGTCAGCGCTGCTTGCAAGAGGCTTGGGGTGAGCGGGAATCCCATTTAACAACTTTCTGAGGACCCCTGCAAGGCTACACAGGGGCTTAATTTCCCAGGCAGAGGAGCACAAACAGCAGGTCCTGGGGCCTCTGATGGGGGACAATCGACAATGGAAGACAACTCTCACTTTTTCATCAATACCATAGATTGAGCTAGCAGGGAAGAGATTTTTGGAGTTTTATTCTTTTTGTGAGTCACAGCACACCTATCAAATTGAGAACCCCCTCTTGATACACGAACATAAATACGGAGGATAATATTATTTTCCCCGCCATGGTGAAGACAGGTCTTCAGACACACTCAGCTTCCAGCTTCGTGGCTGGGTGCATCCTCCTCTTTTATATTAATAGGTTTCATCCGCTAGATGTTCTCCATTGACATGCGAATCTGGAAGAAAGCAGCAGCTAAATATAGGCCCTGCACAGGCAAGCGAGGGGACAAGCAAAATCAGGATGGGGGCGGGGGAATTTGCAGCCCCTGTCACACTCCAGTTGAGGCTCCAGGGTGGCAGAGGTCCCAAACGTGACCTCGAAAGCTGTGTTACCTCTGGCAGGTTACACCACCTCTCTGAGCTTCAGTTTCCCCCTCTCTGAATTGGCATCATTTCTTTCAATGCTATTTCAGGTTTCTTTCCTTGGCTCAGTGTTTCCACCTGGGGACAATCCCTGAGAAGTGAGCAGGGAGCCAGCCTCAGGGGACGCCACAGGATGTGGTTCTCTGGTCTCATTTTTCAGTGTTGTTCTGAAGATTGAGAGGAGGTGGCATGTCAAGGGAGATGTTCTTTGCTGACCACCAAACTTTGAGATGAAGATGAATCAGATAAAGCCAGAAACACCCGCTGCCTTAGAAGAGCCTCCTTGGAGGCTGGAAAGTATTTGTCCCAATGCCGGAGAAATAACAATCTCAATGATTTATCAGGCTTTAGATTTAAGACTACAGCTTAAATCCACATCTTAGGTACAAATCAGGGGCTTAGGTCAACACACACACACACACACACACACACACACACACACACACACACTCTCTCTCTCTCTCTCTCTCTCTCTCTCTCTCTTTCTCTCTCTCTTTCTTGGTAGAGGTGTTCTTCCTTTTGCTCTTCAAAGGAGGCAATCTTTGGTGTTGGTTAAGAGACCTGTGCCTGCCACTTATTTGTTTGGTAACCTAGGTAAGTATTTTCTATCTCCAAACCTCAGTTTCCCCAACTGTAAAATGGGCATAGCGCATCTCCTCAGATTAAACAAGATGAAAATAAAAATCATTGACATTTGTAAGCCTCATTTAAGTATCTAAGCATCTAAGAGCAGCCCCAATAGATAGGTAGTGATATTAACCCTATGTTAACGGAGGGGAAAATGGAGACTCAGAGAGGGAGTGACTTACCCCCAGCTCACACAGTAAGTAGCAGGGCCAGGACATAAACCCAACTCTGGGCAATTTCAAAGCCTAGATGCTGTTGAGCTCCCAAGTCATGTGACCCCCAATGAATGTCAAGGTCCCGGCTCCATGCACGGTACCTAATAGGTACCCAGTCAATACTTGCTATGGTGACCATGACAGTGAAGGTGACACCCTTGGAAAACTAGGCTCACAGTGGCTCCCGCCTATAATCCCAGCACTTTGGGAGGCTGAGGTGGGCAGATCACTTGAGGCCAGGAATTCGAGACCAGCCTTGCCAACATGCAAAAGCCTGACTCTACTAAAAACACAAAAATTAGCAGGGTGTGATGGAGGGCGCCTGTAATCCCAGTTACTCGGGAGGCTGAGGCAGGAGAATCGCTTGAACCTGGGTGGCAGAGGTTGCAGTGAGCCAGAATAGTGCCACTGCACTCCAGGCTGAGCGACAGAGTGAGATTCTATCTCAAAAAAAGAAAAAAAAGGAAAACTCTGGCCTGAGGGCAGGGGAATGGAATATAGGATGCCTTTCCTAGCAAGATTTATCATGGAAATTTGTAAATTCCTATTAGATTTCCAAATGGGAAGGATCATGCCGACATGAGCCACATGTAAAGTGTGGCCCACCCATTCAGAATAAAAGGGATGTATTTATATATCCACATCCTCACATTTTGGTATCTCAGAAGCCAGGCAGAACATTGTGAGGCAATGTACAATGGCATAAAAGATCGTCCCAATTTAATCCATCTATCTAGTGTTCCATCTAATTACTATATTAGAAAAGTCTTCAGACCATGTATTGAACATTATAAATGGGAATAAAATGATTCTGGTAATGGCTTAATAAAACAGGTGAGGTAGCTCCGTCTGTCTGCCTGTATCCTTGGACCATGGCCAGATTGATTTGTCAGGGAAGGAAAAAAAAAAAAAAACACCAGAAATGGGCTTGTGTTGCTGCACTTTGGAGATTGTCTCCATTAGGGGCCTTTGATTTTATTCTTGTTTTTCCTTATGAGAAGTGCTTATCGGTTCCTTTTGTTAACAGCAAACTATGTAGAACTGATGGAAAAACTGACAGCAGCCGTTTCATATTTTATAAAGCCGCTCCCGGCTTGTAATTTGCTGGTTGGGATGAACTAAGGAACCCTGAAACTCCTGGTGAATTTGCAGCTGATGACTGCAGTCTCATTGGAGGGTGTGTGTAACCCCTGGGATTTTGCTGCTATGGGGAGCTGCAGCTGGGGGAGGCAGAGAGAGCCCAGGGTCAAGAAATGATGTGCCAATCAAGGAAGGCTGGCATTGCCCATCAGAAGCGATCTGAGAGCCTTGCTCATTAGATCGCCTTTTCTCTTGAGTGCCTAGAAGGGTGTTCACTTTTTTGGAATCTCTGAGGCTTTCTGTGTATTTCAAAAAAGGACTTCCCCCGCCTTCTCCTCTCTCTACAAATGCCCAGTGTCTTTGTACTTTGTGCCCTGAAGTCTCCTGTCCCCTTTCCTTAAAAGCTGCCATTGCTACTGAGACTTGGCACATCTGTCTGAATTTGCTTGTGGCTTCAGGGCTGGTATCCAGCAACCAGCGACAGAAGGGCCACATGACTCCTTGGTGCAAATCCCTCCCCGCTTCCAAGGAGCCGCACTGGATGAAGGAGCAGAAAACGCCCTTCTCCCTCAAGTGCCTTGGGTGTTTCCAGCTCCAAACTCTAATTTCTGGCTCCAAGTAGACTAATATGCGGGTGTCGGAGGTTAAATTCCAGCACATCAAGGAGGTGCCCATTTTTCACGGAGCCCTGGCATTCACACCAGGCGTCATCCACGTTGTCATGGCTACACAGGCCTGGGACCCCAGAGACGGGAGCGCAGAATTAATGGCAGTCCCGAGTAAAGGATTCCTGTCTTGGCAAGGTTGATGGATTACATTGATGTACCATTTGTCATACTGTAATTGTTCTGGCAAATGTAATACCCACTAGTATAAACATTGTACTGCTTTGCTAATAAAACCCAAAATAGGGAGAGAAAGGATGATACAGTGTTATACTCACTTAAAGAGACAGTGCCGACTTTCCAAGTTGGAGCTGACTTCTTTTTCCTGAGGCGTCGCCGCCTGATGCCTTCTCCATCGATGTGGGCGCGTGTGCTAAGCACCTGTCTACCGCCTGCCTTCCCAGCGTGCCTGGCATGGGCCATCTGGGCTGTGCGCGGGTTTTTCCTGGAGGCTCTGGAAACTCAGTTTCCCTCTCTGTCATCACCTCCCAGGATTCTTCTTCCTGGGAGTTGTTGTTGCCCAAAACCTCTTTGTGTTTCCTTGGTGCCTGCTTGGCATCACCAGTAGAGTCTGTTTATCCAACTGACTCGGCATTCAAGGCTCTGCTCTGAAGTGGCTGCTGCCTTCAAGAAGCCCTCCCTGACCTGCCAGGCCTTCTCCAAATTCTGACATTGCTCAGGCCTGCCTGGTGTCTGTACTGCCATATGATCCCCCTGTTAGATCATGAGGTCTTCAAAGGCCAGGTCTTGGCCCTTAATATTCCCCTCTCCTGTCTCACCAGTGATGCCCAGAACTGTGTTTGGGACACAGAAGGTGCTTAATTAGTATTCAATGAATTACTGACTCACTGGCTTCCCACTGGGCATGAGAGGCTTACCTGAGTGGCTTCATTGGCCCATCGCAACCTTTCAGGACCCCCAGACACCCACGCTGCCTCTTCCGGAGCCATCAGTAAAACCCTGCTTCTCCCTCCTGCTCGGAATGTGTCTGTTGGCCTCTGCCTGGCCTTTGTCCATGACCTTCCCTGTCACTGGGCTGCCTTTTCCCAACTCTTCAGCTGATTAACTCCCAACTCAAATGTCACCTCTTCCGGACAGCCTCCCCTGACCCCAGATCCCCGGACAGGGTGGGTGGGGGGCTTCATGTGCCCCCCTAGTTCCTTGACTCCACTCTGCAGAAGCACAGCACATATCACGGTGGCGGCAGGTGGGGGGGGGGGAGACGGGCGGGGCGCGTGCATATTTCCTCTCCCGTGCATCACTGAGAGCACCTCTGTGTCATCTCTCCCTTGTGCTCAGCTCTGGAGCCCAAGCATCCAGCTTGAGATTCCTGAATGCTTAACAGATGAATGAATGAATGAATGGAGTGAATGAATGAATGCCCTTAACTTACCACCGCTGTCTGTGGGTTGAGCTGTGCTTAAATCCCCTGTTTGAAGGCAGCAGTTGAGGGTAAAGTTAGGGCCCTATCCAAGGATCTTTACCCGGAAGGCCTGAGGATGGAAGACTGTGGGCCGGGAAGTGGCTCTTTCTCTTGCCACTGGGTCAGGCTGTGAGTGAGCTGGGGTGGGCTCGCTCACCTGTTTCCTGTCCCACCGTCTTCCGCCTGGGATAAGCAGGGCAGAGGCTCTGCTGGGAACCTGGGGAGGGCCCTGGAAGCAGCTTGGGCTCCTCCTTTCATCTCACCTCCTAGCTGCCAGCGTGAGTTTCTGCTTTCCCAAGAAGTCTTCTGAGCCATAAGCATTGATCTTTCTGATCCCTGCAACCCTCTTTCCTCGGGGCACAGGGAGAGAAGGGCCCGCACAGGATCCGTGATCTCATATAATGCTCATCCAGGCGTGGCTTGGCTTTCATGTGTTAACATCCAGGATTTCTATACTGTGTCCAAACCACCTCTAACCATGTGGGGTGAACCTGTGACCCCAGGACCTTCTGAGGATCACTCCTGTAAGGAAGGTATTCAGCTGCAAGTCACTGGCAACCCAGCTAACCAGTGCCTTAAGCTCATATGGGTTCATTCATTTATTCATTGAAACCGGGTCTCACTCTGTCATTCAGGCCATTGGCTAAAGTACAGTGGCATGATCAGAGCTCACTGGAGCCTCAAACTCTTGGGCTCAAGCAATCCTCCCACCTCAGCCTCCCAAGCAGCTGGAATACAGGCATGTGCCACCATGCCTCGCTAATTTTTTTTTTAATGTAGAGATGGGGTCTGTCTACATTGAATTCCTAGCCTCAAGTCTTCTTCCAGCCTCAGACTCCAAAAGTGCTGGGATTGCAGGCTTGAGCCACCATGCCCGGCTATTTATTTATTTTTATTCATTTATTTTTTTGGATGAAGTGTCACTCTGTCACCAAGGCTGGAGTGCAGTGGCACAATCTTGGCTCACTACAACCTGCCCCTCCTGGGTTTAAGCAATTATTCTGCCTCAGCCTCCCGAGTAGCTGAGATTACAGGCATGTGCCACCATGCCCGGCTAATTTTTTTTTTTATTTTTGGTAGAGTTGGGGTTTCACCATACTGGCCAGACTGGTCTCAAACTCCTGACCTTGTGATCTGCCCACCTTGGTCTTTCAGAGTGCTGAGATTACAGGCATGAGCCACTGTGCCCAATCCTGGCTCTCTCTTTTTAAACCAACTTTGTACTTAGAGAAGTTTTAAGTTCACAGCAAAATTGAGCAGAACATGCAGAGAATTTCCATATATGCCTCACCCCTACATGGCACAAGCTCCACCACCAGCAACACGCCCACCAGAGTGTGGGACATTTGTTATCACCGATGAACACACACTGACACCTCATTATCACCCAGAGTCCACAGTTGACATTCGGCTTCACTCTTGGTGGTGTACAGCCTATGGGTTTGGACGAATGTGTGATGACGTGGGTCCACCACTGTAGTACCATGCAGAAGAGTTTTCCTGACCTAAAAATCCTCCTGTATTTCTACCTACTTATCCCTCTTTGCCCAGTGCTCCTGCTACCCACTGATCGTTTTACTGCCTCCATAGTTTGGCTTTTTCCAGCATGTAGTATAGTTGGAATTATACTGTGCGTGATACAGTTTGGCTGCGTCCCCACCCAAATCTCATCTTGAACTGTGGCTCCCATAATTCCCACATGTTGTGAGAGGGAACTGGTTGGAGCTAATTGAATCATGAGGACAGTTTCACCCATGCTGTTACTGTGATAGTGAATAAGTCTCACAAGATCTTGTGGTTTTTTATGAAGGGAAACCCCTTTCACTTGGTCCTCATTCTCTTTTTGAAAGACATGCCTTTCACCTTCCACCATGATTGTGAGGCCTCCCTACCCATGTGGAACTGTGAGTCCATGAAACCTTTTTTCTTTATAAATTGCCCAGTCTCAGGTATGTCTTTCTCAATAGCATGAAAATGGACTAACACAATGTGTATGCAGCCTTTCCGGTTGGGTGGTTTCACTTGGCAGTGGGCACAGGTTCCCCCGTGTCTTTTCATGGCTTGAGAGTTCGTTTCTTTGTAGCACTGTCTAGCATCATTTAGACGGTAAGATTCTATTGTCCGATGTACCACTGTTTATCTACCCAGTCACCTACTGAAGGACACCTTGGGGGTCGTTTTCCTCACAGGACAGAGTCAGAGGGAGGCAGCCCTCCTGTCTTTCCATTTGCCGTCTCGATTTCATCTTCAGAGCCGTGGGATGGCTCTTCCTCCCCTAGGGCTCGTGTCTACAGGCTAGGAAAAGAAGGGAAGGCCAAAGAGGCAGAGGGCAAAACGTTTTTTTTTTCCCAGTGAGTGTTTTCTCTCTTAACTCAGGAAGGGAAGCCCTCTTCGAGAACTTTATCTCATTCTCCGGAACTGGCCACTCATAGCTGCAAGGGAGGCAGGAAATCAGGCCGTCCCACCGGTAGGAGATAGTGTTATGACTTGAAGTGTGTCCTCTAAAATTCACATGTTCAAGTCCTGACCCCCAGTACCTCCGAATGTAGCTATATTTGGACATCGAGTCTTTACAGAGGTAAGGAAGTTAAAACGAGGTCAGCGGGATGGCGCCACTAAACGTACTGTGCCATAGTGGGACCAGTTTGACTGCTGTCCTTGTAAGAGGAAAGTTGGCTACAGATGCACACGGAGGGAAGATCCTATGAAGACACAGCAAGAAGGCAGCCACCTACAGGCCAAGGAGGGGAGCCTCTGAAGAAACCAACCCCACAGATGCTCGATCTTGGACTTTTGGCCTCCAAAATTGTGAGAAACAACAATGTCGGTTGTTTAAGCCACCCGGTCTGTGATACTTGTGCATGGCAGCCCCGGGAAATGAGAACAGATGATAGTGGGGAAAAGGGTTAGACTAGCTTGTGTTAGAATAGCTTGCCAATCTGCAGTGTTCACCACAGGTAGATTCTGTTGTTAGCCCGTTTTACAGAAGAGCAAGCAAAGCCAGAGAGGGTTGGTAACGTGTGCAGTTGATCCGAGGAGACTAACATGCAGGTGTTGGAGGTTAAATTCCAGCGTGGTCTAGCATGATCATCAGAGTTTTGGCCCCAGAGTCAGACTCCATAGATTTACCTCTCAGCTTCCCCATTGATAATTCTCTCTGACCTTGATAGAGTGGCTTCAGCTCCTGGGGCTCTGTTTCTCCTTCTGTAAAACAGGGATGATAATAGCTCTGGGGCCAGGTACCATAGCTGACACCTGTAATCCCATCACCTTGCGAGGCTGAGGCAGACAGATCACTTAAAGTCAGGAGTTTGAGACCAATCTGACCAACATGGTGAAACCCTGTCTCTGCTAAAAATATAAAAAATTAGCTGGGCATGGTGGTGCACGCCTGTAATCCCAGCTACTCAGGAGGCTGAGGCAGGAGAATTGCTTGAACTCTGGAGGCAGAGGTGGCAGTGAGCCGAGATTGTGCCACTGCACTCCGGCCTGGGTGACACAGCGAGACTCTGTCTCAAAATAAATAATGAATGAGTGAATGAATCCATGCATGCTTTGATCTCCGACATGAGATTTAGATGAGATGAACTGTGAAAAATTATTTTCAGAACTATTGGTAGGTGCTAACAGAACGGGAATTTGAACCAGTTCTGTCTGATCCCCAGCCCTGGCAGTGTTTCAGGAAGGGGGAGGAGCTCCTAGCATCAGTCTTGCTCCCCCAGGCAGCTGGCCCACTCCGAGTGACACCAAAAACTTTATGTCCCCATGGCCAACTCTCACCACATTTGTCCCCACTGCCCGCCAGGCTCCCCCTGTGCCCCTGTCTTTTCCCCAGTCCTTGCCCTAGGGGCCCCCTCTTCCCTGGCACAGTCCCAAGCTTGGATCGAAGTGCCCTCTGCGGGTTCATGGTTCCCACCCTCGTGTGCTCTGGGCTCTCAGGATCCAGCTCTCATAGGTTGGGGGCCCCCAGTTGCTTAATCGCACAGAGCAGGATTTCATAACAGACCCTGGCACTGAGAGGAGACAGGATGAAAATGGATGGCAAGCCTCTTCAGAGCTGGGCACCTGCAAGGCTGCCATGAGGTCACCTGGCAGAGGAGGGAGAGGGCGAGGGAGGTAGCCTGGAGCAGGTCTCTACGATGCCACAACCAAAGGCAGCAAGAGCCCGGGTAGGCGTGCCCAGGAAGGTGATCCATCCGGCCGGACTCAGCAGGTGAGTCCTCCAGGGGGCTCAGGCTCCCAGACACGGGGACTGACTTGCCAACGAGGTTTCCCAGCCAGGCGCCCAGTCCTTGGCCCGGCTTTAGAAATGCTGCTTCCAGTACAATGCTGCAGCCACTCTTGGGAGACAGTCTGACAGTTTCTCAAAACCTTAAAACTAGAATGACCGTTTGGTCCCGTGGTTTCATTTCTTGCTACACACCCTAAGAAATGGGAAGCAGGGACTCAGCCATGCTCACGGCAGCGTTTTTGACGCGAGCCAAAGGGTATAAGTAGCCCAGGTTGCCATTGGTGGATGAACAGATAAATAAAGTGTGGCCCATTCATACAGTGGGATACTATACAGCCATAAACAGGAAGGAAATTCTGACACAGGCCACACAGATGAACCTTGAAGACGTCATGCCAAGTGAAAGAAACCAGACCCGAAGGGATGAATACTGTATTATTCCACTCCTAGGAGGTCCCCAGGGCAGTCAGATCCACAGAGACAGAAAGTAGAATGGTAAACGTCTAGGACAGGTAAGGGGAAGAATGGGGAGCTCGTGTTTGAAGGGTGCAGGATTTCAGTTTGGGAAGGTGAAATGGTTCTGAATAGTGATGATGTTGCACAATTATGTGAATGTGTTTAACGCCACAGAGCTGTACACTTAAAAATGGTTACAATTGTCAATTTTGTGTATATATTACTGCAGTAAGAAAATATTGCTTAATTACTACTACAGCCACTGCTGCTACTACTGTAAATACTAACAGTGTTACTGCTCCCACTAAGTAACGCTATACTGCATATTTGGCACAAAATATCTCCTGTAATCCCTCCGACAATCCTGAAGAAGTGATATTATTAAGAAGTAGGTAAGGCGCTGGGCCTAATGGCTCAGGCCTGTAATCCCAGCACTTTGGGAGGCCGAGGCCGGATGCTTCATTGAGCCCATGAGTTCGAGATCAGCCTTGGCAATACAATGAGACCTCCTTTGCTGAAAAAAAAAAAAAAAAAAACTTTAAAAATTAGCCAGGTATTGTGGTGCATACCTATAGTCTCAGCAACTCGGGAAGCTGAGGCAGGAGGATTGCTTGAGCCCAGGAGTTTGAGGCTGCAGGGAGCCGTGATTGCACCACTGCACTCCAACCTGGTTGACAGAGCGAGACCCTGCCTCTAAGGGCGGGAAAAATTTAAAAGTAGCAGGTAAGGACACTTACCTACAGAACTTAGTAGTACTGTGGTTCAGAGAGGCTAAATCATTTCTCCAAAGTCACACAGCCAGCAGCTAGTAGCCAAACCGGGCCTTGCCCACAGGGTGTCCGTGGCTAAGATCCAGGCTTTCAACCGTATCATCCTAGCTAAGCTTGTCCAACCTGTGGTCCAGGACGGCTCTGAATGTTCAACACAAATTTGTAAACTTTCTTAAAACATTATGATGTCAAGCCGGGCGCGGTGGCTCAAGCCTGTAATCCCAGCACTTTGGGAGGCCGAGGTGGGTGGATCACAAGGTCAAGAGATCGAGACCATCCTGGTCAACATGGTGAAACCCCGTCTCTACTAAAAATACAAAAAATGAGCTGGGCATGGTGGCGCGTGCCTGTAATCCCAGCTACTCAGGAGGCTGAGGCAGGAGAATTGCCTGAGCCCAGGAGGCGGAGGTTGCGGTGAGCCGAGACCGTGCCATTGCACTCCAGCCTGGGTAACAAGAGCAAAACTCCGTCTCAAAAAAAAAAAAAATTATGATATCTGTGGGTTTTTAAAGCTTATCAGCTATCGTTAGTGTATTTTATGTCTGGCCCAAGACAATTCTTCTTCTTTGAATATGGCCCAGGGAAGCCAAAAGATTGGACACCTCTACCCTAGACCATCCTGGAATGACTGACGCAGGGTTTTCAACCTTGACACTTAACGCTGGATAGTTTTTTGTTGTGGGGGGACTGTCTGTAAGTTGTGGGGTGTTCACTGGCATCCCTGCCTCTCCCCACTAGATGCCAGTAGCACACCGCCCCCCACAATCCCAAGGGAAATGACCAAAAATGTCTCCAGATGTTACCAAATGTCCCCTTGGGGGCAAAGTCACCCCTGGTTGAAAACCTCCGCTTTAACAGGGGCTTCCTGGCAGCACTGAAGATATTGGACAGTCACTCATGTTTTAAAGCCACACCAGGCCGGACGCGGTGGCTCAAGCCTGTAATCCTAGCACTTTGGAAGGCCGAGGCGGGTGGATCACGAGGTCGAGAGATCGAGACCATCCTGGTCAACATGGTGAAACCCCGTCTCTACTAAAAATACAAAAAACTAGCTGGGCATGGTGGCACGTGCCTGTAATCCCAGCTACTCAGGAGGCTGAGGCAGGAGAATCGCCTGAACCCAGGAGGCGGAGGTTGCGGTGAGCCGAGATCGCGCCATTGCACTCCAGCCTGGGTAACAAGAGCGAAACTCCGTCTCAAAAAAAAAAAAAAAAAAAAAAAGCCACACCAATCCATAGAAGTCAATCAGCTTGTGCACAAGAGGTCATGTGGGGGCAGGGGTGGAGTACAAATGCTTTATTTACCTGTTGAAAGGACTTCTGTTTTTTCACAGGAGTGCGCCATCTCTTTGCACCCTCTCTCTCTTAAAATGCCAAGACATTTTAAATTTCCGTCTTCGCCTAGGCTCGTCACACCCTTACTTGTAGCCTGAACAGTTTTTCGTTTGCAGGTTGGTTTCTTTTGCTACCAAAAGGTCCTGTTCACATCTGGGTACACGCACGGTCTGCACACACAGTGGAATTGTGGCCTTTTAAAGATTTCCAGGACATCTGGACAGTGGCTTTGTTGGGTGAATAAAGCCAGTAGTACGCCATCATTTTGAGAAAATGTACATGTCAGTTGACACACAGAGAAACACCTGGAAGGATGCAGACCAGAGTGCTCCAAAGGTTTTGTCCGCGGCTGCGTTCTCAGCACCCGGCACATAGTGGGTGCTTGCTTCATTACTGTTTGTCAACAGCTAAACGTGAAGTGGCAAGACGGGGCTGTCAGCTTTCTCTTTGTGTGTGTCTCCACCATTTGAATGTTTTAGAATAAGCATATTTTAACTTGGTGGGTAAAAACTAAACATTTTTAACCTTCCTCCCAAAAAACAAGGGAGAAAAAAGAGAGAATCACGCCTTGAGCTTGCGAGCGTGCCCTTCCGCAGACCTCCAAACGCACGTGCCCCTCTTGCCAAAGCCATGCAAAGAAACGAGGCTGGTGTGTTACAGTCCTTGTTCAGCCGTGCATGGGTAACACGGGGCTCCTGAAGAAGGCTGGTTCTTTTTTCTTTCTCTTGCATTGGTTTTTCCCCCTTGGGGTTTTGGAAGGTGGGGCAACAACAGCAGATGAGTGGGGATGGGCAGGAGGGCAGTTGGGAGGGCAGTTGGGAGCCCGAAAGCTCCCGTCTCGCTTCTGCCCCAGGCAGGAGGCAGGCGCTGGACCAGGTCACCTCTTCATGAGCAGCAAACACCTATTTCTGTGGCTTCCTCTTTCTGTAGCTTCCAGATCCTTCCAGAGCTGCCCAAGAGCTGGGAAAAGCCTCAGAGGGTGGGACGGGCAGGCTGTGTGGAGGCCGGAGAGGAAAATTAGAAATCAGCATCTTTCTAGGAGCAAAGATTCTGGACCACAAGGACAAGAGGTCACGCCGTGTTTTATTTTGTTATTATTTTGCAGCAATGGTGGGAGAGGGAAGGAAACCAGCCCCCCCCCCCACCCAGCCTCCTAAATTCTAACAATTCCAAAGGCCTTTGAGGTTGTACAGCTGCATTTCAAACGTTTCTCAAAGTTTACAACTGACCTGATTCCTACAAAAAGATAAACACCCTTCCTATGTTTGGAGTCATATGTAATTTTTATCTCTTGACCTTTAAATGTAAGCAGCAGTAAAATGAAGAACTATAACAGTCATTTAACACTCCGGCTGTACTAACTGGTTCCTGCCTGAGAACCATGGTTTTAAATTGGCTAATGCAGAATACTTGCAGAGCTAATAATAATTCAGATTATTCCTGTCAGCTATTCCGGTTTCATGGGTAATTTAGTAGTTGAATAAATTTTTAAAAAAATTCATTCGTTACCATGCGCTGTTATGAATCAGTAGATGGTTTACCATTGGCAGCAGTAACTGTAAGAAGATTTAAATTGCTACTGAAAAGGATTTGAGTGAAGGTAATGTTTTATAATGTTCTAAGCCATATGCACTACTTTCAGGCCTCATCAGTTTTACATTGATTCCTAGTGAAGTGTTTAATTGCATCATGAATGCAATATAATTCAGTTCTTTCTGCTAATATGGTATATATCTCAAAGTGATATACAGCACTGACAGGGAGAATTCGCAGCTTCGTCTGGATTTGGGAGGGCAGCGAGAATTGAGCACCTACTGAATGCATGGAGGGCAGACGGCGGAGGAAGACAGCTGACGCTTGGCTCCATCTCGAGACTTGGGGGCGGTGGACTGTGTCTGTCACCGGCTCTCAATGCTGAGGGCCAGCCAGAGAGGGATCGGGTGTCAAATGACCTTCCCCAGGAAGGCAAGGAGACCTCGGTGCTGCCTGGGAAGCTCCTGAGGGCTGGCCGGGCTCTCTGCGGCAATCACCGTCTGATGATCCTTGGCTGTTTCCAAGTGGTTACCGATGATTGGGATTCCTGTTGTTGTTTGTTTAGTCGTTCAACAAATATTTATTGAGGACCTACTGTGTGCCAAGGCTGTCAGTGACCCAGGAGATTGACCTGGGTCGCATCAGTTATTGATTTCGATAGACGCCTATGCTCTGAAACAAAGGTTTAAGAAAGCCTCAAGGCCAGTGCGGTGGCTCACGCCTGTAATCCCAGTACTTCGGGAGACCGAGGAGGGTGGATCAGCTGAGGTCAGGAGTTCGAGACCAGCCTGGCCAACATGGGGAAACCCTGTCTCTACAAAAATACAAAAAGTAGCTGGGCATGTTGGCATACACCTGTAGTCCCAGCTACCTCAGGAGGCTGAGACAGGAGAATCACTTGAACCCTGGAGGTAGAGGTTGCAGTGAGCCAAGATCATGCCACTGCACGCCAACCTGGGCAGCAGAGTGAGACTCTGTCTCAAAAGAAAAAAAAAAAAAAGGAAGAAAGAAAGGCTCAACCTCAGGGCCCTGGCTGGTGGTGCAGGCAGTAGACCTGGGCGAGGTGACCAGACCCTGGGACCTCAGCTCCCAGGGCAAACCGGAGCACCTGTGGCCTATCTAAAGGGAACAGTAGCCCCACGGCTCCAGCAAGCGCCACCATTGGCCTCGTGTTGGCAGAGTTTTAAATTTCACATGAGAAGCCGGGCCTTGGGGTTTCTATGCAGAATCACCCATTTTTAAAGAAAAATTAAAACATATACATGATGCGGGCCAAACTAAATATGACTCTGCGCATAGTCTGCCCGAGGCCACCTGTTTGCAATGTCTGTTATTGGGCCTGATTCTGCTGTGAAAGCAAAAAAACATTTGCTCTTGGGGCCTGAAAAATATACGCATGTTAGAGGCGGTAGAACTCGCAACGCCTTGGCAGGCAGGGGCGCAGTGCTGCGGGGGCCTTGGACGTGCGTGGGGGACGGAGGAGGGAGCTGTTGGCTTCCCATCTGGCAGTCAGGGATTGGGGACAAGCTGCTCTAGACGGGACCTGCAAGGCCACTTGCCACATCTCCAGATACATAAAGAAGACACCTTCTGGGAAACAGAACCAAAGACAGAAGGGACAGGGTGGCCTTGGGTTTGTAAATGGGAGGCACGGGAACAGCCAGGTGCAATTTCTGCCTGTCAGGACCCCTGAAACGGTGACGGAGATGCAGCGGGCGCAGCTGGAGCTTTTCTTTCTCTGAATCCCGAAAGCAACCCAAGGTTCAGAGGTATTCCCGCGGAGGAAGGCCCCTGGATTCTGGTTTTAGAAGCATCTCTGGCTCCCATCCTTCTGAATTGCAACGTATGAAAGCTAAACTCATTCTTTTTGGTATTCGTTCATTTATTCACTTATTTGTTCATTCAACAAGCATAGTGTGAGCCAGGGCACTGTTCTAGGTGCTGTTCGTATAGTGGCAACCAAGACAGATTTACAGTCGCTCATAGCTTGACAACCAAAACGCATTCTGAGAAAGGCGTTGTTAGTCAGTTCCATTGCTGTGTGGGCATCATAGAGCGTTCTTGCACAAACCCAGACAGCAGAGGCAGCGACACACCTGGACCGCTGCTCCTGGGTTACAACCCTGAACAGCCTGCGGCTGCACTGAATGCTCTAGGCAGTTGTAACACAGTGGTAAGGCTGGGAGTATCTAAACATCTCTAAATGTAGAAAATGTACCATAAAAATATGGTCCTAGAGTCTTAAACAGTGGGACCCCCATTGTGTATCCATCATTGACCAAAATGTCATTAGGCAGTACATGACTGTACCTGCCCTCCTGGGGCCGCTGTTCTAATGGAGACAGATCATAAGCAAATACATAGTTAAGAACACAAGTCGGTGTCACTTACTGGTGGCCTCGTGTTCGTTTGCTAGGTCTGCCATGACCGAGTGCTACTCCCGGGCGGCCGACCCAGCAGGGGTTTGATTTCTCATGGTTCTGGAGACCAGCAGTCCAAAATCAAGATGCTGGTCGGCAGGGCTCTCCTTGACTGTGGATGACCGTCTTCGTGTTCATTTCTTCTGTGTTTCTGGACCTCAAGTTCCCCCTCTTTATAAAGACACCAATGATAGCAGATCAAGGACCACACTAATGAGCCCATTTTAGCTTTATTACCTCATTAAAAAACCCTGCCTCCAAATAAGGTCACATCCTGAGTCCTGGAGGTTAGGACCAGCATATGGATTTGTGGGAACACAGTTCAGCTCTTAACACCCCACAGAGAAAGCCAACCTGTGAGACTGTAGCAGGCTCAATGGGGCTCTTGGTGAAGGGGACAAGAAGACAGCACCACATGTAGTGTCACTGGAATGTGCTTTCTGTTAACTCCGGTGAATGATGCAAAAGTCAGATGTGCCTGTTGTATGTGTCCCTCCTGGAGCGGGACCTTCAGATCCGAGTTCATGTGTTTGCGGTGATCTGATTGTCGTGCAGTCCACCAGGCAGGAGCCCGGCCACAGGCCTCCGCCCTCAGCCTGGCGCCACGATGTAATCAGAGCCTGCCTTTCCTCCTCACTCTCGAGGAAGGCCAGCTGGGCCACCTTTTTGATCATTGTAACCTTGACGCGGAAGAATAATTTATCCATGCCCCCAGATAAGGAAATTGCAAAATGTTATTTACGAAGGCGAGCAGACACGTCGTAATTCTGGCCCTGGGTTTCTGGACGCATCTGGCCAAGATGGGACGATGCGGCTGATGTTTGCTAATAAAATGGGACATTGTGCCTGGGAGATGGAGCTGTGTGGGAATCAGAGAGGAAGGAGTCTCACCAGAGAGACTTCAGAGAAGGACTGTTCCAGAAACTGTCCCTAATTGTCCCTCTGTGGACTCCCTTGTCAGAAGCGGCAGGACAGAAGTCTCTGTGAAAAAGCAGGGAAGCCAGAGCGGGTGGGGATGTTGGACATCCATCTGGGGAGAGCAGAGGCGTGGGGACCTTCCCCTGGGGACGGCGGCCTTGCTGGCAGCACTTGGGTCGTTGCGTAACACAGTGGTTGTGAATCCTGGCACTGTCACTGCTGGCGTGGTCGATGCTATTGGGCAAGTCAGGCAACATTTCCAAATCCTAGTTTGTTCATCTGTATGATGGGAATGAGAACAAATCCACCTTCAGGATTGCCTCCAGATTAACACGAGATAATACTGCTAAGACATAATTGGTCGGTGGGCCTGACTTCAATTGAGTTGAGTGATTAAGGATGTAGCTCCAGAGCTGACAACCTGGCCTAGTGTCCCAGCTCTGTTCCTTACTGGCTGTGTGACCTTGGGCAAGTCACTTCACCTCTCTCAGCCTCCATTTTCCTCATCCGTCAAATGGGTATAAAAAGGGTCACTAATTCATATAGTAGTCTTGAGGGTTGAATGAATGAATGAATGGAGAAAAGGAGTTTAAAACAGTGCTTGTCTCATAGCAAATGTTGGCCATTAATATTACTTCCTGGGCCATGGTTCTTAGCACTCTTTCTTTGAAAAGCTTGACTTGGAATCACGGGCAGCTTGTCCCATTGCTGGTGTCGACAAACCACATGCTTAGTTTAAAAATCCAAACAGATTTGCACTTTTCTGTTTAGATTTTTGTTTTGAAAATTTTGCTGTTTTCATTGGGAATATTCCTCTGAGCATTGGAAGGTTTCTCCCAGGTGACAAGGTTTCTCACTTATGGTCCCCAGGGGACCAGCCTTGCCTCTGCCCACTGCAGAGGGGATGGCAGACCCTGAGAGCTCAAACCACCCAGTTCACTAAACCTCACACACCAGCTCCTGGAAATGCCACCACAGCTCTCAAGCACCAGCCGGAAAGTTCAGCCTGGCAAATGTTTTGCAACCTCTCAGCATTTTGTGGTTCTACCAAATTAGCGTTTGGTATTGAATTAGTATTCATTTTCTCTAACATGATATAAAAGTGTAATCATATTAGTGACTTTTATAGCACATTAGATTGTAAATTTGGAACACGTCCCCGCCTGAAACAACTTAAAAATTAAAAAAAAAAACATAAAAACCAGCCAACAATAATAACAAGCGAAGCCCGCTCACAAACCCTGGCTTTTCCAGCTGGACGGCAGCAACCTGGATAGAAAATTCTCTGCTCTCTGCCTCCTCGTCCCTACAGAGAAAGAATTTTCATTCCACTGCCCTGATTTGTGAAGCATTGAATTTAAGACTTTAATAGTCATTCCAAATGAATGTTTCTTTAATCCCGGGGCAGAAACGTAGGCTGTGGTTGAGATGTAATTAATAGCACTAATTACTCTTCCCTTGCTCCGTCTCCTTTCCCTCCTGCCCTCATCCCTGCTTCCCAGGAAACCTGATGGAAGCATCAGGAATGTTCCCCTTTGGCTCCAAGATGTTCTCCTTTTCTTCCTGCCCTCATCCCCGTTCCCTAAGAAATCAGTCAGCAGGCTCAAGAGTCCACCCCCATTCTAAACTCCTTCTTTCCGAATACTTTTTCTTCCTGCAAGTGGTTCCTCCAGTTCTGGGACTCTTGGGCTTTCCAGAAGGTTCGATTTTCTAGAACCTGTTTTTTCAGCCACCCTCGTGACTCAGCCGGTCATGAAGGTGATGCTCTAAAGAAGCAGCAGTCCATCGCCTGACCCCTAGTGTCTTTCTCTACAGTGACAGCCTCACTGATGCACTGGTCCAAACATGGGAAAGCCTCCTGAGGGTCCCTGCCACCAGCCGCCCAAAGCCAAGGGACCCCATTCAGCAGCCCTGCTG
Organism: Saimiri boliviensis; assembly: GCF_048565385.1. Classification (NCBI taxonomy): domain Eukaryota; kingdom Metazoa; phylum Chordata; class Mammalia; order Primates; family Cebidae; genus Saimiri; species Saimiri boliviensis. The sequence continues at coordinate 22,076,881 of NC_133455.1, read as the reverse complement.
AGCCCAAAGCACAACCTCAGCAAACCATTTTGCACCACAAAAAGTAAAGGAAGCTGGGGGTGGTAGCTCATGCCTGTGATTCCAACACTTTAGGAGGCTGAGGCGGGTAGATCACTTTAGATCAGGAGTTCAAGACCGGCCTGACCAACAGGTGAAACCCCATCTTTACAAAAAATACAAAATTAGCCAAATGTAGTAGTGCACGCCCATAATCCCAGCTACTTGGGAGGCTGAGGCAAGAGATTTGTTTGAATCCAGGAGACAGAGGCTGCAGTGAGCCGAGGTCGCACCACTGCACTCCAGCCTGGGCAATAAGAGTGAAACTTCATCTCAAAAAAAAATAAATAAATAAAAAACACAGGAGTAAAACACTTTGTACATATAATGAAAGGAAATAAGCTGATCAAGGGGGGCTAAACTGATTGATTTGCACACTGCTTCATTCCCAAATAGTCAGAGGTAAGGAGACTCACCCAGTATTAGAACAGACTTGGAGACAGAGGCTGCATTTTGCATGCTGACTCTGAGAATTCACTGGCAGTTTCCTGGAGCTCTGTGTTGACAAGGATTCTTAGACTGCATTCTAGATCAGCAAAAGAGAGTCTCATTCAATCTATAAACATTTTCAAGCACTTACTGTGTGCCAGGCACTAGCAGGAGAGGCTGGTAATAGATACTAACAGACCAGCTCATGCACAACTCAAGTGCAGGATATAGAGTTGGCGTCTTATTCTGAATGCGTTGAGAAGCTATGGGAAGATTTTCTATGGGGAAGTGCTGTGATCTGGTTTATGTTTCAAAGATTAAAGCTGTAAAAAAAAAAATCACTCTAGTTTGTATGCAGACAATCAGTGGACAGGAGAAGGAAGAGATGCCGAAAGGCAAGGTTCGAGGTTGTTGCAGGTGAGGATGGGTGATGGGTAAGAACTGATTCGATTTGGGCTTTACTTGAGAGGTGCAGTTGACTAAATTCATCGATGGTTTGGATTGCAACGTAGGAGTTGGTGATCCATTAGTAATGTCTACCATGGGCATGGGAGGTGGTAGTGGCCATCTGCCTGCTACGTATTTGTTATCTCTGCCTCATACGTCATTCTTAGGTTGATGAGAGCATATGGGGGAAATACAAGATCATTTAAGGATAGTCGTTTATGGCTTTAGAAACAGCTACAGGTATTCCAGAAGATGTATTTGAAGAGAAATATTCACCGGCCATTTCTGTAGACATGATGCAAAAACATAAATTAGTATAACATCCATGAGACCACATGAGTGCCATGTTGTCTCAACCTGAAATTGTCCAGGAGTCCGTAAAGCAACGGGGACACTCAGAAGATGTAAAACTTAAACCAAATCCCTGGAGAGATGTGCAGATGACCAATGTGACTCCACAGTGAGGTAATCAGGAAGGTTCCAAGAAGAGGCAAGGCAGGTGGCTGACAATGGAACAGATAATAGAAAAACAGTTTGCCGTTGTGTCAGGAACAGGACCAGGCACAGTCTCCTTCCCCCAGGGGAGGACCTAGCAAGGTTGGGTGGAGGGCAGGGGCCAAATAGCAAATGACCGGCTGCAATCACCTTTGACTTTTTGTTGTTTTCTGTCAACCACCATCTTGAAGAAGACTGAGGTCGAGCATGGTGGCTCATGCCTCTAATCCCAGCACCTTGGGAGGCCGACGTGGGAGGATCTCTTGAAGCCAGGAGTTCGAGATTAACCTGGGCAGCAAAGTGAGACCCAGTCTTTACTTAAAAAAAAAAAAAAAAAAGGCCGGGCGCGGTGGCTCAAGCCTGTAATCCCAGCACTTTGGGAGGCCGAGGCGGGTGGATCACGAGGTCAAGAGATCGAGACCATCCCGGTCAACATGGTGAAACCCCGTCTCTACTAAAAATACAAAAAAATTAGCTGGGCATGGTGGCGCGTGCCTGTAATCCCAGCTACTCAGGAGGCTGAGGCAGGAGAATTGCCTGAACCCAGGAGGCGGAGGTTGCAGTGAGCCGAGATCGCGCCATTGCACTCCAGCCTGGGTAACAAGAGCGAAACTCCGTCTCAAAAAAAAAAAAAAAAGAAGAAGAAGAATTAATTTTTAAAAGAAAAGCTCAGCCACGATCAGACACTTAGAGAAAGTAAGCCGTTGTGTGAGCGGACAGTGCAAAGACAGCCTGGGCTCCGGAAGGGAACAGCTATTTGGAAAGCCGGGCGCATCTGCATGAAGACGGGAGATGGCAGCCTGGGGGACCCCTGCGTCTTTTACCTGACTTTTAAAAAACTCCTTTCAAAGGGACATTTTGTGAGATTCTGATATTGAAAGGGATATGCGTGAAATTACAACTTTCTACTAAATGTGTATCTATGAGGACAGTCGTTGTGATTTTTTGACCCAGTCAGCTCGGCTTCCCTTTCTGGGAAGAGTCTAGAAAAAAACTGCCAAAGGGCGAGCCAGTCGCTGCCCTTGTACTCTTGGTTGTAACAACAGCAGTGTGGCCTTGGGAATGACACTCGGCCACAGAAAAAATTTATTTCCTTGGTTGACAGACAGGCTTGTCATGAACACGGAGGAGCGCAGGAAATGGGACCAAGGTGCGGTCCCCTCAGGCCCGGGCAGGGGCTGTGTGGACCCCCATTTTCTCAAGCCCAGATAGGGTTCCAATCCCTCATCCCACCTGGACAGGTGTTGACAGTACCCACCTGAAAGCCCAACCCAACTTCTCCTGCCAAGGTTTTCACTTTTGACACAGGGTCTTGCTCTGTTCCCCAGGCTGGAGTGCAGTGGCGGGAACACGGCTCCCTGCAGCCCTAACAGTCCAGGCTCAGGTGAAGCCTCCTCCCTCAGCCTTCAGAGGTAGCTGAGATTACGGGTGTGTGCCACCATGCCCAACTGTTTGGTTTTTTTTTCTACACGGTGCGGGGAGGGGCGTCTCTGTGTTGCCCAGGCTGGTCTTGACCTCCCGACCCCAAGCGATGCTGCTGCCTTGGCCTCCCAAAGTGCTGGGATTACAGGCATGAGCTACTGAGCCTGGCCACCTGCCAGGATTTTAGAACTACATCCCAAGGGTGCTGAAGCTGGACCCGTTTGAGAACATCTTGGGTAGCTCATTTAAAAATATTAATTTTTTTAAAGATGCATTAAGCAATAGATCTGGACTTCTAAAAAATCAAGACAGTGAAGATGATTGCAGAAGAAACGAGTCCCCTGAACTTCCAGCCCCTTCCCGGCTGTTCACGTGCTTACTTGTTTTCTCAGGACATTTCGACCCATAGGCAAGCGGGCAGGTGCAGCCCTGTTTAAAACAGAGAAGGAGGCCGGGCGCGGTGGCTCACACCTGTAATCCCAGCACTTCGGGAGGCCGAGGCGGGTGGATCATGAGGTCAGCAGTTTGAGAGCAGCCCGGCCAAGATGGAGAAACCCCGTCTCTAATAAAAATACCAAAATCAGCCAGGTGGGGTGGCGCGGGCCTGTAATCTCAGCTTCTCTCAAGGCTGAGGCAGGAAAATTGCTTGAACCTTAGAGGCAGAGGTTGCAGTGAGCCGAGATCGTGCCACTGCACTCCAGCCTGGGCGACAGAGCGAGACTCTGTATAAAAACAAAACAACAAGAAGAAACCAGAGAAGGAGTTAGAGGATGATTCCTTCCTTCCTTCAGTATTCCATTGAGCTCCTACAGGGCGCTGGGCGCTGGGAATACAGCAGTGAACAGAAGAGAAATGTCTCCTGTGACGGGCAGCCGCGGGCGGGGCTGGGGGACATTTGCTAAGCGTGTCAACAAGTTGTGATAGAAGAATCACAAATCATGGTTCTGCAAAGAAACAGCATGCCGTGGTACGGAGGGTTGTTAAATGAACCCCCTGAGGCTGAGGAATCAGGCGGGTCAGAGGTGGGTGTGTCTGGCCTGTGTGTGCAGGGTGTGTGTCAGTGTCTGCTTGCGTATGGGCAGGCATGTATGTGTGGGCATCTGGGTGTGTTTGGGTCGTGTGTGTGGTGCAGGGTGTGTGTGAGTGTGTGTCTGTGCCTTCGTCTCTGTGTCTGTGTCTCTGCACGTGAACACGTGTGATGTGTCCAGGAGGGCTCCTCTTGGTCTGAGAACTCCAGTGACCCAGCACAGAGTGGGGTGGGAGGTACAGGCAAGAAGTGGGGTGGCACTGGGCTGTGGAGGTCTCCTTGGCCACACAAAGGGGCCTGGGTTTTTGTCTCCATTCCCGGGGAGCCAGGGGAGCGCTATGCAGAGGAGTGACGCAGTCCAGTGGTATCTTCAGGGGGATTCAGCTGGAACAGTGTCATGGGGAGCAGGCGGGTGGCCTGGAGGAGGCTTAGTGGTGACAGAGGATGACTTGGACGTGGCCTTAGGAATGGGACTGATGGGGCTGGTGGTGGTGATGTAATGTGGCAGGATGGAATGGGTGAGGCGGCCTCCCCGGCTCCTGGCCTGAGCAGCGGGGTGGACTCCGCACTGCTTCCTGCGACGGGGAGACGCTGGGAGGAATCTCAGGAGCAGGTGTGACGTGAGGGCTCAGAGCTCCCTTTCGGCCACGGGTTTGAACCCTGAGATGTCCATGATCTCCCAGACGGGATATCAGGTCCACGGTGAGTGGGTGGTGGAGGCCAGAGTCCTGGAGGCTGGAGACGAGCCTCAGGTTCAGCCACAGATGGGGCAGATGGTGTCTCCTTGGCTCAAAGAGCCAGCTCTTGCCTGGCGGCCCTGGGCTCCGAGCCAGAGCCCTGGATCACTGAGGGGTACTTAAGTGTGGCCGCTTTATCCCCAGCAGCTGTCTCAGCACAGACCCTGGGCCCTGATGGGTGACACTCGTTAAAGGATGCTCCCTCTAGGGACTCAGCCCAAAATGAACCAGAGCCACCGCAGCAGGGCTCTGTGGGGCTGGGGGGTCATGAAGTTGGTTTCCCCAGCATCGAGGCCCAGCAACACTGGTTCACCTCCCTGGGCGCTGCGACCAGCTTCCCAGTGGCTGGTTCATGTCACGCTTATCTCAGAAGATAAGGACACACTTTCTCGCTGAAACACACTCTTGTGTGCCTTGGGTGATGGTAACCCTAACAGCTAATGTTGAGGATTTTGCTGTGTGTCTGCCCTGACTACCTACTGGCTCAGTTAATCCTCACAACAACCCCAAGAGGAAAGTTCTACAATTATTCCCATTGTACAGATGAGGAAACTGAGGCTCAGCAAAAGAGTAGTTGCTCTGCAGTATGGTGTAGACAGGATAAAAACAGGGCAGTTTGACAGCAAAACCTTCTCTGAGTTCTCACACTCTATGCTGAGTGTTGCTGGATATCATTTCTTTTGTTTTGTCTCTGTCACCCAGGCTGGAGTGCAGTAGCACAATCACAGCTCACTATAGCCTCAACCTCCCACCTCAGCCTCCCAAGTAGCTGGGTCTACAGGCATCTGCCAACATACTCAGCTCACAGGGGGTCAGAGCCAACAGAGAGAGGTAAACCATGCCAAGATTGTTTGAACTGCTGGATCCAGCCATACCTGAAACTACCACAGCACTGTTCAGATATATGAGCAACAGTTTCCTTTTTAGGCTTAAGCCACTTTGCGTTAGGCTGCTGCTGCTCACAACTCCAAGAGTGCCAAATAATACAGGACTCCTCTCCCTATTCATCCCCTGAATCCAGCCAGGAGGAGTCATTGCCCACTTATTTCTGCTGACTCACGCCCACCCCTGTCTGCCAAGGATCAGCTTACCCAGGAGCATTCCTTAGTCCCCAACACAGAACCGTGCCCCACGCCTGCTTTTCCTCTGGGAGTTTAAATCGTTTCTCTTTCCTTTTCAAGGTCATATCACCTCGAGCAGGTGACTTTGTTTCCATGAACCTTAATCCCCTCATCTGTCAAATGGGGCTAATCAGTGGACCTCGGGCATTGAGTGAGTTCAAAAGATTAAATGTATTAATATCTCTAAAGCACTTAGAACAGTCCGTGGCATGGAGTAAGTACTGTCTAAGCATGTGCTGTTATTATAATACTACCTGGAAACTGAACTCACAGACTCTCTGGGGCTTTTCCTGCAAAATGAAGGGAGCTGTCAGCTCTCTGAGGCAGGGACTGGGTCTTCCCATATTCCCAGCACCCTCCCAGACCTGGTCTATTGAGTGGGCACTTGGTGTTTGTTGAGTAAAAGTTAGAACAAGGGCCGGATGTGGTGGCTCATGCCTGTAATCCCAACACTTTGGGAGGCTGAGGCAGGTGGACCACTTGAGGTCAGGAGTTTGAGACTAGCCTGGCCAACATGGGAAACCCCGTCTCTTCTAAAAATACAGTAATTAGCCAGGCATGGTGGTGCATGCCTGTCATCCAGCTACACGGGAGGCCGAAGCAGAAGAATCACTTGAATCTGGGAGGTGGAGGTTGCCGTGAGTAGAACAACCTCTGCCCGTGCCATTGCACCACAACCTGGGCGACAGTGAGACTCCCTCTCAAAAGAAAAAAAAAAGCATGAGGAAGCCACGCAAATTGGATCAACTCCCCAGCATGTGCATGGTTAGAAGTCTCACAGTAATTGCTTTGGAAGTTTATGAAACCTTGAGATACAGGGAAATGTTAGGGGTCCCATGAGCAATTTGGGGATTTGAATGTTGGGGATTCACACCCTCACTGCTAACAGTGTGGTCCACAGTGGAACTGAATTGCTCATTAGAAACACAGAGACTTGGTCCTGCCTGGACCCCCTGGAGCAGAATCTGCACTTTAACAAGATCTCGAGACTTGTGTGAAAATTAAAGTTTTAAGGCCAGTCATGGTGAGAGAGGAGGAGGACACATCAGAGGGAAGCAGAGCCAAGAGACAGAAATCAAACCCTGCAAATAGCGTTTGAACTGCTGGATCTAGCCACACCTGAAGCCACCCCTGCACTGTTCAATTATATGAGTAATGGATTCCCTTTTATCTTAAGCCACTTTGTAGATGCCGTCAGCAGGGCTTCTGTGTCATAAGGGATGAGTGGCTATTTATGGAGGTAAGGATGGGGTGGGGGCTATGAGCCTATGTGCCATTTTATTAGGAAAATGTAGTGTCTGGCTGTCTGGGTAGGGAAGAGATGCATCTTTCTGCCCCCTGAGAAAAGAGAAGTGGGAAGGTCATGGAGGACACAGATGACCCACAAGGCAGGAGTGATCTCATTGAGACAGTGGCCTCCAGACCATTGTCAAACAGCGGTGAGCACAGAAGATGCAAGGGTTTGATGGAGGGTGGACTGTCGTCTGACTCCACCAAGAACTGGCCTCAGTCCTGGTGTTGCTGCCGCTGGCTCACTCTATGACCCTGGGCAAAGAAATATGTGTGTCTCGGCCTCACTGACCTTTCCACAAAATGGGGGTAAAAATAGCACTGATCTCACTGGGATGTGGAGAGCGTTTGTGCGGCAGTAGCCAGAGCTGGTGGGTGAGAACCAGCTAAGCGTTGTCTCCCAGCTCCACGTGGACCTCACGGCGGGGCTTGAAATTGACCATGGTGGGAAAATGTACACCATGGAAATGGTAGATCTGTCCTTTTTCTCCAGGGAGCTGGTTGTTTAGCGTTTACCAGCATCCTCTTGGTGAAATGACAAGATGTATTTAAATTACTATACACAGCGTTTGGTGGTGGTGATTACTAATTACGGTTATGTGAAGTAACTTTAATATTATTAATAGGAAATGGTTTTCATGATTGAGCTTTCCGTGTGTCCACTTTGACTCTTTTTTTTTTAGAGTCTGGGTTGCTCTCTGTCACCCAGGCTAGGGTGCAGTGGTGTGATCACAGCTCACTGCAGCCTCAACCTCCTGGCTCAAGTGATCCTCCTGCCTCAGCCTGCTGAGTAGCTGGGACTATGAGTATACACCACCACATCTGACTAACTTTTTTTATTTGTAAAGACGAAATCTCACTATTGTTTCCCAGGCTGGTCTTGATCTTCTGGCCTCAAGCGATTCTCCTGCATTAGCTTCCCAAAGCGCTGGGATTACAGGCGTGAGCCACCACGCCCAGCCTGTGACATTTATTTTGACTGCTTGGAAGCCTCCTCTTCTAGCCCTCTGGCTTCTAGCTCCATTCTGGAAAGCTGACATTATCAGTGGACTGAGTTCCGAATAGATGGCGTACTGTAGGTGCTAATACCCAAACTAACATGTATGGAGCATGCACTATGCGCCAGGCAGTGGAAAACCACTCCTTGCATATATTCTCATTTAACCCACCTAACAACTCTATGAGGTAGAAACTGTCATGAATTCCATGTGGTGAACACAGCCCTGGGCTCAGAGAAGTTAAGTGACTTGCTCTGATTTGCACAGCTGCTTGATGGAGGGGCCAGGCTTTGAACCCTCACATTTTGACCTTAGAACGTGTGCTTTCATCAGAAGAATCCGCAGAGGCTAAAGGTGGAAGGGGCAGGTGTTTGGTCCCGAGTGCAGACCCTCCTTGCTGGGAGGATTGATTGGGGTCAGCAGACACTGCCTGGGACGGAGAAGTCCTGAGAGCGTCATCTGCTTGGCAGACAGCGACCGGCCATCCGACTTTCTGGGAAGCGTGCCGACCACACTCCAATTGGCGAGGGGATGTCTCTGTTGGAAGGGGATCTTGGCGACCTGCCCCTTGGCAGCAGGCTACTGGCTGCCACGTGGAGTGCCGTTTGGAGGTGGTGGGAATTATTCGGCAACCTTGCCTGGGATAGCTTAGAATGGATTGTGCCAGGGCAGGGCGGGGGCTCTGCCAGCCTCCCAGACAAGCTGGCAGAGAGAGCGAGAGCACCAGCGCTGTCACAAGAAGCTCACAATCTCAGCTTCTGCGCTGTACTCCCTGCCCCTGTCTGTCTCTGTCTCTTGCTGTCCCTTGGCCTCTCTGCTAGGACTTGAGATGACAGGTGGTTTGGCACCAAGGGCAGCATTCTCCCCTGTCCCCACAGGCTTCCCTCCGTTCCTTCACCCACACTGAAGATTGGGGGCTTTCGCTTCTTCCGCTGTTCCCTATTTCCATCAAGATGAAGTTCACACTCCTTGACTTGACACAAAACCCTCTTGTGGTATGCCCTCTGCCTCTCGTTTCTGTAGCTTGTCCCGCTAAGTAGACCGTGGGCTCCTTGAGGGGAGGGCCTGTTTCATTCTCAATTTCTTATTTTTCTGCAGTGCCTAGCCCTGAACTCACTCAGAACAGTCGGGGAACGTGACAGGCAAGGAGGGCTGGCCCCGTCCGTGGTGAGGGGACCGGGTCACTTCAGGGTTTGCAGCCACCACCTGTGCTGTATCTTGGGCAGACTGACCACGTGTCCGATGCCGTGCAAGGCTCTAAGCTTTTTCTGTTCCTGTCTCAGCTAACCCTGCTAACAGTCCTATTAGGTTGGTCCTGGGTTTTTTGTTTTTTTGTTTTTTTTTTTTTTTCTTTTTTGAGACACAGTCTTGCTCTGTCACCCAGGCTGGAGAGCAGTGGCACGATCTCAGCTCACTGCAACCTCTGCTTCCCAGGTTCAAGCAATTCTCCTGCCTCAGCTTCCTGAGTAGCTGGGATTACAGGTCCACGCCCACCACACCCAGCTAATTTTTGTATTTTTGTAGAGATGGGGTTTCACCTTATTGGCCAGGCTGGTCTCGAACTCCTGACCTCAAGTGATCCACCTACCTCCACCTCCCAAAGTGCTGGGATTGCAGGCATGAGCCACTGCGTCCAGGGTAGGCCCTGTTTCATCCCCATTTTACAGAGAAGGAAACTGAGGCACAGAGAGATCACCTAGCAAGGGCAGTGGTAAGATTTGAACTCAAGCCAGTTCCGAGCCCAGCTGGCTGGAGTGAGGTCTTCCTAAACTGCCGGGTCAGATGCGCAGCATCTCAGCGCTGCTCCTCCCCCACCACTTCTTGAGGCTTCATCAGACAGCAACCCAGTTTGCAGCTCACATCACCCCAGCTCTGCTGTGTCCACACATCCTTGATGAATTCACCTGGGCAACACCAGCCCTGCCTGTCACAGCGATAAAGGTAGAGCCGTGGAGAACTGGGTTGCAGAAGATGTAATGAGCCCTTCTCTCTGCCTGCCACCTGTCCCCTGCAGATTGCAGGACTGCTCTGACGTTTTGGAGAAGAGCTGGAATGATCCTTATGGGTCTGATGGGTGGATGTTTGGAAACACAGAGAGACGCACTAGGTTGATTCCTTCCAAGCGGGACCTCCCACCACACCAGAACCTCATCCCGTCCGCCAAGGGTGGCCCACGCGGCTCTGCATGCTGGGGACTGATGCTTCCTCATTCCCCGGCTCTGCCTGACAGCAGAGCGGCATTCCTGTGCGATCGCAGGGGAGAGTCGAATTGTGTTTGTGACTCCCCGTCAGACTGTGTCATACTGGGATTGTATTGTATTCATAGTTGTTTCCACTAATGTGATATGAAAGTTACTAATCGGAGGAGACTCCTGCATTGTATTAGGGAAAACAAATATTAATATGAGTCGATGGAAGTAGCTAATAAGAAACGCAAGTTGCTAATAGGATGTGATGGATCGGTGGGAGGAATTTGGGTCAGGTGCTTGAACTTTTCTGGAATGCTTGGCGGAGTGGGGGTTGGAAGATGGCAGGAACTCTATGTTATAGTTGCTCAGAGCGTGATGGTCCATATCTGAGCCCCGGCCCCCCTCCCCCACTGTCATCACCACCCCATCTCATCTCCATCCTGCATTGAATAGCATCCCCCCAAAATTCATGTCCACCTAGAACCTCAAGGTCTGACCTTATTTAGAAACAGAGTCTCTGCAGAGGAAATCAGTTAAGATGAAGCCATACTAGGTGTGGCCTAAATCTAACTAGATTAGGATGAGCCCTAAATCTAATGACTGATGTCCTTGTCAAAAGGCCACGTGAAGACAGGGACACTCAGGGAGAGAGCCATGTGACGACAGAGGCAGGGATGGGAGCGATGCCACAAGCCCAGAGACACCAAGGATGGCTGTGACCACCAGGGGCTGGAGGTGGCAAGGAAGGACCTTCCCGCCCCCTGGAGGCTGCAGAGTGAGTGCAGCCCGGCCAGCCCACACCTTCATTTCAGACTCCAGCGTCCAGAACTGGGAGAGAAGGCATTCCTGTTACCTTAAACCCCCTAGTTGGTGGTGATTCATCACAGCGTCCATAGGAACAGAACCCCCTTTCTCCACCATGCCGCAGGGCAGCAGGGACCGCCACGACCACTCTTGATTTATTCAAAGATGGCCAGTCAAATCAGGGACGTTCTTCCACCCGCAGCGGGTCAGCCTGGCTGCCTAACCAGCCCTGAGGATGGAGGGCTGGCTCTCTCCCCGACTTTGCTCTTTTAAAGAGGAAAAAGCCTCCTTGGTAGCAGGGTGGTTGGCATATGGGCTCCGCAGCCTGTTTCGAGTCACGTTAATATGTGATTAAAGGGGTCTTAAAACGCCCATTAGTCCCCCTCTGGTATCTAATAGCGCTTTTGGATTTAGAACAGAATATTATTTACTCATTAGCTGATAATAGACCCGGAGTACACGTCGTATGTATTGGCACAATTATTAGAGTTGATTACACACAGAGACGTGGTTCTGCTGGGGTGGCTGGTGGTGGGTCAGGGTGGTCCAGAGGGCATGGGGGTGGCAGGAAATAACCTATGGGCCATACGGGGACAGCAGGGAGCCCACTAGAGACTGTGTGTGTCTGCTGTGGGTGGAAACAAATTCTGCGTGCAAACAGTGCCACTGGATGCCCCACGCAAGGCACTGGGGGTTAGAATTTAAGGAAACTGCCTCAAAGAATGGGGGTGCCAACAATAACAGCGCCCATGCCGTGGAAAGGGATTGCACCAGAGCATCTGGCCTGAGTCCCCCGGGATGAGAGTATCAGGAACAGTAGCTGCCCCCACCAGGAATCACAGGGTCCGGTGATGTGCTCAGGACACACAGCTAGGAAGTGACCAAAGCTGGCAGCACACCCAGCTCTTCTTTTTCTTGAGACGGTGCCTTACTCTGTCACCCAGGCTGGAGTGCAGTGGCACGATCTCAGCTCGCTGCAGCCTCTGCCCCCCAAAAGCCAGCTCTTCTGTTGACAAAGCCTGGGTTCTTTTCCACACTCCTCTCCGCTCGCTGCAGAAACTCCTCACCGATTCCGATCTTCTCCATTCTCCGACAGAAAGGGGGACTTTGACATCACCTCCTCTCATGTTTGGTGTGTGGGAAAGATGAAAATAGCAGGTTGTTCCTCTCCGTGGCTGGGTCCCTGATCTCAGGCCCAGAAGGCTAACGGGGAGGGAACAGGCGTGCAGATGCCACGGAACCATCTCCTGGGAAGCAGGAGAGATCAAGGAGCGATGGAGTGGGCCCATGTCTGGCATCAGCAACTCTGGACAAGGTGTGTGGGAATGGGAGGGGTGTGGGGAAGCACCAGGCAGAGTCCAGAGAGGTGTCCTGGTCACCCTGGTGACACCTCTTGGGCTGTGACCCAGAGTGGCGTTGGCATCCAAGGAGAGAACAGGTGCTGGAGACGCCTGGAGTCATCCCAGCAGGTGGCGGTGGCTGATTCCACTTGGGGGTGACAGAGATGGAGAAGTTGGGCATTCCCCCAGTCTGATGACGGGGTGCAGAGTATGGAAAGCAAGCCTCGAGTTTGACCTTCACACACGCCTTGACCTTGGCAAGCCCCATCTGTGAGTCATCAGTTTTCGCTGATTTTACCAGTGAACACATGAGCCCCTTCACGCATTGGGCAGCTCACTGAGAGCACCAAAAACCTCCCGGTAACACCCAGACTTGCTGCGGCTTTTCTGAGACGGGCCAGAAGGACAGATGAGAGGCATTTCTTGTGCACCAGTGGGAGTGGGTATCTCTCTGACCCAGTTGACCCAGTGCAAGCATCTGAGAGACATCCTGCTTCCTGGCGTCCATGGTTTGTGGGGAAACCCTGGTCCCGTGTCCCTGTGCACACAGGTGGCTAGTGGCTCAGTGGGTCTCTGGAACGCAGCCACCTGACACCTATGAGGCTATGGGAGGGAAAAGCCCAGAATGCCCTCTCTGAGGAGTCAGCCCAGCCTGTGGCCACAATGATGCTGAAGGGGTTTGCAAGCCATAATTAGATGCCCAGTGTCGCCTTTGTTCAGTGCCTGAGCTGAGAGCAGGACTCCCTGGTGAAGACTAGCAGGGTCCCTTTTTACCTCCCGAGGAAGGAGCCGGGGAGAAGGCAGAGCTTGAGAAATTGGCCCTTCTGTCTTCTCCCGTCCAGATGTTTGGGTCTTGGGCCTCACCTGGGCCAAATAACCTACTTCCCAGTGAGCAGGCAGCATGTGATGTCTCTGTGTATGTGTGTGCCTGTGTGTGCATGTCCCTGTGTACATGTGTGTATGCATCTGTGTGTATGTGCATGTGCCTGTATGTGTGTGCACATGTGTGTGCATATGCCTGCATGTACACGTGCATGGGCACACGTTTGCATATTTGTGCATGTGTGTGCGCATATGCCCACATGTACACGTGCATGGGTATGCGTGTTTGCATATTTGTGCATGTGTGTGTGCATATGCCCACGTGTACATGTGCATGGGCACGTGTGTTTGCATATCTGTGCATGTTTGTGTGCATATGACTGAGTGTGTGTGTGCACATGTGTGTGCATGAGCTTGTCTGTGTGTACGTGTGTGCCTGTGTGTGTATGCATGAGCCTGTGTGTGTGTGTGCACCTGTGTGTGTGCGTGCATGTGTGTGTGCCTGTGTGTGTACATGAGCGTGTGTGTGTGCATGAGCCTGTGTGTGCATGTGTGTGCACCTGTGTGTGCATGAGCCTGTGTGTGTGCACCTGTGTATGTGTGCATGAGCCTGTGTGTGTGCATGTGTGTGCACCTGTGTGTGTGCATGAGCCTGTGTGTGTTTGTGTGTGAGCGTGTGTGTGTGTCTGTGTGTGTGCATGTGTGTGTGCCTGTTTTTTAATAAAGCTCACCAGGAGCCAGGTATCAATTTCTGTCAGAGAGACGCAGAGCATCTGAACCAGAACTAAATAAAAATAAACATTAAACAATTATTGGAATTTAGGTTTATTTAAAAAATCAGCAGGGTTGAGGGAACCAGCCACCCATTAGTGAGGCAGAACTATCAGGCCTTTTAACAACCTGCTGGTTCTCGGCTGCCAGGGAGATTTGGGCTGTCCAAGCCGTGGAAACTCCGGATCCTATTGATTAAAGATGATGCGGTAACGGGCCAATTATATTGTTGTGGCTGCTTGTGGCTCTGGCCAGCACTGGCTACCTGCTTGTCTTGATGGAAATGGCTCTCTGTTTGGGGGACTCTGGGAGGTGGTTCGGTGTCCCCCTCCCAGCCAGCGCTTTTCACTCTCTGCAGTTCCTGCAGCTGGGTGGAGGCTCCGAACCCCGAGCTGTCTGGGTTCTTGGTTTTTTCTCCTCTCTGTCCCGTCCATGGATATCTGTAGTTTAAAAGGAGTCTGTGTCTTGTCAACCAAATCAATGCAAATAACTGGTGAATGTTTCTCGACTTTTCAGTAATAATTGATCTTCCCAGAACTGATATCGTTTGGAAAACCTAAGTAAGGAGAGTAGCAGTGAGCCAGATGTCCATGCTAAGAGAATGTAATTGCTCTGAGTTATAGGAAAAAAAAATGATTTCCCTTCCAGCTTTAGCTCCAAGAGCTGAGCAGTCTGCTGTGGAGCATCAAGAAGCTTCCAACAAACTCAGCTCCTAGTTAGAGGCAGCCTCAGTGCCTCAGCCAGAAGATTTGGGTGACTGTGGGATCGGAATCTTCCAAGCTGATGGGCAGAGACTTCTTGCCTGCAAATTTTTGGTCTCCAGTTTTTATCTGGAAGCTGTCTGCACAGCCAGTTGCTGTCAGGGAGGGACAGAGAGAGGTTTGTTTTTCTTGAGGGATAGCCCCTGCTCTGGGCATCCACTGCATGGGAATCGCCACTTGGCTGGTTCTTTTTGTTGTCGTCGTGGTTCTAATTTGATGGTCATTCCCATACATTGCTGTGATTGGCTCCTGACTTAACCATGGTGATACTTAGAAAGTCAAATGGGGACCAGGACATGGTCGATCTGTGGGCTGGTGGATGGAAAATAGGATGCCGGGGGCACTCTCTTTATGAACGCTGTCATTCTTCCGGGACTCATTCATGTGTTCATTTGAGCATTCATTCATGTGCTCATCCAGCACATAGTTCTGGGGTACCTGCTTTCTGCTGGGCACAATGAGGTGCTGGACGCCCAGGGGTACCTGCCCTCCTGGAGCTTTTAGTCTAGCTATGAAGAGACACAGACTTGAAATAGTTCACGATGATGCCACAGTTGCCATGGTGCTTCGTAAAGGTGAAGAGGCGGCAGCAGGGGCTCACGACGGTGGGAAGCTGGCCTCGTGTTGGGATGTTGGTCTCTTGGAAGTAATATTTAAGCTAAACCTTGGCTGGGGAGAGGTCTAAGTTAGGCCATTGGTTTTCAGACTGGAGCGTACATTTGAATCACCTGAATTGCCTTGAAAAAAATCGCCAGTCTCTACCGTCAGAGTTTCTGAATCGGTAGGTCTGGAGCCCATCCAAGAATTTGCATGTCTAACAAGATCCCAGGTGACACTGATCCTGCTGGGCCAGAGACTTTGGGAACCACTAAACTGGGCAAAGAATTGGGAGGAGAGGGCATTCAGGTAGCAGAAACTGCATGGCGGTTTCCAGGAACTGAATGAAGGGCCAGAGCGTGGGAGCAAAGTACAAGGACAGCGGGCGGAAATGCTGCGGAGAAGCGGGCAGGGCCCCGACCGCACAGCCTTGCAGACTGGGCCGGAGAGTTCAGACTTGATCTGAAATGGGATGGGGACTCGGCGGAGGTTTTCAGCAGGGAAGTATCAACATCCAGTTTATATCTTGAAGTGCCCTGTCTGGCTGCCACGGGGGAAATCAGATGACAGAGGCTTGCATGGAGCCAGGGGCAGGGCGGGAACGGCCCTGCAAGCATACAGGCAGGAATTGGCGGTGACCGGACCAGGCTGATGACAGCGGACAAGGAGAGGCATGGGACGAGTCTGCTGCTGCTTTCTTGATTAGTTTGGGTCCACCCTTTAATCCATGAACCCCAATGTCTCACTTGAAGAGGAAGTCCTATGTTGACAGTGATGTTACCAGTTCCTTGAGCCCGCATCTGACTCACACGCAGTCCCTGGTTGGATACAGAATACCTTATACCAGCTGACCAAAAGCACGGGACAGTTTACCAACAATGGTTACCGAATCCAATTTTCCAAATACCTTGGGGGAAAGGTGGAGTTGCGCCTATTTTGCAGATGGGGAAAACTGAGGGTCGGAAAGGGCACAGGTTACTCCCAGGCTCCCCCAGGTGGGCTGAAGGGAAGGCAAGATTCCCTCTGCAGTCTGGGGTGCCCTCTGGTGACCAAACAAAGGGAACCAGGACACTGCCACCCACGAACCCCAGAAGACAACCACAATTCTCTTCGGAGGTATCAACAGCCTTCCCCAAGACGATGGCCAGGCCACCGGAAATATTAAGTGGATAGAGAAGAAACTGTGATTTTGAAGAGGTCAAAAATGGTCAAATAGCAGCAGTTTCCTATGGTTCAACTGAAATCAAAATATAAAGGGGAAATCTTGTAATTCCAGAAAATTCTGCTGCAGCGTGAAGAAGAGGAGTCGCCACGCAGTCTAAATTGTCTCTGGAAGCAGCTTCCCCCACACACAGAAGCTGATGAGGGGCCGTACAGGGATGCGGCATCTTAGAATCAGTCTATAATGCAATCAATTTTGTACATCCCTGGTGAAACAGCAACATTTATTTAACGTCTTTTATAGAGCAGCTGAGTTTTATCACAAATCACATTCCATTTCTATTCATCTGGGACTCCTTGAAGGCTAAAATGCACTTACTTTTCTCCGAGGAAATTTACCAATTCCTCAATAAAGACCCATTTGCCTCTGTATGTAAAATTGACACATTTATTGAATATTAAACATTTAAGGTTTTTTTTTTTCCCAGCCCCCTCCTCACCCACACCTTTTTTTTTTTTTTTTAACACTTTTCCACAAAGCTTCACAGTCATTAGGGAACCTTCCTCGAAGTGGTGAGAAATGCGTATTTATGGGCAGAAACCAGCCGACATTTAAATTGGGGGCTTTCTGATTACTAGGAAATGGTCAAGTGACATCATAAATTTATAGAGCAGCACCCCCTGCCTCTGAGTGGCCTCTCTAAGCTGTGTGCTTTTCCCATCTCTTTGTGGCAGGCTTGGTCATGCGGCGATGCCGTGTTGAGTTCTCGACAAAAGTTTTTTTGTCTAGACTCGTAACATTTGCAGAAGGTAGGGACTGCCTCCCCGACAATAAATTGTGCTAATTAGCATGAGGGCCTATTAATAAAGCACATTTTCTTTTATCCTTGTTGCTGAATGGTCGGAGACATCAATTAAAGTGTGTGTTCAAGACAATGTCTTTTTCACCGCTGGTTGCAGTGTTTTTGTTTAAAAAAAAAAAAAGTAAGCGGGGCTCTGGGCAGCTTATTGAACATGTTTTTGTGTCTTTAACATGAGAGAGGGCTGAACTGTTGAACTTAGGTCTTGAATGTCGGATCCAGATCTCCTACCTCGGTGTCTAAATCAAAGCAGTAGGTGGCATGGGGGGGTTGGGTGTCAGTGGGTGCTTTTCCCTGGGTTGGGGGGAAGAACTGACGGGGTTTGAAGAGTCTCTTCTTCTTTTTTTTTTTTTTTTTTTTTGAGAGACGGCGTTGTTTCACTCTGTTGCCCAGGCTGGAGTACAGTGATGCGATCATAGCTCACTGCATCTTCAAACTCCTGAGTACCTGGGACCACAGGTGTATACCACACCTAATTTTATTTTATTTCTTTTGTAGAAACAGGATTTCACTATATTGCATAGGCTGGTCTTGAACTCCTGGCCTCAAGCAATCCTTATGCCTTAGCCTCCCAAACCACTGAGATTACAGGTATGAGCTACCACCATGCCCCGTGTCAGGGATCTCTTCCTAATGCGCTTTGGGATCAGGGAGACTCAGGCTCGAGTCCTGACTTCCCTACCTGCCGGCTTTGTGACCTTAGACAAGTGAGTTTTACCTCTTGAAGCCTCAGTTTCCTGTTCTATTACATAAGGATAACCACAGTGCCCATGTCATGGGGCTGTGGGCAGGATTAAATGAAGTAATCCACGGAAGATCACGGAAGGAACCACAAACATCATTGCTCTTATCCTAGGGATTTTATTCAGTGTCAGGTCTGAACGGGGAAAAAATGGGCTTTGTGTCTAACCCCCGCTCCAAACTCGATTTTCTCTCCATAGAATCTACCAGGTCACTAGTGTATGTTGGGCCACCTTTGGGGACAGGGCTCCTGACCATCGGGGCTACTTTCCTTTGCTGGCCTGAAACTTGTCCACATAGGACTTCCTTGGCCCACACAGCTCTGAGGAGCTCCTCTGCCATTCATTCCCCAGTTCCTCCAGGCTGTTGCCCGGAGGAAATGCTCGCAGCTCCTTTGAGATCCCGCTTTCTCAACCTCAAGCACGAATGGCATTTTGGACTAGAGAATGGCTCATCGCAGGGCTGTCCTGTGGCTTGTAAGATGTGTACCGACATCGCCAGCCTCCACCCACTAGAAGCCAGTAGCAGCCCCTAGTTGTGACAATCAAAAATATCTTTAGACGTAGCAAAATGTCCCCCAGAGGACAAAATCACCCCTGCTTGAGAACCACTGTCCTAGAGTTTTGGGTCTTCCCCGTGCTGGGCTCCTTCAGGACGTCTTCTCATCTCTGTCCCCTCTGGCCGGCCAGTACCCCTGTGGCTTATGCATCCAAAATGTTTCCTGTGCCTTCTGAGGAGCAGGTCCCATGTTTACTTGGCACAAGCTAAACCGGCTGAGAGCCTGAGAACCCAGAAGCAAACATCGTGAGAAATTAAATAAAATTGCAGCCCTCATTGCAAAAGACAGGCATCGCCAGGACCAAGCAGTGGCTGGGCCCTCCTATTTGCCTTTCCATTTTGAGGACAGAATGATTTTTTTTTTTTTTAGTAGAGTCTTGCCCTTTCACCCAGACTAGAGTGCAATGGTGCGATCGTGGCTCACTGCAACCTCTGACTCCCAGGTTCGAGCGATTCTCCTGCCTCAGCTTCCTAAATAACTGGGACTACAGGTGCACGCCACCATGCCTGGCTAATTTTTGTATTTTTAGTAGAGATGGGGTTTCCCCATATTGGCCAGGCTGGTCTCGAACTCTTGACTTCAAGTGATCCACCCACATTGACTTCCCAAAGTGCTGGGATTACAGGTGTGAGCCATCGCGCCTGGCCAAGAATGATTTTTCTGGTAGCTTTCATCTTAACAGGCAGAGCTAACTTTTCACAGAGCAGAAGGTCAGTGGTCATTGAAGGTTTCTGACCAGGGTTGGCCCCAGGCCTGGGTTAGCATTCTGGTTTTGCTATTGTCCTAGTGACGATACCTAGTGATTGATTGTCCTAGTGACGATACGTCTGTGGACCTCAGTTTCCTCATCTCTATAATGGGAATAAGAATGTAACTGTCTCAAAGCATGGTTGCCACCATTCAGAGAATCACCCCATACAAAATGCCCAGCGTGTAGTAAGCAATCAATAAGTTATAGCTGTTATTTTTTTGTTGTTGTTCTTATTGTTGTTTGCTGGTAAGAAATACACATCCAAAGAATGAGAGTAATTCACCCAAGGCCACCCAGCAGTTCTGTGTAAAAACAGTGGGGCGAGCATCTTTTTTACAGAAACCCTGGGGTTTTCTGCAAAGGTCTGTCTGTGTCTAGAAGAAGAGATTCCAAGATGATCTATTTTATGTGATTCTCACCCCATTAACAGCCCGCAGTTTTGCCAGAATATCCTCTTTTCACTTTCATTTTAAGAACCAGCCAGTGTAATAAATCTTGCCCCGAAATCTCAGCAGCACATCTTGGCTGGAGTATATGATAAATCTAATATACTGTGGCCTCTCTGTATGAGAGACCCTGGTACATATCTGTATTTTGGGCAGACAGCCCTGAGGTCTGGCAGGAATGTAATTTGCTGTCAGGTTGACAAGCCCAGCCCTCTGACTGGGGTCATCCTTGTTCCGCAGCTTCCTTGGCCGAAGGGTAGACTAACGACCCCGTCTGCTCTCCTTTTATTGTGGGGCGGGGTGTCCACAAAGCTGCCGACTCTAGCCAATCCCCCTCTCGCATTTAAAACACAGAACGTGGCTAAGAACTAGGACTGGATTTGCAAGAGACCAGCTGGCATGGAAATGGAAGGGCCACAGCAGGGACACTGTGGGGAGGGCAGGGGTCCCCACTTTGATCAGTCAATGAATATTTCTTAAATACCTACTGTGTGCCTGGCATCATGCCAGGGGCTGGGTACACAGGTGAACAAGACCGAATCAGGCTTTAATGAGGGAGATGGACATTTATGGGATGGTCATTTGGAATGAAGTCCAATGATTTATGCCCATGATGACGGCTCAGATGGAAGCACAGGGGCCGTGGGGACTTAGGGATGTCCTGTGGTCGTGGCATCCCAGGGCTGAGCTGGAGGACCGTGTGCATGTGCCAAGTCTAGGAGTCCGTCTGGACTCTGCAATGGGGAACAACAGCAAGGGGGTCAGCCGTCGTCGGCACAGGGGAAAGCGGGGCCGAGAGAGAGGCCTGGGAGCAGCGCGCGCAGGACCACGCGAGGCCTCTTGCGCGCAGCCAGCAGTGGCCGAGGGAGGTTTGGAAGAAGGAGTTTACCTTTCAGACATGCCCTGGGCTACCACACAGAGATCAGGCTGGACAGGGCAATAGCAGGAGCCCTGGGGGAAGGCTGTGGACCCCTCCCCTCACTGAGGAGCCCCTCACAGGGAGCCCAGCAGGGCCCCTAGAAGGCCAGGAAACAGCGTCCAAAGGCATCAAGGACTTTGGAATGCATTTCAGCCCCAGCTCTGCCCCTTACTGACCTGCTTAAATCACTTCTCCTCTCTGAGCCTCAGTTTCCTCACCTGTAAGATAGGCATAATAGCAACACCCACCGTGGAGGAGTATTCAAATAAGTCAGGAGACCACATGTAAGGTGCACAGGCTAGGGACTCCATGCACCCAAGAAATAAATGCTCAGGATGAATTCTGTTTACTAGCTGTGCAACCTGGGGATGTGTAACTTCACTTCCTTGGGCCTCAGTTTCCAAATCTGCAGAAGGGGGTTAATGATGATCCTACTTCACGGTGGTGTTGAGAGGGCTGAGCCGGTTAGAGCAGTGCTGATCTGAGCCAGCCCCTTGATTGTTACTATTGTTGCTGTTTTGCCTGCTCTTTTCTTTAGTTTCCTGTATGAAATGATTGGTCAGCAGAGGCTGTGGTTTGCTTTTGTTTTTCTTTGTTTTGAGTCTAGCTCTGTTGCCCAGGCTGGAGTGCAGGAGCACAGTCTTGGCTCACTGGAACTTCCACCTCCCGGGTTCAAATGATTCTCCTGCCTCCGCCCCCCGAGTAGCTGGGACTACAGGCGCACACCACCACGCCCAGCTAATTTTGTATTTTTGGTAGAGATGGGGTTTCACCATGTCGGCCAGGCTGATCTTGAACTCCTGACCTCAGGTGACCTGCCCACCTGGCCTACCAAAGTGCTGAGATTACAGGCATGAGCCACCGCACCCAACCCTTGGGGCTCTGGTTTTTGACCTGACCCTGGATCCCGCCACAGCACTAGTTCCTATCCTATCTTGTGCTCTCCACTGCGTCCCTGGCAGAATTCCAGCCCCCATGGGGGTCTCCTGACCCCGCCCTCCCCCCCAATCCTGCTGGGTTCTGACCCTGTGTCCTTCCTCCCCTCAGACAACAACCTCCTGAGAATGAAGGGGGGCTCTCAGGAGCCCTCTGCACCCCTGACCGATGCCTGCAGGTGTCCTCTCCAGTCTCATTCATTCTCCCTCCCTTCTCCCTCTCCTGCTTTCCAAGAAGCAGAATGCCCTCTTCCACTTCTCCAGCTCAGGACACGAGCAGATCCCTCTGCAGACCCTTAAGAATTGCCCTTCTTGGCCTGAGTCTGCAGACCTCCACCAAAGAACCCTTGACATGTGACATTCAAATCTTGGGCCGAAATGATCCTTCAGCCACTGGCTGTCCCTGCAAAGTAGAATTTGGGCCCTTACGTCACGACAACAAACAGTTTCTTTGGATTCGTGTCAACACAGAAAAGTAAAAGGAGAGGTTTGGGGGCCACCCAGGCTTTGGCTCTCATATTCTGGAACTTTCTTCCTCCCAGTCTGATGGGAACAAAGGGACTCTGAGGGTCTTGTGGGACTGACTCCAGTCCTCTCCTTTCCTGGACCTCTTAGCTCCTGCCGCCCGGGTGGCCTCATGCCTGGGTCTCAAGGAAAACCTAGCCCTCCCCAGCCTCCCCAGACCCGAGGCTGCCTCTCCTCCTCAAAGTGAGAAGGCCGGTGGGCCAGGCTCCCCTGAGTTACTGAGGGAAGAAATACGGCCCAGAACCCTTTCTGTAAAAATAACCTCCCGGGCTCCTCCTTTATGGGTGAGGGAAAGTGCTTAAAATGCTTAGAGGGAATAAACAGCTTTTAATGAAGTTACATTGCCACATAATGGGTATCATAAAATTGCCTTCATACTACAGGGTCCCAGGATGGCATTTATTATCGACTGCGCCGGAATAGTCTTTGCAGAGCTCCGGCAGCTGCAGAGAGAAGAATGCAAAAGTCTCCTTAAATTACCTGATTGAAATAACCGGGCGGAATATTCCGCGGGGCCGCCGCGTGCCAGGGAAGCCGCCTTTGGGGTGGTCTGTCAGAGGCGGTTTGTGCATTCTGAAGAACACAGGAGTTTCATTGCAGCAAAACAGATGTTCATCTTGTTTCTCCATCGGCTGTTTGATGAGAAATTTATTGCTCTTCCGCTGGGCAGGAGGCCCCTCTCGGCTGTGGAGTCTATTAGGCAAGCCAGCAGCTGGCGGGAAGCCAAGGTGAGGCTGTTTTGATGAAACCCATGAAAAGCTTTGGCTTGGAGGCGCCGGTAATAACGCACTGGCTAGACTCCTGATTGGGCGATTGATTGGCCTGATTTGATTTATTGATCAATACCCTCAAATTTGGCGTCTGAGAAGCTGCACTAATCTTTAACTGTTGTGAACATCTCTACCTGCTGGAGAATTAGCCCCTGATAAGGAACGTATGAAAGGAATCGAGGCTTATCTTAATCACACACCGGGCCCCAGCACTGCCCAAGCCAGCGAGGGCCTCTGTGCACCGGCCCCATCGCCAGGCAGGCCCGCGCAGATCTATAAATTGATGGAATTCAAAGCCTCCAGCATCGATTACCGTTATAACAAACAGCGGTGCACAGAATGTCTGATTATTTTTAGACAAAGATTCTGTTCTCTCAGCAGCAATTTTGCTGAGGCTGTCACTGTGTCAGATGTCTACTGTTGATTGCAATTAGATGCAATACAAAAAAAAAATTAAACTATCTGCATCCTCACTCTTCTTTCCAGTTATTAAATCTCTCTCTTTGTTTGCCGTTTCCTCATGATATCTACAGCTGGATGAAATACTTGGTTGGCAAGAGAAATCCTTGTAATTCGGTGGTGGGGGGGTGCAGGGACCCACTGACTCATCGGATTATCTCCGATGGGGCGCACCTACTCTGAGAGTAGGGGAGGGGCACGGGGAGGTGGGGGGACATTTGTTTAAAAATGTGCCAAGTGAAGACTTGATGCTAAGATGTTTCAGGCCAGGGTGGAGGGATAAAAATCAGTCTCTGAAGCACCCCGCTGCAATGCCTGTGTTCCCTTCCCTTCCACATAGAGCAGGACCTGCCCCCATCCTAGGCCCCGGGGGGTTACCCAGAGTGATCAGAGCTCAGATGTTGGCGCCACTTGAAATAATTAATTCCTCTAAACAGAGGACCCCTTCCGCGCTAAATCCCACCTGAAGAATGGGCTCCAGGTAATTACGAGTATGAACAAATTAGGCATTCTTTTTTACATACGGCCCGGCGGCCAGCATCCTGGCGTTGGGCAAACCCATTCATCATCCTGACGTTCTCCAGTTGATCTGTCTTCTCAGAGCCATTAGCCCCCGAGTCCTTGACGGTGGAACAGCTGTAAACTCGAGACCATCCGTGGGGTGCCCAAGACTGACAATTCATTATGCAGTTGGACGGAGAAGGCGGCTCAGGTGACAATGCCAAGGCCTCCCAGTTCCCAGAAGCTGGCTCCACTTGGAATTGGCAATCGCCTGCTAATTTTAGAACAGTCATAGTTGGGCATGGAGAAGGAGGAGGAGGCAGCTTTGACTTTGGGGTCAGATGAGCAGGTCCTGCAGACACTGGCTGAGCTCAGTAACACATCGATCACCAAGGCGAGTATTCGTCTTTGTTCAGGGGGGCACGGGATGGTGGTCCCTGAGCCAGCCCAGGACAGACGTTCAAGTGCCCCCAAAAGGACATTCTAGGGGAGCCAGCGGAGGGACTCGTAACTCCTTGGATGGGAAATGGGTCAGTCTCATTCAGTACTCAGAATAGCGCCTGCCATTTGTTCACCACCAACTGCCCCGGATCCTGCACCAAGCACTGGACATGCGCCTTTCTCCTTCGGCTTGCCTGGGCACCTCGGGAGGAGGTCATAATTCTGCCTGTTTGGTAGATGCAGAAACTGAGTCTCAGAGGCCTTTAGCAGCTTGCCCAAGGTGACACAGCTAAGAATGAGGGAGACTGGAAGTCAAATTCAGGTCAGTTCCTGAAGCTGGGGTGCTTCACCCCACTGGAGAACTCAGTATTTGTTGTGGCTGGATAAATGAATGAATGATATGTGAACGTCCAGGGTTGACTCAGCTGGGCTCTGGGATAGCCAAGAATGGCAGGGCCAGGCTATCCCTCAGGCAAGCCTGGCATTTGGGTCTCCAAGGCTGCTAGGGGTGGCTCCTGCTTCATTTTCATGGGCATAGAGCTGTGCCCAGGCTCCAGTCCCCTCAGTTGGAGGAACCGGTTTAACAGCACCAGAGTTCTGTGCAAGGAAATCTCAGGGTCTAAGGGGTCCAGCAGTAGAGAGGAGCAATGCTGGGGTCTCAGGGGCAGGGTGAGGTCGTTGGTCACCTGGCTGGGAGCCAGACTGCTTTGGGCCAGGGTAGCAAGAGGGTTAAAAGCTCAAACCTTAGAGTCAACAGACCTTGGTTTGAATCCCAGGCTCATCACATTCTTAGCTCTGTGTGACCTTGGGCAAGTGATTAAACCTCTCTGGGCTTCACTTCTCCATCCTGCAGGTAGAGCTGATGACATTATGTCCCTGTTCAGGTGACCATGAGATAGAGTGAGGTAATACACATCAGTGCTCACACAGTGCCTGGCGCGTTCTGTTTGGTGGCAGTAATCATTGGCCTAGGGCATTTGGGGACACCCAGCCCTCCCTGGCAGATATTTGTGACTAACAAGCTTATTTAGCTCAAGGAGACTTCCAGGTCAAGGCAAAGAGGTATCAAGTGACCTGTCTGAAGTCACTGTGAGACTTTTCCTCGGGCTGCTGGCACCTACTGTCACCTACTGCCACCCTCTTCTGGACACCCTTCAATTGTCTGTATCCTCCGCCTTTTCCCTTTTACGTCCCTGATGACCTGACCCTCATCTTCTTGGCATGGCTGCAGGAAAGAGGCCGTCCCTTGTGGGGTTGATGGGAGCAGCAATCCACCTGGTCCCTTTGAGGGACAAGCTGGCAACATCTATGACATTGACACAGGTGCTGTTGTGTGACCCAGTCCTCCTTTGTCTAAGAACATATCCTTTAGATACACCCATATGTGACTACCAAGGTGTACATTTCAATGGTCTGGTGTGATGTTAACAGTAAGAGCAAAGCCTGGAAAAAACCTAAGTGTCCATGAGTGGGGGATTGGAAGTAACCCGAGTGTCCATGAGTTGGGGATCGGAAGTAACCCAAGTGACTGGGTCGATAAGACCCATCCACACAAAACATTCTGCCACCATAAAGAGGAGGGAGGGTGCTGGTGATGTGCTGATCAAAAGGAGCAGATAATCATTCCTATGAAAATGGCACACTGCCAGCCTAGGCATCATGGCAAAACCTTCTCTCTATAAAAAAAAAAAAAAAAAGGAAAAATTAGCTGGGCAGGGTGGCACGCGCCTGTCATCCCAGCTACCTGGGAGGCTAAAGTAGTAGCATCACTGGAGCCCAGGGGTGTGAGACTGTGGTGAACTATGAGCGCACCACTGCACTCCAGCCTGGGCAACAGAGTGAGACCCTGTCTGAAAAGAAAAGAAAATGGCATACTGCATAACAAGGTATGGGATATTCTCTGACCAAAACAAAGAAAGGAAGGGAAGATTCTGCTTCTGTATTTGCTTGAATATGAGTGAAGTGTCTTTGGAAGGACACAGAATAAAGGTGAACACCGCCGGAGAAAGAAGACTTTAATGTTGAATTCTGTGCTGTTGCCATGTTTATCCTACGTGTATAATACTTTAGCAGTGTCAAAATAGTCCTGTTTTTAAAAACTGGTATCATGGAAAGAGAACCTGGATTTTTAGAGTCAAATTTGGGAGCAAACACTGGCTCTGTGATTTACTGGTGGGCCATCTTCGGTAAGCGGTGGCCGCTCTCTACACCTCACTTTCGTCATCTGTAAAATGGTGGTCACAGGAGCAGGGACAGATATTGGTGTAATCATGTACCCAAACTGCTAAGCCAGCCTGTGCGACACCCACAGCTCCTAGCTGTTCTCATCACCAGCTGCAGGCTGAAAGGAGGTGCTGCTTCGGGCTGTGCTAGGCCAAGAGCCCTTCGTGGGGGTGTCCAGCGCTAGCTGAGTGGCCCTGAGCCCCAAGGGGACCCCAGCACGCTCAGTGCAGCCTGAGCCCATTAGCCTGGGATGGCTCAGTAATGGAGCCCTCCCAAGAGGCCCAGCCCTACAGTCACAGCTCTTCTAATGAGGCCCCGTCCCGGCTCAGCTCGGCCAAGGAGGACAGGCCGGGGGCTCGACAGTACCTGCCTGTGTCAGCTCCGCAGTCTTAGGCTGCTGCCTGCAATGTCGGAGCTGCTAGGCAATGGTCTCAATCTCTCTCTCTCTCTCTCTCTCTCTCTCTCTCGCGCTCTCGCTCTCGCTCTCGCTCTCGCTCTCTCTCTGGTCCTGTCTCTTTCCTCCTTCCTTTCTCTCTCACTCTCAATCTGTCTCTTCTCTCTTGCTCTCTCCTCCCTCCCTTCCTCCTCCGGCCCGCTCTGTCCCTCCCCTCGCCCACTTTCTCTCTTCGTCTCTCCGGATTTCTCGTTCGTGTCCTCTCTGTCACTCTTGGCGCTGCTCCTCCTCTTTCCCATCCATCCTGCCTTCCCTTCGCTTCTCTCCTTTCCCACATCAGCTCCCTGAGGGCTGCATTTGTTGTCACTGTGGCTGCCTAGTGAGGTGACACAGGGACCGGATATGCACCGAGTCAGGTGCTGGGAAGAGGAGGCAGGAATGGGGTCTGCCCGGGCCCTGCCTTCCGGGGGTCAGCATTCCTGTGGGGGACGCAGGTGCTGAGAAAGTGGCATGAGGGCCTCACAGGGAAGGCCAAGTTGCCCTGGCATTCAGCTGAGTCTCGAAGCATAAACTAGGCAGGGAGCAGGACCTGTGGTTGGTGGGATAGAGGGAACTGATCACACTCTGGCCACCAGGGCCCACGGTTGCTGGGAGAGAGAAGGGTGACTCTATGGAGTGAGGCTCGCAGCTGCGCAGAGGCAGGGTCCCCGGGTTCGCCTACAGAGCCACCACCTGCCAGCTGTGTGACCTTGTATAACCTTGCCGCTCTAAGCCTCTGTCTCCTCCTCTGTGAAGCAGAGATGGTGATGGTGCGTACCTGAGAGGGTCCCTGAGACATATAGCTATTAAAATCAATATGATGTGTATATATATATTTTTTTTTCTTTTTTTTTTTTTTTGAGATAGAATCTCTCTTTATCACCCAGACTGGAATGCAGTGGCACAATCTCAGCTCATTGCAACCTCTGCCTCCTGGGTTCAAGCAATTCTCCTGCCTCAGCCTCCCGAGTAGCTGGGATTGCAGCCTTGTGCCACCATGCCCGGCTAATTTTTGCATTTTTGGTAGATACAGGGTTTTGCCATGTTGGCCAGGCTGGCCTTGAACTCCTGACCTCAAGTAATTGACCTGCCTTGGCCTCCCAAAGTGCCGGGATTAGAGGCCTGAGCCACTGTGCCTGGCTGCATGGTGTATATTTCTATGCTGTAAGTATAAATGTGCTTAGAACTTGCCAGCGCAGAGCTGGATCCAGGTGTTCACCGCACTGCCCTCGGTGGCGTTATTCGTGCTCCCTGCTCATGGTGCAGCGGCCTGGCCTCCATGTCACCCAGCAGCCTGCAGCGTTGAGTGGCGCCAGCATCAGGACCCGTCCTTCCCCTTGCTCGCGGCTCCTGCAGCAGCGGGGCCTTGGCACCTGCTGTGCCCCCTCAGTAGCGCGCTCTTGCTCAGATAGATAGCTGCATGGCCGGAGTCCCCACTCCTTTAGGTCTCTGCTGAAAAGCCACCTCTTCCATGACCCTCCCCTGGCCCCCTGGCTGCTCTGTGTGAAATTGCAGCTCTCTACCATCCCCACCCCCCACCCCACCCCTGCCTCCTGACCCCTTTCCCTGCTTGCATTTCCTCCCTTCCCGTGTCCATGCATAAATGCATTTCAGTGGCTCCTACATTGAAGACCTGGCTGCGGACTAGGGTACCCTGGCCTTGGGGCCTGCCATCCCTGGGCACCCCCATGCCAGTGGTGCCTGGAGTCAGCCTGTCCGTGCACGGCAGGCCGGCTGGGTCAGCTGAGGCACCACACAGTCTCCTGCATGGCATCTGTCCATGCAGGGCTCCAGCCGGGGGCTTCTGTGGCCCCCTGACCAGGAGACCGTGCACTGGCCCACTGGCCTGCTTCTTCGCCGCTGGCTTCTGTCCACAGATGTCTCTGCTGGGGGCAGGGATGATGGGGCTGAGAATGGGCCTGGAGCCCTGGCTCAGATCAGTTGAAGAGTCAGGTCCAACAGAACCCCGGGTGGGCAAAGCTGCGGGGCACCCTGTGCCCAGAGCCATTGATCACAGGCTTGCGCTGAGTCACTCTGTTTTTAAGCTTGGCCTTTCTGTCTCATTTTATGTCCTTCAAGGACGTAATTTGGAAACCTTCAGTGGGCCGGCCAGGCTGTGTGGCACAGCCCTGAAAATCCATGACAGCTGCAGGGCCGCGGGGCTCAGGGACACCCTGGAAATGCCTACTTTGGCTCTCCAGGCGACTTCTGGCCTTATTCCTTCAGCAAGCATTTATTGAGCACCTACTGTGTGTACTTTATGGAATGCATGCTCTACATCAATAGACAGGTTGCCAACGCAAGTGTCTACAGCATCAGAAATCAAGAGCAGGTGAGAAACGGTGGAGGAGGAAGAGGATGAAGCAGTGTGGAGGAGCACGTGCTATGTGCCAGGTGCTGTCCTGGGCTGGGACGTGGCAAGAGAGACACGGACCCTGCCATCAGCGTTGGGCAAGAGAGACTGCTGGATACTAGCAAAGGCACCACCAAGGCAGCGTGCAGAGCTCTGTGAAGGAAGCCACCAGGGGCCAAGGGAGAGGAAGCACAGGGGTCTCGTGCAGCAGGATGGCCAGGGAAGGCCCGCAGGAGCCAGTTATAGGAAAATCTAGGGGGAAAGAGGTCTAGGTACAGGAACAGCAGGTGCAAAGGTCCTGAGGTAGCCAGATGCTTGGCCAAAGAACACTAGAGTGGCTGGAACCCAGAGAGTGGGGGCAGAGGAGTGGGCAAGGCCAGGTCACACTAGGCTTGCTGGCCCTGGGGAGCATTTGGTTCCCCAGCCTCAAGAGCAGTGGGAAGTCACCTGTCTTGTCGTGGCAGGTGCCAGGCCGCGGAGCAATGGGATCTGACTGATGTTTGTGAAAGCACCCGTGGATGTTGGAAGAGAGGGCAGCAGGAAGACTGGTGAGGAATCTTCTGCACCAGTCTAAGCAAGAGAGGATGGGCTTTGTGGCCGTGG
Source organism: Saimiri boliviensis (assembly GCF_048565385.1). NCBI lineage: Eukaryota > Metazoa > Chordata > Mammalia > Primates > Cebidae > Saimiri > Saimiri boliviensis. The sequence continues at coordinate 22,046,894 of NC_133455.1, read as the reverse complement.
AGACAGCTAGGTGTGGGCAGATTCAGGAGTATTTTGGGCGGAAGGAAAAAAGCTGAGCCTCCCTCCTTTTACCCCCAGGACATTCACGCAGAAGGGTGCACAGACCGGGCACAGTGGCTCATGCCTGTAATCCCAATACTTTGGGAGGCTGAGGTGGGAGGATCTCCTGAGCCTGGGAGGTCGAGGCTGCAGTGAGCCATGATTACACCACTATACTCCAGCCTGGGTGACAGAATGAGACCCTGTCTCAAAAAGAAAAACAACATTCCCTGCCACCCAGAAACATCCCTTGTACCCATTCTAGTCCATGCCCCACCCAGCCATGGCACCAACATAACCACTCTCCTGCCCCCTAAACGCACCTGTTTCTGTGCCTTGCGCAAATGGAATCATAAGGCCTGTGCGCTCTTGCACCAGGCTGGTTTCGCCCCATGCTGCGTCTGTAAGATTTATCAATATTGTTTGTTGTGGCGGTCCGTGCATGCCCGTGGCCGCTCTGTAGTATTCCGTTGGGTGAATAGATCACAAATGTATTTATCCAGTCTCCTGTTAATGGGCATTTGGGTTGTTTCCAGTCTGGGGCTATTATGAATAGTGCTTCTATGAACATTCCAGACCAGCGCTTCTCAAACGTTAATGTCCTCATGAATCACCTAGAGAACTTGTTAAAATCAAGATCCCAATTCAGTAGGTCGGAGTGTTTACATTGTTGCTCTTCATTTCCCGGGTGGTGCTGATGCCACTGGCCTGTGACCGTACTTTCAAGAGTGGGGCTGTATTTGGTGAACGTGTTTCTCTGGGGTAGGTACCCGGAGTGGCACGGCTGGAGCATGGGGAGGCATATGTGTAGCTTCAGTAGATGCTGCAAGTCGTTTTCCCAGATACTGACACCTCCTCCAGCACTGTGTGAGGTTCCAGTGGATCCGCGTCTGTGCCAGCACTTGGTATTATCTGTCTTCCCTTGTAGCCATGCTGGTGGGTATGTAGCGCTATCTCCTTGTGGCTTAAATTTTCATTTCCCTGGTGACAGATGAGGTTGAGCACCTTTTCGTGTGTTCACTGACTGTGGGGAGCTCCTCTCATGTAAAGCACTGATTTCAGTCTTTGGCCCGTGTTTTTATTTGGCCATCTCTTCCTTATTGAATTTTTAGGGGTGCTTCCTTCTGCACACCGTGTTTTGTCAGATAAACTGCACATTCCTTTTCTCTCTCTCTCTCTCTCCCTCTCTCTCTCTCTCTCCCTCTCTCTCCTTCTCTCTCTCGCCTTGCCTTTGCATTTTTATTGCACTTGTTCTTTAATGCAGCAATTACAGCTCAGGACTCGGGAGCGGGGTGCAGAGGTTCCTGTTTCACCGGTCCTAACCAGATTACAGTTCATTGCTGGTGGGATCGGCTTTCAGCTTCTTATTTATGCACACACCCTGCACTCTTGTTCCTGACCTTTCTCAGCGGGGGCATCTCCCCCAATTCATGAACATTCCTCCATCTACCCTGGCCCCACAATCTAAGCTGCTCAAGCCAGGGCGTCCACTTAACCATGGTCTTTTTGCATTTTCCCACCTCTTGATGCTTTTTGGCTATGAGATGAGTTCATCTTTCCTGGACATCCAGAGAGATGCCTGGCATTTTTAGCTGATCAACAGACCATTTGTGGCTTAACAGAGACACATCTGAAGGTGATTGGTCCCAGATGCGAGGAGCAGAGGCTGAAGAGAGGCAGGTGGGCATCTGCCTCGTGGTGTAGCTTGTGCAAGAGTGATTTCATTCTCGACCCGTGAAAATCCCTCATGGTTGTGCCTGCTGCTACCCCAAAGCAGAATGCCCCAGCTTTTAATCTGTGTGTGTTGACTCTTGCCATGAAACTGACACCTCCAAGGACTCTCCTCACCCTCACCTCCTGCTCAATGCTCGTCTCCAGCCACCTTCACTCCCCACCCAGCAGTGGAGCACAGCTCACCTGCTTGCAGATCCTGCACGCCAGGAGGGTCCTGCTGTCCAGCTTCCCGTGGGACCCCACTTCCCCCTGGCATCCCTCGAGGACGAACAGTGGAGGCTGTACTCCAGCCTGGGTAACTGATGAAGGCTCCAAACCTGGAGCCTCCACTGCAGGGGCTGGATCTGCAACTACGCTACTCACGGGCCTTGCGTACCAGGCAAGTGCTAACCTGTCTGAGCCTCAGTTTCCCCATGTATAAAAGGGGGATAATGATGGTACTCAACCGGTAGAGCTGTGGGGAGGGTGAAATGAAGTCGCACGGGTAAAGTGCTGAGAACACGCCTGGCCCACAGGGATGATTGTATGGCTGTCTACTGTGATGATTGTTCTTATATATTTATTTAATTTATTTATTTTTGAGACTCTCTCGCTCTGTCACCCAGGCTGGAGTGCAGTAGCATGATCTCGACTCACTGCAACCTCCGCCTCCTGAGTTCAAGCAATTCTCCTGCCTCAGGCTCGGGAGTAGCTGGGATTACAGGCATGCTAATTTTTGTATTTTTAGTAGAGACAGGGTTTCACCATGTTGGCCAGGATGCAGAACCTGACCTCGAGTGGTCCACCTGTCTCAGCCTCCCAAAGTGCTGGGGTTACAGGTGTGAGCCACCACACCTGGCCCCGCCACTGTTTTTCTTTTGACTCTTCTGCCGGTGCCCAGCCCCCTCCACCTGCCATCTCCTGTGTCCTACCTGCTGAGGTCCACTGTGCCTTCACCCACTCCCAGCCTTTGGACCTGCTGTTCCTCCTGCCTGGCGTGTGCTTTCCTCTGTTCTCCACCTGAGGACCCCCCACTTCATTCATGCCCGGAGGCCAGTGTCACCCCACCTCCTTCAGGGCACCTCCCCGACCCCTGGTACTGGTATGGGTGTCCTGAGCTTGTCAGTGCGATGGATGGTTGGTCTTCAGTTTGTGGGGAGCAGGAGCCAGTCTCTCATGATGCTGATAACGGCGGGTATTTATTGAGCACGTGCTGCATACCAGTTCAGTGATGGGGGCTTTTTGTTGAGCACCTGATCTTGGTCTTCCTAACACCCTGTGACCGCCAGCAACAGAGACCTACACATGCAAAGCCCATGTTCTGCAGTGAGAAGGTGGCTGAGGGGATTTTTTTTTTGGCGGGGGGGGTGGGGGGGCGGACAGAGTATTTCTCAGTCACCCAGGCTGGAGTGCAGTGGCACCATCTCGGCTTACTACAATCTCCGCCTCCTGGGTTCAAGCGTTGCTTCTGCCTCAGCCTCCTGAGTAGCTGAGACTACAAGCACCTGCCACCACGCCCAGCTAGCTTTTTGTATTTTTAGTAGAGATGGGGTTTCACCACGTTGGCCAAGCTGGTCTCGAACTCCTGACCTCAAGTTATCCTCCCGCCTCAGCCTCCCAAAGTTCTGGGATTACAGGCCACCATGCCTCGCCGGCTGCGGGGATCTGAACCCAGCCCTGCTCCTCCAGCCCTGTCTTTTCCCCCAGAACCCCATAACCCACCTCCAGCTCACGCCTTCCTCCTGCATTCGCCAGATCTTCATCAGGTAAGGCTGCTAGTAACGCCTTCTGGCTGCTCTCTTCCCCCACCGGGAACCCTAGGAAAGGGTCTGTCCAGTTCACCATCGCAGCCCACGGGGGGTCTGACACAGAGAAGGACCCAGTAATTCCAGGTTCAGTCAGCAGCTCTCAGGGTGTGGGTCAGTGGCCCCTGGAAGTCCCGAGATCTTTTCCTTGGAGTTTTCAAGATCAAATTACTTTCGTAACAATACTAAGCTGCTACTTGCTCTTTTCACTCATATTCCCTCACAAACGCATGGTACAATTTTCCAGAAGCTATCCAAGGTGTGATGACATCATCATTCCTATGGCTAATGGAGCATGTGTTTGTGTATCCTTGTGCTTGAAACATTTCTCGGTTTTAATGTTGAATATGGTGACTGTTGATTGCTGTGACCTACCCAGACAAAGCCCTTCAGGGTCCTCTATCATTTTTAAGCACATAAAAGGGCCCTGAGACACAAAAGTTTTGAGAGCTGCTATGTTCAATGAATGCATGAGTTGGATGAAGGAAAGAGTGAATGGAGTGTGTGAGCCAAGGCGTTTGGACCCGGCTTATATTTAAGGGATGGTGGTCAGGGTGGCAGAAGATGGATTCCAGGGAGGGAGGAGTGACTCAGGAGTCAGGAGAGAGGGGGACATGGAATGACCCCAATCCCACCTGCCTGACTGCACCCCATAGCCCTGATCGGTTCCTCCAAATACCCTCTGATCTGGCACAGAAGTCCCTGGCACAGCCGGCGGCTGACTGTTCCGAGGTGTTTTCTACAGCAAAACAATTTGAAATAATTAGAACTTTACAAAATGTCTTTAAACACGCTGGTAATGGGCATAAGAAAACACTTGTGAAGTGTAATCAGTTATTAGCAGCTGATCAATTATCCTCATGGATAGCTGTTGGGGGGGGGAGACGAGAAGCAATAATAAGCCCCTTGATTAACTAATTTGAATATCTTTGGGGAACAAATTCCGAAATTTCTTTCTATTTTCTCCCCCGCTATTGTAATTGTAACGCCGGCCGCACATCTGCTGGATAAAGACGGATGGAAATGGTAATGAGTGTTCTGCTGTGAACAGGCCTCTTGTTTGGGATCCAGGAAGGAAGGCACTGGAGGTGTGGGGGGTGTGGGGGCTGCCAGCCGGGCCTGGGGACCTCGTGCTGGCTGGAGTGGGCAGCCCTGCCATGGGCTTGGCCTCTGCCTCCTGATAAGATGTCAAGGTCTAGGAAGCCAGCTTCAGTGGGCAGAGGATATGGGTGAACAGGTGGCCCTCTGGGAAATAGTACAGCTTCTCCTGAAGACCCCCTAGGGCCAGCTGGGACGGGGACAGTCCCAGGATGGAGCAGTGAAGGGAAACCAACATTCTGGATGTCACTCTCAGCCTCCGGCTCCCCCAAAATCTTGCTGGGTGATGGGTTTACAAAAGGCCAGGGTGACTCAGCTGGACAGCATTAAGGACCCCCACATCCCTGTGGGTCTTTGATCTCACAGGACGCCATGAACATCTTACACCGGTGGCCACCTGGCTTGCAATCACCTTGCAGCTAAAGCGAGTCTCTAGGTCCAGACTCCTTGGCTTGAATCCAGCTCTGCCCCCTCAGCTGTGTGACCTTAGGCAAGTGACTTAACCTGCCTCCCAGGGTTCTTGTAGCACAGGGCCACCATGTGATAAGCACAAAACAAATGGAAGCCATCATTGCTATTATTTCCATCCTGCGTAATTAACAGGCTAGACCCGAGTTTGCAAACTGGCAGGCCAGGGTCCAAGTTCCCAGTAAATCTGTTTTGTTTGGCACAAGCTGCATTGTTAAAATTTTTGTCTGAACTTGTTGCCAGTGATTAGAGTTCAAGATATTTTCACATCAAAAATCTGGACTGGGGGCCTTTCTGGAGAACTAGACCCTCACCCCTGCGGGGCCCACAGTTCCATGTGGCACCCATTGGCCAGAGCCGAGCACTGCAGCCTCCTGTAGCGGGGGCACTGGTCTTTCCTTTGCCAAGGCCTCACCCGACCCAGTCACTCCAGGGCATCCCTGCTGGGCCCCTGCCCTCACCTATAAGCCCCAGGAGGTCAGCTGGGAACAGGTCACCTTGGTCCCTGATACATACCCAGTGACTGTCACACAGCAGATGTTTAAAGCATATTTGAATGAGCGTTTGTTCAGATGAGAGGCTGGTTTAATGAGGAGATCCACTTCGTGAGGTCCCCCAGAGCCTAGGTGGTCTTGCCTGAGCAAGGCAGCAAACTCCAGTGTCGGTTGTGTCTATCTGGGGACCCCCAGCCGTCCAGCTCCTGTACCGCCCAGTGGCCATCAACAGAAAGTCCTGCTCTCTGTGCGCTCCCGTCTCCCTCTGTCTTCTCCTCCCTACAACTATGGGAGATGTTCTGGAGACTCACATGCCGGGGTGTCAAACTCCCATCCCTTAAGCAGCAGATCCAAGGCACGAAGTACGCCAGAGAAGCCACCAACAGCCCCACGGCCAGCCAGCACCTGCAGTCACTGGTCCACGTTGATCTCATTCAGACAAGGCCTTTTCAGTATTTTGTTTGAAGACGTTCAAAAAGGA